>NC_077227.1:548051064-548411565 GCF_027887165.1 Monodelphis domestica | reverse complement strand
GTGAAACAAAGAACATAACACAGAAACACCAGAATTTTACCAAATAAAATTATACATAAGCATTCTAAAACTTTTGAGATGCAACCAAGGCAGTCTTTATATTATTTATCTCTTTAAATATTTGTATCAACAACAACAAAAAAAGAACAGATGTGACCTGAATACACAACTGAAAAAACTAAAAAGACAACAAATCAAAAAACACAAAATTGAAATTCTGAAAGTCAAAGAAATTACAAAACTTTGAATTTTATAAATTAGTCAATAAAACTATGCGACAGTTTTTCAAACTCATAACACAGTTAACAAATTTTATTTTTTATGTCAAAAAACACTAAAAATGAAACAAGTGAATTCATAATACATGATGAAAGGAAATTATAAGAAATTATTTTAGTCTAAGTATATATCAACAAAATGGATAATTTAAGATTAACAGGATTATTATTTTAAAAATATAAAAAGCTTTTATTAAGAGAACTTGAGAGAACTTTAAAGATTCAACCTCAAGGGGGGAAACGAACAAATCATAAAAGACCTCCCAAAAGGTGTTTAAAAAAAAAACTAAAATTAAATGAATTTACACTGACTTCTATTAGCATTCCAAGCGCAATTAATTCCAATATTACTTTAACTGTGTGCAAAAAAGTAGTAAACAAGGCATTCTATCAAATTCATTCTATGGGACAGATACAGTCTTGATGTCTAAACCAAAGAAAGACAAAGAAGGGAAAGAAAACTATAGAACATATCTTGAAAGAATATTAACGCAAAATACTAAATATTAACAAAGAGGTTACAAATAAATAAGTAATATATTATTTACTATGATCAGGTAGGATTTATATCAAGAATTCAGGCCTGATTCAATATTAAGAAAACTATAAGCATATGGACTACATAAATAATAAAACAAGAAAAATCAAATTACTAACTCAATAGATAAAAAAATCTTAAGACAAAATGCAATACTCATTTCTATTAATTTTTAAGAGTATAGGAGTAAATAGGATACAGGGAATAGACTTGTAATTTAATTCATATAGGTAGCATCTATAATAAGAGTTTAAATTGTGAGGCCTAAATGAGATTGAAGTACCTTACAAATACTTTAGCATTATGCAAAAACCAGTTATTATTAATATTAATTATTCATATGCATTGCTATTTAAAATACAATAATCCACTAATATGTCCCTATACTTGACCTTTTAAATTATGTATAGTTATTCTTTTTTTCTTTCAAGGTTAGCACAATGTTTTGTGCTTTCATAATGGCCTTTTAATACTGTGCCCTTTTTTTCTTAAATTCATAATTCTCTCTCAGCAAATCACTCTGACCTTTATATTAGTGGGAAAATGGAGGCCATCATGAGAACCCTTATCTTTCCTCCTCTATACCTTAAAATCTTTCTATGATTCCCCTATAGACTTAGAGGATAATATAGCCCTCCTCATCAAGGCAAATTCTTCTATTATAATGATTTTGACCATTTTCCATCTCTCATCTCCTCTAGGACTGTCACTTACTAGCTAAAAGACCCTGGGCAGGTAACTTAAATTTGTGTTTACCTTAGTTGCCTCATCTATAAAATGAGAATAAAAATAGCACTTTCCTCCCAGGGTTGATATGGGGCTCTAATGAGATAATAATTGCAAAGAATTTAGCATAGTGCCTGGCCCATAATGGAGAGTTAGTAAATGTTAACTATTATTATAATCTAAATCAACTAGGTAGTGATAGATAGAGGATAGAATGTATAGTGAGAAACAACTGTGTTCAAATTCAGATTCAGATATTAACTGTGTGATTCTGGGAAAGTCATTTCACCTGTTTGCCTCCGTTTCCTCAACTATAAAATGGGAAAAATAATGGCATCTAGTTCCCATGGTTGCTGTATCAGATGAGATATAGTAGGTGCCATATCATCATCATCATTATAACCATGACTGTTCCGCTCTCACTCACCCCCAAACATTCAATTCATTCCAAGTAGAGTGTGAAAAGTGTGAGGGATAGACCCAGATAATTTCTTTTGGAAAATCTGAGGAGGGAAGAAGAACTTGGATTACTCTCACCAGTAGTTAATTTTTTGCCCCATTCACATGATTCTGAATGGAGATGGGGGTGACCATGAAGCAATGTTGAAATCATTACAAATGTGCGTTATGTAATCTTAACTAGGCACTCACTGCAGCATGGCATCTTTTATACTTCCTTAATCAATTTGCTCATCTACTTGCCAGAGAGGCTTTTTCCAAACCTTTTCAAACTTCCTATAGCACCCTGTCCTACTCTCAACTGAAGGCTGTACCTCACACTATACTTAATTGAAAAAATGGAAAACATTCAGAAAAAGCTCCTTCTTTTTTTCTTTCCACTCATTTCATTATCACACAGATGTCATCTCCCACTAACTCCTCCTTTACCCCAGCCTCTTCAGAAGAGACAGCCCTTCTTCCCAAGGAAAACTCTTCTAAATGTATCCTCAATCCTATCCCATTCTGTTTACTCCAAAAGACTGCCTCCTCTATCACCATAACTATCTCTTTCATCATTAACGGTTCTCTCTATTTGCTATTTATTTTTGCCTACAAAGAAATCCTTGCCTTCCCCATCCTTAAAAAACTCTCACTTCATCCTCTCATTTAAGTAAGTCAGTCAGGGAATTTCCTTCATAATTTCCCACTTGGCTGCTTTCCTGGACTCCAATTAGAGAGGCTGGAGGGTTAGACATTGGAGAGCTCTTCCCAGATCCTCCACCATTTAAGGACCTACCCAGAGAATTCTCCTCATCATTTCCCACTAAACTGCTTTCTTGGAATACATCATCTCAGAAGCTCATCAGTCTTCTAGATGAAATCAACTCAGAAACTCATACCTCCTCACATTACTTCCCACACCTGATGCACAACTTCATTATATATTTTCCCTACCCTATTCCCCCTCTTAGCTGGGGACATTTTTCACTTCCCTAGCACCCTCCCCTTTCCTTACAACTTCTCTTACTGTGTTGTTTCTCCCACTAAATTGTGAACACCTTTAAGGCTTTATACTTCTCTTTGTACACCCAATGCTTAGCACAGTGCCCAGCAAATAATAGGTGCTTAAATTGTTTATGGCCTCGCACTCTGACTCTATCATCCTTTCATAGCTATTAACCAATCTCTCTCCTCCCCTCTCAGGTAAACTCTGAGAAAGTAGTCTGTGTTTGCTTCCCTCCCTTCTCTTCCTCTCACTTGATTCAAAACTCTAAGGTAAACCTGCTTTGGTCCTCATCACTTAAATGGAAATGCTTCCTCCAGTGACCAATGATCCATTGTCCAACAGAATGGTCTCTTCTTTACACTTAAACTTCTAGACCTCTCTGCAGTCTTTGGCACTGTTGATCACTCTCTTCTTCAGAATACCCTCTCCTCTCTAGCTCTTTCTGAGACTGATCTTTTGAAGTTTTCTTCCTTCCTACCTGTCCTTAGTTTTCTTTGCAGTACCTACAGGTCATGTATACTCATTATAACTATACTATGTACTGTGACCTAGGCCTTCATCTCCTTTCCAAAAATACCTTGTTTGGTGATCTCTTTGGCCATGAGTTCAATCATCTCTATGCAGATGACTGTCAGTTCTATATATTCAACTGTCTCCCATTATTGCTTTTTTGACATTTTGAATTGAATGTTCCATAGGCATCTCAATATATATAAAAAGAACTAATTATGTTTCTTCCTATACCCTCCCTTCTTTCAAATTTCCCCACTATT
Organism: Monodelphis domestica; assembly: GCF_027887165.1. Classification (NCBI taxonomy): domain Eukaryota; kingdom Metazoa; phylum Chordata; class Mammalia; order Didelphimorphia; family Didelphidae; genus Monodelphis; species Monodelphis domestica. Next base: position 548,407,803 of record NC_077227.1, on the reverse strand, counting down.
ACCAAGGACTACACTAACCTCCCAGTATTCGGGTTCACAACTTTAGTGATCCTCTCCTCTTTCAGCTAAGTCTTATCATTTCTACCTTCACAATATCTCTTCCAAACACCTCCTTCTCTCCATTCACATAGCTATCATCCTATATAGGCTTTCACAACCTCTTACCTAGACTAATGTAATAGCCTATGGGCTGGTCTCCCTTCCTCAAGTATCTCTCTACTCCAATTTATCCTCTGCTCAGTAGCCAAAATATTCTTACCAAAAGTACAAGTCTGACCACATTACTCTTCAACACCACTAATCTCCAATCACTCTATATTACCTAGAGGATCAAATAAAAAATCCCTTGCATTTAAAGTCCTTCATAAAATGTAGGTTCCTTTCTACATTTCTGATCTTCTTACACTTTTATTTCCTTTCAAATACCCTACAACTTAGTTACAATAGTCTACTTGTTGTTTCTGGTATACAAAAATATCTCCACCCTCTGGAGCTTTTTTATTGTCAGTTCTCCAAGTAGGGAATATTCTTTCTCATAATCTCTGCCTCCCACTTCCCTGGCTTGCTTCAAGAGTCAGCTTGACATGGGCACTGTACCCCAGAAACGAAGGCGGACTATTATCAGGGAAACTCCCTCACTCCCTTCTATCCTTGTGACTCTGAACCTGGAAAACCCAATGACCCCCGACTCCCCCCCCCCTCTTGAAATGACTATCTACCCTTGAACATCCTCCAGACTTAAGAAGGACAAGGAGATGAATCTTTATGCCTCCAGGCAGACCCCAGTCAGATGACCACCTCACCCCACCAAATGCCTGAGGGCTTACCACTCTAAGTCATGTCCCCACCAGAGCATAGAATCTGTTGTAAAAAGGTATAAAAACCTCAGAACTGATGTCCTTGGAGGAACAGTCTTTCCTTTCATGCTGTCCTCCCAAGGAACTGCTCCCCATCTTGCTGTTCCACCTTGCTATCCTCCTGGCCATTCTCAACATTACTCCCTAAATTAATAAATCTCTTTTTTGTTTTTAAGCTAAGTTTTGGAGTCTTGCATGCTTGCAAAAGGTATCCTTCCTGAACCCCAAAGGTATCCTTCCCTCCCATAACAAGCTCAAATACCAACTTCTTTAGGATGCCTTTCCTGGTCTTCTCCTTCCGCCCCACTCACCTACTACTACCTTTACATTACCTTTAATTTGTCTTATATATGTCTTGTTTGTACAAAGTTGTTTGCATGTTGTGTGCCTCATTAGATTGTGAGCACTTTTGAGGACAGGGACTACATTTGTCTTCCTTTGTATATCCAGAATTTAGCACAGTCCCTGACTCATATAAAATCTTTAATAAATACTGAATGACTAACCAACCTTCAACTGTAGAGTCATGAGAAAATTCAAGGAAGAAATGACACTGAGCTTAAAGAAAAGAAAATGTCAGTCAGAGATGAGAAAAGAAGGTATTCTAGAAATGACGAACAACCTGCAGAAATGCAGAGGTAGGAGAGAAAAGAATAAGATCAGGGAGTCATTTAATTTGGCTGGAATATACATTAAGTGAAGAAGAATAGAAGGAAATAAATGCATTAAAATAAGTTGGTGCCAGATTATAGAAAGCTTTAAATGCAAAGTTAAGAAGACTGAATTTTGTTCTACAAGAAACACTAATAATTTTTGAGCAAGGGAGTCACACATTTAAACTTTTGATTAAAAAAACTATTTTGACTGAGTAACCTTGCAAAACTGTTCCAAACCCAGAAAATCCAGGAAAGTATATATAAAGAGGAGAAAGCAAATCTCTTTATAATATGCACACCCAATAACAAACATACATAGTTGAGAAAAATCCAGCTGAATTACTTGCTGTTTACTGATCTCACCTACCACCGTGGTTTTCTGCTCTACAACCAACCTCCACAACTAGAACATATTCTCTCTACATTCAAGGTCAGGCACCAAATCCTTCATGTAAAAGCTTTTCTAATCCTCTAGATTGTGATGATCCTCACTTCTTCTCTGAAACTCTTATGTCTTATCAATTTGACCTAGAAACGGTTTACAGAAAATATATGTAGAAAATAAACATATATATATAGAATATATAGAGAAAATATAGAAAATAAACTTATCTCTTTCAAACTGTTACTATGATCATTTGAGTTCCTATCTCACAAATACTAAAGAATGTTTTTTCCTTCATCCAATTTTTTTCTTTTAATTAATTAGTCAGTGAATGAATTAATCAGTCAAAAAGCATTTATTAAGTGTATATTATGTCAAACACTAGGAATAAGAAGACAAAATAGAAGTCTCTCCCTCAAGGAGTTTACATTCCTTCAATAGAGGCAAAGATGTTTGCTTCCTCTTCACCCCATATACCTGGATCTTGAGTTACTGTAGAAACCTAAGGGGCTCTAGAAGTTAGTCACAGTTTTACTGAATAAAAACTAGAGGGTTTTTTTTAAATTAAGTTTCCTTATACATGGGCACAAGAATAGTATCAATATACTGGGCAACAAGGGAGAAGAAAGGTAACAAAAAAAAAAGAAAATACATTAAACAGTTGAAAAATATCTATGGGAAAGATCACTGAGAAATAAGAAATCATATTTGAGCTAACTTAAAAAGAAACAATTCAAATGGGACAACAAAAATAAAGGATAATTTTCAATGCATTCAGATAAACCATAATTGCCACCAAAAACATTTCTGCATATATAGCAATAATACATTTCTATGAAATTGCAGATTTATAAAAATGCATATTGGGGTTTGGATTTAAAGAAACTGATACCAAGATTTTGAATTTTCTAAATATTACTATATTTAAAACTTTAACTGCTTTCCCCACTCCAATCCCCTATTCAAACAAAAAAAATGCTCAGAAACTTTCCAGTTTTTAAATTCAATGCCAACACTGCTTTCTAAATGAAGTACTTTGTAAAAACAAAACCTTGTAAAGGAGAAAGAACACTGGATTTGGAGTTAGGGGGATCAGGGTTTGAATCCTAGCTCTATAAATGCACTGCTTATGTAAGTCTAGGCAAGTGACTTGTCTAATCAGAGTTTCAGTTACTTGTCTGCAGTTCTTGCCTACATGGTCTCTAGGACCTTTTCTAGTCCCAAAGACTAAAAACCTTTGCCGGAACTTTTCACACTTCAAAGACATTAATGTATATATCAAATTCCCTTAGATAAGAGGGAAAGAGGCTGACACTATAAGTATTTTTTAAGTATAAAATAAGTTTGAAAAAGGCTTTTGGAGAGGGACAGAGGGACCTTTACTTAAATTCTGAGCTATTTGCCACAACATAAATATGGCCATATCAAATCAAAATGCCAAGGTGCAGAATGGTGGGTTTTTAAATGGTGAATTGCATGACAATGGAAGTTTCTAGAAGGAAAACTGCAAAAGACTGTCAGTAGGCATAGCAACCATTTAAAAGGGAAATCCCAGGAAAGCTAAGATAATTATTTGAAGAGATTTAAAGAAAAATAAATCACAGCAAATACCACCTTCAAATTAACTTCCTCTATCAGGAAGCATCATTCCTGACAGCTGTCCAGTTTTCTACCTGTCATGCTTCTATGGCCTCTCACTGAATAAAATCCACACAGCAATAGAGGTATCTTTCTCTGATCATATCTGTCATATTCTTGATGACTTATGGCAGCAGGGCCCAGCAGTTAGAGGTGAGTGGATGGTCCATATGCCTAGCCTCTGTCAACTTTGTAAACTACAGATTTTCATGTCTGAAACCTTGCCTGTATAAAATGGGCCAAGCTACTTTAAACTAAACACATGCTATCCTTTGGCTCTCTAGCAGTGACAGTAGAAAAAAACCAAACAGTTCTTTGTTGCTTCTTTTTGTTTGAATTACAGAGTAAAATGCAACCTTCCTTAACATTATACCTTAGCAAATAATTTCTTCTTTCCTTTTCATTTCCCTAGCCTCAAATCTGCTATACAAGTTAAAGTCTAGATCTATATGAAATTAAAAGTCATTTCATTTCATTCCCTGATGTTTAACCCTGAACCCCAATGGAAGATGTTCCTGACATTGCTGCCTAACAGATCTTCCCGCAGGAGCTACATTTTCAAGGGTCTGACAGGGCTTGCTCTTTGATCATCTCAGGTGGGGCAAAGCCAGCTGGCTGCAGTTAGTCTATTGCCCAGGGAACAACAAATGAAGTGCAGACTTCCTCAATCTGCACAGGAGACACTTCTGCCCATCACCAAAGCAGCTCTTTCTATATGTGTAAAGCTGAAATGGCCGAGCTGCTCTAGCTACAACCCAGTTGGTGCCCATTAATGTTCCCGCTATGACATGAACAGAAGCTGGTTGGAGAAGCCTTATTTTTCCTATTGATAAATAGGCTGCTCTCTCTTCCTTATTAGTGAGAATAACATCCCTCACCCACCTAAGTAAAATGGAGGAATTATAAATGAAATAATCATTTCAACAATGTATTCTTTTCAAAAATCTCAGCCTCTCTATCTAGTCAATAGGAAATAAAAACTGGAACTCCATAACTATAGAAAGTTTCATCAATATACCTACAGAATTTTTCTTTATATTCAGTTAAAAATATTCTGTTTTGTCTTTAATTTGCTTTCTGTGACAAAAAAAATTTAATCAGAATCCTTCCACTGTCATTAATATCAACATCAGCTCCATGTAACTGCTTTGAAATTTCATATCTCCCAACAAAACAGAAATTTTTATTTCTAGTACATAATATACCATGTTATCTTTTTACAGTACTTTTGACAGAAAAGCTCCAAGTGTTCATTTCTTTTCCAAGCCAGAGGTTGCCAAAGTCAATAAAACCTTGAAATTTCATTTGGCGGTTTGTTCAAAGACTACATGAACTACTAAAAGAAGTTTCAGTCTAACTTCGTGAATATAAGCTAGCATATAATAAAGATGAGTTTTTTTCCTGTACATCTGACCACTCCAAGGCTGAATGAGAATTATTTCTCTATGATTTTTAATTGAGTAGAAATCAAAATATCAATAAAGATATATAAAAGGAAGTCATCTACCACTTATTAGCCAAATATGTTTTTTTGGCTTTTTAATATGAATTGTAAGTCAGTATCATTTTTTTTTTCATTTCAACTCACTATGCCTATACAAGAACATTTTCTCTATGCTAACCTTTGGGTTAACTGCTAAACAAATCATTAACATAAATTTTAAGAAAAGTTCTGATTAGCTAAAAATATTTGGGATTGCCCTCCCCCTTTTTTTGGCCTTCTTACAAAGTACAAACATATCTAGAGTATAATCCAGGGACCAAAATGCTATTCCTTATTTCTGGAATGTATTCTATTAGAGATTATGGAATACCTACCCATTTCTAAAAGCTCCCCATAAATGACAAATCATCCAAGGTTTCCCTGATCCCACCCATTCAGTCTTCTAAGATGTCAAGTATATTTTGTTTCATTATGATATATAACATTTGAAAAATAACTGAGTGTTGCTGATCCCTCAGCTACTCATATTTTCTGCTTATGACAGGATCCACTACCAATTAACACAAGAAGGACGAGCAAAATTTTGCATCACTTGATTTGCCTGGTCCTTTGTAAGTAAAAGGAACAAGGTTCTAAACAAGAACTTTGAGAAAGTCTTCAAAGGGATAAAGTCAAGAATGAGAAACCATAATGAACCCCATCCAAGCTCAAAACAAAACTTATCAGCTATCACAGAGGACTTGGTAAAAAGTGAGCACTGGTCCAGAGACCAGCAGCAGAGAAATGCTGCCCTAGGCCATCATTTAACTCAAATCTCATTGCAGCTTTTAGATTCAATTAAGTGCCCTCACTTCAAACGCAGAATGATTCCAATTTTAAAAAATTAGTTTTGTTTTCATTTCATGTTATTCCCTATCCTCTAAAGAAGTCCTACTAAGATGTGTCACTGTACATGGAGGTAAGTGTATTTCTCAAAGGGCAATATCTGAAACTCTAGGTCTCAAAGGTAGAAATAATTCTGTAAGTCAAACAACATACTGTGCTATTATAGAGACGATCATCTCCATAGTAGGAGTACCAAGCCCATGGTTTTTTGGTGACCCCTTTTGGCTTTTAAAGTGACAGCGACAGAGCAGCAGAAAAAAAAAATACTAAAAATCACAGAAATCTCAATCTGTCAAAAAATACTGATTTAACTAGTAGTACACCTACTATGCAAACTTTGTCCGAAAATCATAGGGTTGGTGCATTACTGAAAAAATGGAACAATTGCTCAGTCATTTCAGTTGTGTCTGGATCTTTGTGACTCCACATTGTGAATCTTAAAAACTACTCAGATTATACTTTAGAAGATTTGGTTTAGCTATTCCCTTATTGTAACAATGGAGATACTTGGTCTAACAAGAATCAGGATTGTATCCGAGAACTTTTAAAATTATTCCACCCTAATTAGACATACTTTAGGGGAAGATAAAAGTTGTAAACTCCTGTTTGAACAATGAAGGTACTTAAGCTTATACCTTATAGTGAAGCTAGAACCTTAAGATAGGTCTATTTTTAGATCTAATACAAAAAGGTGTTAAGTACCTGTAAAAGTTAAATTAATCACAAAAAGGTTAAGTAACTTACAAAAGGCAAGCTTAACAAAGAGGTGTGAAGTACTCAGAAGATATAGTCTAACCAGAGAAAGTGAAAACCAAAGAAGGTGAGAACTGGTAGATGTGAAAATTTAGGGGAGGTGACATAAGAGAAAATTTCTTTAAAAGGAAGGGGTAAAAAGTCAGTTGGGAAATTGAATTGAATTGAGTTAGATTCTGAACTCAGTTCAGGAGATTCAGTGGAAGACTGGAGCTTGCTTGGAGATGGTCTTGTGGTGAGTGATAAGACTGACTCCCTCTCCCTTAGGCTCAGGGAGGCCACTTTGGCCTAGGCCTTTAACTACTGCTTGGCTCAGCCTGAGCCAGAGCAGTTTAAATTAATTCTCTCTCTCACTCTCACTCTCTCTCTCTCTCTCTCTCTCTCTCTCTCTCTCTCTCTCTCTCTCTCTCTCTCTCTCTCTCTCTTTCCTTAATTCGTTCTCTCTTTATTAATTAAAATCTCCATAAATCCCCGGCTGACTTGGTTATTTCATATTTGGGAATTTCATGGTGACCACTTATTTAGATTTTAAGTCAAAACACTAAAATTATCCTTACAACATGTGATTTTCTTTGCAAAAGTACTACAGCAGTTTTCCATTCACTTCTCCAGTTCATTTTACATATGAGGAAACTAAGGCAAATAGACTTAAGTGAGGGTCACAAAGCTAGTAAGTGCCTGAAGCCAGATTTAAACTCAGGAAGATGTCTTCCTGACTACAGGTTTGGCACTCTATCAACCGGATGGACCACCTAGCTGCCCCCAATATAATAATATCTGTATTGATATTCTTGCTATAAATGAAAACAGAAGACAAAGAAGTTATATGTAAAAGGAAGAATAGCTCATAGGATCTCCTAGGAGAGGTGAATAAAAGACTTAAAGATGTTATATTCAATATGCAGCAATAATAAATAACATTTAGGCCTTTGTGCATCTAGCTTTGCAGTGCTCAAGATGAATATTAGGAAAGACAAAAACTTACACACCATTATCTGTTGTTGAAGAAGAACAAGATCCTGCAAATCAAATAAAGGTATACCCCGAATCTCAGTAATTTCAGTGCAAAGATGAGCATCAAATCATCTTATCACAGAGATAGAAGTGGATCACAGAGGCCCACTTATTCAGACCTGAATTAAAAATTCATTCTATAACATATTTTGGAAGAGTTTAAGGCATGGTAAACATGTAATACAAGAGATGGCAAAAATCTTTGTAAAAGATACATTCAGGATGGAGAAATGAAAGAAAGCAAATACAAATTCAGTATGATTCAAAAGCTGAAATACTGTGAATAGTTTCTTTAAAAAGAACATCAGAGAATACTAGAGGTAGTGAGCACTGAACAATATCATTAAAAAAAAAACAACACTAGATTAATTGACAGGAAATGTGTGATATAATAGTCATTTTGGAATCAGCTGTATATGCTTCAGATTATTGACTGGTTAAAGCAAAGGTCAAAATCAATACCAAGTTATAAACACAGGCTAAAAGATGAGAAAATATAGCATGTAATTATTAGCGATTCCAACTGGATGTATTTAAACAAGCTATAAACTCTGCAAAATGGAAAGTGACGAAAAGAAAGGACAAAGATTGTTATCATTTCCTACGGAGAATGAAATCAATGAGAAACATTCTTCATAGAGAAGAGGCCAAAAGAGTTCTGAAACTTCCTAGCTAATAAATATCTACATTAGTTGCCAAGCAGAGGAATAAATTCACCTGAAAGCTAAAATTGAGGATGTCTCCTATTGTGGCTCATCAGAATAATATAAGCTTGGAAGTCTCTACCACAGGTTAAAAAAATAGTCAAAAGGAGCTGAGGGAAAATAATCCTGCAGGAAGCTTCTTGTGAGAACCAAGTGATCCAGAAAACTTCAAGTGCACCTGTAGAGGAAACTGAAAGAGGGGCAACAAATGGAAAATAGTGACCTATTATGAATGATAAGAGTAGAACAATAGGGTTTGGGCTAAAATCAGCTCATACTAGATATAATTGGCATATGTTAGTGTGGAGATTGGATTTGGCTCTCCCCAGATTGTAACAATGAATGTATTTAGGTTAAATTGTAATCTCCTGTCTATTTTTAGATTCTAATCCCTAAAGTATAAACCCATTATTTAAAGTAGATCTACCCATTTTAACCACAAAAAGGTATGAACTAACTACAAAAAGGTGTGAACAAACCAAAAAGATGTGAACATCCATTTCATACATTGAATGGGAAGTCTGTGACCCACATGTGAAAGAGTGGACAGTCCTGGTGTGGAGCATTGGCTGTGATTGGTAGGCGTAAAACTTAGGGGAGGTGACACAAGAGACAAAGGTCTTTAAATAGTGGAAACAGAGACACACAGGATCTTCAGTGACTTGGAGCAATGATGATAAATCACTCAGGCTTGGACTAGAATCAGCATTTACTTGTAGTTGTAGTTGTAGTTGTAGTAAAGAGAAACATGTGAGGAGAGACTAGAAGACAGACATGCAGACTTAGAATGAAGACAGTTGGCTGTGGAACTGGACGTCTGGAGGAGCTCGTACAGGAGACCTCAGACTGCTTCCTTTTAGATGGTCACTGTGGTGAGTGTAAAGGCTGACTTAGTTCCCTGCCCTTTCTGGAGGTATGAACATCTGAGAAAGGAAGGCCCATCATCTTGAGACTCCTTGCCCCTGACTGGTGCCTTAGAATTTCTAACTGGTTCATAGGAAGCCAGAGCTTTCTCTCTCTCTCTCCCTCTGTCTCTGTCTCTCTCTGTCTCTGTCTCTGTCTCTGTCTCTCTCTCTCTCACTCTGTCTCTCTCTGTCTCTCTCTCTCCCTCTGTCTCTGTCTCTCTGTCTCTCTCTGTCTCTGTCTCTGTCTCTCTCTGTCTCTGTCTCTCTCTGTCTCTGTCTCTCTCTGTCTCTTTCTGTCTCTGTCTCTCTCTCTCCCTCTGTCTCTGTCTCTCTCTCTCCCACTCTGTCTCTGTCTCTCTCTCTGTCTCTGTCACTCTCTCTCCCTCTGTCTCTGTCTGTCTCTCTCTCTCTCCCTCTGTCTCTCTCTCTGTCTCTGTCTCTCCCTCTGTCTCTGTCCCTCTCTCTCCCTGTCTCTCTCTGTCTCTCTCTCCCCTTTTCTCTCTTCCTTAATATTTTCCCTCTATTGTAATAATAAACTACCATAATTCTATTTACTTGAGTAATTCATTTTGGGATTTATAAATTAAATCCCTAGCGACTGCCAATTAAATAATTCAAGTCCAACCATAAATCTAACACTAGATACACTGGCATTCTTAACAGGAAGAAGTTGGAAACAGCACCTAACACTGACTCTACAATTTAAAAAAGAATTCAAAGGTAAATTCTCATGATATCTCAAAGAAGGGTAGATTTTAAAAGAATGAAAAGGAAAAAAGATGGTACTTCTGCCAATAAAGGTGATTAAGATGATACTGGCAACTATCAACATATATTATCAGCTACAAAAATCCTTATGAGGATAGTCATATTTCTGTAGGGAATATACATATCCAGAAGATTTTTAGTGACACCATAAAAAGGAAAAAAAAGCAAACTCTCATTTTTCTTCAGCAAATATCTAGAGTCATATAATGACTGTTTTGTATAGTAAATATAAGATCTCATTCTATCTAAGCTTTATTGACTTCAGAGAAAAGCATTTAGCCAAAAAGTAGAAAACATATGACTGAATGAAAAGATATTTATTAAAAACTACATGCAAAACACTACATTAAGCACTGAAATAGTTCTGGCTTTCAAGGAGCTCATATTCTAATGGGAGAGATAACAAATATAAGAGGTTTCAGTGGCAAGTGAGATAGAAAAATCCCATCCCATGGTCCTTAGGGTGCAGCAGTAAAACAGGTATGAACCATCTTCACTTAATTTATCTACAGATAAAAGTTTATTTATTTCTGATACTGAACCATTTGATAATGCCAAGGATTTGGTGGTAAAGGTTTTCCTTTCTGGGTCTTCAATAGCTGTGGCTTCTGAGGTGGGGATGTAGCACCCAGAAAAGTAACTGCTATGTCACATCTTCACAGAGGTTGAATCCTGAGATAATGAGTATGACAGCTGAGGTAAAAGTAGGAACAGTGATCTGGGTGGTGCTCTACTTCAAGGGTCTTGGACTTATATGTTATAATAAAGATTGAGGGCCTCATTTCTCAAATATATATATATATATATATATACATATAGAAAACTGAGGCAAATTTATAAGAATAAAAGTCATTCTGAAAAATGATCAAAGATTATGGACAGGTATTTCTGAGATGAAGAAAAAAACATAAACAATCATATGAAAAAATTCTCCAAATCACAACTGATTAGAGAAATACAAATTAAAATAAATCTGAGATACCACTTCACAACTATGAAATTGTCAAATATGATGAAAAAAGAATATGATAAATGCAGAAGGGAATATGAGAAAATTGGTACACTAATACACTGTTGGTAGAGCTATGAAATGATTCAACCATTCTAGAGAGCCATTTGGAGCTATGCACTGATTTGTGTTTTAGGAAAATAACTTTGGTAGCTGAATAAAAAATGAATTGGAATGTGGAAGAGACTTGAGGTAAGACAATCCTATTGCATAATCAAAACTAGAGGTAATGAGGGCCTCCCTACAGTTGTAGAAGTGTTAAAGGAGAGAATGGGCATATTTGAGAGATGCTGCAAAGATACAAACACAAGGCCATGGCAATAGCTTGCATATGAGGGGTGAGAGATAGTGAGGAATCCAGATGGCCCCTAGGTTTGGGAGTCTAAAAGACTAGGAGCCTTCTATGGTAATAGGGAAAGTATTAGGGTAAGAGTAAAGAATTCAGAAAGAAAGCTAACAAGTTCTGTTTTAGGCAAATTGATTTTAAGATGTCTACTGAACAAGCAGTCCAAGATGTCTGAAAGGCAGTTAGAGATACAAAATCAAAAAGAAGAGGGTGATCAAGTGTCAAATGTGATAGAGAGGTCAAGAAGGATGAGGCCTGAGAAAAGGTCATTAGATTTGGCAAGAACATTAATAACCATAGAGAGAGAAATTTCAGTTTAATGATTAAGTCAGAAGCCATACTAGAGTGAAGAGTGAAAAGAAAGGAAATAATGGCACCTTTTGTAAACAACCTTCTCACTAAAGGAAGAAGAGATACTGGACAAAAGCTAGCATGGATGGCTTGATCAACTGAAGGATTTTTGAGGACAGAAGATATAGGCATGTTTTTAGGCAGCAAGAAAGAAACGAGATGAGAGAAAGGGTGGGGCAATCTGCTGGAGAAGACAGGAAGAAAAAAGAATTTCTTGTGTAAGATTTTTCTTGGCAAGAAGGTTCACTTTACCATATTACCATGTTACCATACCAACAATGATAGAAAGACTAACAGAAGGCACCTAGGAGTTGTATGAGGAGGAAGAAGGAGAACTGGGGGAAAAATAATCATTTCTTTTTAGAAATGTTGAATTTGGGATGCCTCTGGGGCAAACACTTCAAAATGTCTATTATGCCATTGAGGAAGCTGGGCTGAAGTTCAACAAAGACAATGAGACTGAAAATAAAGATCTGTGTTATCTACATAGAGATAATTAAACCTCTGGGAAATGATGGGGTCACTAAGAGTACTATGTAGAGAAAAAAGAGAAAAGGGCCTAGGGCAGAGCCTTAGGGAATCCCCACAATTAGGGAGCTTAGTATGGATAGTGAACCAGCAAAAAAGATTGAGGAGTGGTTCCCCCAAATAAAAGGAAAATCAAGAGAAAGTAATGGCATGAAAACACAGAGAACAGAGAATATCCAGGAGGATAGGATAATCACCAATGTGAAATATAACAGAAAAGTTAAGAAGGATGAAGATCATAAAAAAAAAATCAGATTTGACAATTAAAACATCATTGGTGTAAACAATGTAAAAAATAATACATGTGATAATTAAAACAATGTAAATGGAAAGAACTACATACCTAAAATTTAAAGTGAATGAAACAAAATTATAATCATCAAGTGGGACATTAATGAAAAGATATGGAATAACAAACCCAATACAGCCCTCCATGAGTGTAAAGAGTCCACAGTTGTTATACACTGCAGATGTTGTCAGACGTTTTTAATGTATTAATCACATGCTGATTTTTTTCCCCCTTTCTAAAAAAAAAAATGTGATTTGTGGCTCTCTGGGAGGGGAACAAAGAAGGAAATGTGGGAGAGCTATGATGATGTAAGAAAGAAAAGAAATCATTACAAACAGTGAGAAAGAAACGAAGAGAAACAAAAGTAGACAAGACACTGACAGAAAGGATAACTGACAGCGCAAATTGCTAGAGGAAACAGGAGAGAATGAGATCAAAGGCATATAAAGAAGAGCTAGCCTACTTGAGCAAAGAGAAAGCAGCTGGTGAAACATTCACCTTGAGTACTGGACCTGGAATCAGGAAGACCTGAGTTCTACTTAGGCCTCATAAATTTACTACCTATGTGACCCTGGGAAAGTCACTTAACTTCTATTTACTTATTTCCTCATCTGTAAAATTGGGATAATAATAACACCAAGTTCATAGATTTGGTGTAAGCATCAAATGAAATGGTTGTAAAAGCATTTAACACAATTCCTGGCACATAGGAGGCACTACATAAATGTGTATCCCCTTATCTGCCTTTCCAAATTCATTATCAGAGACTAGGAGAGAAAGAAGAGAATTGCCATTAAGGAGAAAGAGATTAAGAGAAAGAAATTCACATAAGTATTGAATTGGTATCATGTAAAACATCTTGCACAGATTTCCAAGTGAATTCTACCAAATATTCAATGAGCAATTAATTCCAAAATTACATAAAGTGAAAAAAACACACAAGAAAGGATTCTATAAAATTCTTTCTAGGATACATATATGGTCTTCACAAGTAAACTATGGAATTAAAACAGAAAAAGAGACTATAGATCAATATCCCTAATGAAGCAAAAAACTAATAAAATATCAAAAATGCTAAAACAGATCAATGTGTGTCTTCTATTATAACATGAGCAATACAGAAACACATATGGGGAAAAAAAAAAACACTGGGATAATCTATATCAGACTATTTATCACCTCCAGGAAGGAGAGAGCAGAGAGACGGAGGGAGGGAGAGACAAAATCTAAGTCCTAAAATGTCAGAAAACAACATGTAACTGAAAAAAATAATTAAACAACCAAAACATATCACAAAAATGATACATGACTACCAGTCTGGATATTTAGCAGGCATGTTTGGTTTAATGTTAGGAAAACTAATTTTATCATTATTATTATTTAAAAAACTAAAATTAATCAACCACAAAGATGATATGATTATATCAACAGATGAGGAAAAGTTTTGAAAAAATACACCTATTTCTATTCAAAACACTAGAAAACAGAAATAAAAGGGTCTTTCTTAAAAATGATAAATACAATATATCTAAAACTAAGGGCTAGCAATATATATAAAGGAAATAAATTAGAATCTTTTCCAATAAACTCAGAGGTGGAATAAGAAAAAGGATATGCTATTGATAGGTGAAATTCTCCAGCAGCTCTCTAGTTGGCTTATGATACTATACTAATTAATTACATCAATCCCTACAATAGGCCAGGATTTTGTCAATGAGATCCAAGATTATTTGAAAGAGATGGGTCTACCTAATCATGATGACATAACAAATTTGACAAGAAATACTAATCTTCCAGGGTTTAACATGAAAGTGAAGAAGCAGTTAATTGAGTTAGTGTATCATCAGTTTGTTTCTTGAATTGATGATACAGATGGATAATGAGTTGGGCTCAAATATAAGTAAAATGTATTTTCAGGGTAAGAAGTTACTTTGATGGCCAAATATCCTGAAAAAGAACACATTCTACAGCACAATAATAATATATTTTCATTATAATTTTTATTCTCATTTCAGATAGAAATGGCCCTGGGACAATTTGCAAGTCAAGTGTTGTTATTTATTTTTAATATGTGTTCAACTATCTCACAGGTGGATAAAATGATAGCTTTTCACAATTGAATAAAAGTAAGCTTAACTTCTGTAGGTTCTCCAAAAGACCCTTTAGGGTAATTCAACAGGATGATCATTCAGTCAACTAGCATTTATTAATCTCCTTTTTCAAATCAAGCACTATTCTAAGGACAAATAGAAAAATATTCCCTGATCTTAAGGACTTTAACTTCTAAAGCTCAAAGATAGCATTTAAAAGGAAGCTGAAAATGAGGTGGGAGGTGAGGGAATATAAAGGTGTATATGGTATGTGCAGGGAGATGGAGAGGGTGGCAGAAGAAAAATTAAGTGCAGCTTGGAGAAAACTGAAAGGTGGCTTGTCTGGATGCCACTTTTGATAGAGATTCTGGGAAAAGTCATCCTTTCAAAGGAAGAGGTTACAGGGGTGGAGGGCATTTCCAATATATATATAGATTCCAGCTAATGTAAGGCTCCAGGATGAAGAGTTGAGGCATTAGAGAGAAAGTTCAGAATGAAGCGAAGAGTACTTGATCTTATCTTTCTATGTATTTGATGAGTGCCAAATTTTTAATATCACAGTAGCTGTGAAGCAGTGCACAATTTCTACCATTTACCTGCAAAAGATGCATTAATCAATGAGCTCAGACTCCTTCAGGAAAAGCTCATTATAATTTCTGGTAGGAATGAAGTAGTCTTGTATCTGTATCAAAAACACTTTTTTTTCTGGGAGGTGTAGGAGGAAGGAGGGGAATGGAAGAACATGAATTGTGTAACCATGGAAAAATATCCTAAATTAATTAATTAAATAAATTTTAAATATCAAAAAAATTTTAATAATTCTTTTATTTTAAAAAAATCACTTTTTTAAAATGTCCCTTCGTGATGATGATATGATGATGATGATGATGATAATGATGATAAAAATGATGATGGTGCTTCCAGACATCTATTCCATACATCAATCATCTACCAGCCTATAGAAATAGAAATGTACTTTGCCCACACTCTCAAACCCTACCTTAAGTCCTTGCACTATAAATCGTGATAGATAAAAGGGTATTGACATTTTCCCAATGATGCTACTATATATGAGTGAATCATGAAACATCACAAAGTTCATTTAAGTTATCAGTTTTCAGTTGTAATAACTGAAGCCCTAGAAAGGAGGAGGATTCAAAAAAGAACAAGAAATATGAGAAGCAAAGTTTTAAAGAATGTTCAATAAGGTGAGACTTCTAAGGGTGGAGCCAAGATGGCAAAGTAATCCTTAACAGCTCTGTGCAACCATGAAAATGCTCCCGAATAAAAATGAAAATATCACCACAAAACGAATATAAGAGTAAAACAACCAACCTGGAGACCAAGTGAAACAATTTTTAAGAAAAGAAAAACCCAAAAAATATGCAACAAATATCTGGGGCACTGGGGTGAGAGGAGAGCAGAACCAGCAAGAAGTTGTAGCAAGAAGGGAAGAACAAGAAAAGAGGGAGCCATACAACTTCACCCGACATCAACTGTCTGAGGTTCAGGAACCTATGTCTGATCCAACATCAAGATCCTGAGAACCTACCTGAGCAAACAGAGGTAAAAGCCAACCCATATCCCTTGAAATTTCAAACCTGTGAAGAAGTCCGAAACAACAGCCCATGGAATTCTATCTAGTCTGGGCTTGGGACCAGGACTTAATTCCCACCTTGGGGTGGATGATAGTACTAAGTACTAAATACTGATCTTTTTGCCTAAAATTCAAGGAGGAGCTCCAAAACAGGACAATCAACAGGATACACTGAGACCAAAAACTTGAAACTAAGCCTGAAGATAGAATTTGATCAGTCACTGACCTGATTAAGATCAGAGTGAGATCAAAAGCTTACACTTAAGACTGAACAAGTCTTTCAGCTATCAGCATCCCAAGGGTCAACTGAATCAGCAGAGGAAGAGGGCTCAGGCCTTAGACCACCACATCAACCACCCAAGCATACCTATAATTAAATAGAAAAAATGAGCAAACGACAAAAAAAGCACCTAACTCTAAAGACTTTTTATGAAGACAAAGAACAAGGTACAGACACAGAAGAGGATAGTGAAACACACCAAAAGTCCAAAAGAAAAATATGAATTGGACACAGATTCTGGAAAAATTATAAAAGGACTTCAAGAACCAACTAAGAGAGGCAGAGGAAAAGTAGGAAAGATAAATGAAAATGATGCCAGGAGAAATGAAAGTGATGAAAGGAGAAAGGAAAATGATAGAAGAAGAAATGAGCCAATTTAAAAAGGGGAACCAAAAATTCACAGAGGAAAATCAGGCCTTAAAAATCAGAAATGAACATCAAGTAACTGATGACTTTATGAGAAATCAAGAAGCAATAAAGCAAAATCAAAGGATGAAAAAATAGAGGAAAACATGAAATATATATTTAAAAAAACAACTGACATAGAAAATAGATAGAGGAAAAACAATTTGGGAATTATTGGACTACTTGAAAGCCATGATCAAGAAAAAACCTTGGATATCATATTATAAGAAATTATCAAATATAACTGCCCTGAGATCTTCAAATAAGAAGAATGGTGAAGTTCCCACAGAGGAAAGATTCTGGCTGACTGAACCTTCCACCATACACCACACACACACACACACACACACACACACACACACACACACACACACACACACACACAAACATACCCACACCCATACACACATATACACATATACACATGCTTTTCAAGGACCTAACAACATATATTTCTCTATCCCACATAGCCCTTATTATGGTGATTTGAACACAGCAAACACTCTAACATTAGTGATTCTTGGGGGCACGTGTCTTTGTCCGAAATGAATATCAGTTACCATGCTCTACTTCATTCCCAAAACAAAAGACTTGCCTAAGGATGAAAAAATTACACTAGATAGTGGAGATAGAGCCTTGGTTCTTTGAATGTTATATCTGTTCATTCACATTACTGAGTACCATCTGTGTATTCCCCTCCATTTTGATTTCCTCCTTTAATCCTAACCTTTCTCCTTTCCCTCTTAACCTCCCCTCTCAGGTTTCACTTTTAGTCAGTCTTCCCTCTTTCTTCTCCCTTGTATTACTCCCCTCCCCAACCCACCCTATCTTTCTTATTACATTTCTACTTCTCTATAGGACAAGAGAGAATTCTATACCCTAATAGATTTGACTATTCTTTCCTCTCAGCCAATTCTAATGAAGGAAGGTTTAAGTATTACCAGCCGTTTCCTCTTCCTTGCTCCCAATGATTTCGACTTCTCCCAACCCCTGCTGTATGCATCTTTATGTAATGTATTTTACCCCCTTTACTTCTTTTCCCATTTCTCTTAGTATAATCATCTTTTTTACCTCTGGTTTTTTAATATTTTTTGACATAAAATCATAAACAGTTTACCTCATAACCCTCTTTGTACACTTCTACCTATTATGATGATGATGACAATTTTTCATTCTTTCCATATAGGAATACATGCCATGTGACTTTACAGAAACCCTTAAATTGCTTCTCTTTCTTATTTGCGTTTTAAGACTTCCCTTGAATTCGATATTTGGGCATCAAATTTTCTGTTTAACTCTGGTTTGTTTTGTTGTTGTTATTGTTGTTGTTGATAGCTTGGAAATCTTCTATTTTATTAAATGATTATACATTCCACTGTAAGAATATAGTCATAGGTTAGGGAAATTGATTAAATGTAAACCACTGGTTTAAAAGGATATAGCAAAAGAAGAAAGGACAGAACTAGGAGAGGATATCAAAATGCTGGGAATACACAAGTGACAATCAACTTTGAATATGAATGGGATGAACTCACCCAAAAAACGAAAACAAATAAGAGAGGGGATTAGAATTCAAAATCCTACCATATGTTGTCTACAAGAAACACACCTGAGGCGGGTAGATACTCACAAAGTTAGAATTAAAGGTTGGATCAAAACCTTTTAGGCCTCAACTGATAAAAAGAAGGCAGGAGTTACAATCATGATATCTGACAAAGCAAAAATAAAAATAGATCTGATTAAAAGGGATAGGTAAGGTAAATACATCCTGATAAAAGGGAGTATAGACAATGAGAAAATATCAGTAATCAACATGTATGCACCAAATTGTATAGCATGCAAATTTCTAAAGGAGAAACTAGTAGAATTGAAGGAAGAAATAGATAGTAAAACTATACTACTGAGAGACCAGAACCTACTACTATCAAATTAAGATAGATCAAATAAAAAAATAAGAAAGAGGTAAAAGATGTAAATGAAATCTTAGAAAAATTAGAGTTAATAGACATATGGAGAAAAATAAATAGGGACAAAAAGGAATACACTTTCTTTTCAGGAGCAAATGGTACATTCACAAAGAATGACCATGTACTAGGTCATAAAAACATGGCATAAAACTGCAGAAAAGCAGATAATAAATTCAACATTTTCAGATCATAATGCAATGAAAATAATGATCAGTAAGGGTATATGGAGAGCCAAATCAAAAATTAATTGGAAATTAAATAATATGATTCTCCAAAATTGGTTAGTTAGAGAACAAATCATAGAAATAATTAATAAATCCATTGAAGAAAATGACAATGACAAGGTATCCTTTCAAACTCTATGGGATGCAGCCAAAGCAGTCCTCAGGGGAAATTTTATATCCTTGAGCTAATATATTAAAATAAACTAATATATTAATAAAATAAAATTAGGGAGGGCAGAGATCAATGAATTGGAAATGCAAATAAAAAAAAAAAACTTGAAAGAGAACAAATTAAAAATCTCCAGAATAAAACTAAATGAGATCCTAAAAATTAAGGGAGAAATTAATAAAATCAAAAGTGAAAGAACTATTAAATTAATAAATGAGACTAGAAGCTGATATTTTGAAAAAAGTAAACAAAATAGATAAAGTACTGGTCAATCTAATGAAAAAAAAGAAAAGAAGAAAACCAAATTAACAGTATCATAAAATGAAATGGGAGACCTCACCTCCAATGAAGAGGAAATTAAAGCAATCATTAAAAATTATTTTACCCAATTATATGGCAATAAATATGCCCATCTAGGTGATATGGATGAATATTTACAAAAATATAAATTGCCTAGATTTACAGAAGAAGAAATAGAATTCTTAAGTAATCCCATATCAGAAAAAGAAATTGAACAAGCCATCAAAGAACTCCATAAGAAAAAAATCCCCAGGGCCTGATGGATTCTCAAGTGAATTCTATCATTCAAAGAACAGCTAATCCCAATACTATACAAACTATCAGACATAATAAGCAAAGAGGGAGTTCTACCAAATTCCTTTTATGACACAAATATGATACTGATTCAAATGCCAGGCAGGTAAAATATGGAGAAAGAAAACTATAGACCAATCTCCTTAATGAACATAGATGCAAAAGTATTAAACAGGATAGTAGCAAAAAACTGAAGCAAATCATCAAGAGGGCTATTCACTATGATCAGGTAGGATTCATATGAGGAATTCAAGGATGGTTCAGTATTAGTAAAACCATACACAAAATTGATCATATCAACAAGCAACCCAACAAAAATCACATGATTATCTCAAGACGCAGAAAAGTACTGTGACAAAATATAAGTCATTCCTACTGAAAACATTAGAAAGTATAGGAATAGAAAGGTCTTTCCTAAAAATAATAAACAGTTTTTTTCTAAAACCATCAGCAAACATCATCTGCAATGGGTATAAACTAGATGCATTCCCAATAAGATCAGTGGTGAAATAAGGATGCCCATTATCACCACTATAATTTAACAATGTACTAGAAACACTAGCAGTAGTAATTAGAAAAGAAAACGAAATTGAAGGTATTAAAATTGGCAATGAAGAGACCAAGCTGTCACTCTTTGAGGATATGATGGTCTACTTAAAGAATCCTAGAGAATCAACCAAAAAGCTAGTCAAAATAATCAACAACTTTAGTAAATTTGCTGGTACCTGTGAGACACAGGAAGTGATGTAAAGAATAGCTTTTATATTTCGAGTCACTTACTGTGAGAGCTCTCTTGGTGGGGTTAGGAGCTTTTCGCATTGTTTGGTGTGTTTGCAGCTTTGTTGAACTTTGGCAGTGGAGGTCACTGGGAGGAGCTCTGTAGTGTGGTTTGGGTGAGGACGTTTCCCTGAAGGACCTTGGTGAGTGAGAATGCTGACTCCCCTTTTCCTTGACCTTCTGAAGGCACTATCCTCCAAAGAGAACCCTCATCTTGGAGGAGGCCTTGTGGCTGGAAGCCAAACTAGATTTAATCTTCTGAGAAGGCCCCTTGGCTAAGGCCTCTGAACTCCCCTTTGCTTAGGCCAGGCCAGAGCAGATCTTCTACCCTTTCCCTCTTCTCCTTCTCAATTTCTTCCTTCTATTATAAATAAACCACCATAAAATCCCATACTGATTTGAGTATTTCATTGGGATTGAATTTAAATCCCTGGCAATAACTAAAATAAGATATTCAGTCTCAACCCCTAAATTTTACCCCTAACTCTATGGACTATAAATTTGCCCCTCTATTGATTTACTGAAATAGAGTGTTTGAAGCTGTTGTGCCCTAATGCCAAATCTTCTCTTTTCTCAATCCTCTGCTGGTATGCTGGATTGAACTAGTTGAGCTATTCTGCTGAGCTAGCTTGCCTTGGGGCAAATTCTTCACAGTATCCAGCAGAGCCAACAGTGTCCAGCCAGGCACCCCTATCCCTTCCTGCCAGCTATTTTGAGAACCCTGAACCTCATGGCTGCTGCCTCTGGCGGGGGGATCACACAGGCAGCTGGGTCTTTTTAAAAGTCTCAGCATGGGTGGGTAGGGAGTGTCTCATCCAATGTCTCCCCACCCCCCACCAAGATCCTCCCTGACAGCTGTTATGTGAGTCATAGACCTTGTTTAGTGGGTCAGAGGTAATCCCTTAAGGCTATACTGTCTGCTCATGGCTCACATAGCCAGTCCAGTCTTAGTACAATGGGTGGGGGAACATATACTGTCTCTCCCTAATCCCATGATAATAGACACAACATGCCTATCTTTCAAGTTGTTTTCAGTAGAAGAGTCTTGTGACTTCTTGTTGGATTTGGATTTCTGTTTTCTTTGAAGTGTAATATAAATATTGGTTTGGAAGAATTGTCAGGAAGGCTTGGGCTTCTAATTCGCCATCTTGGCTCCACCTTCTCGGAGTGGTATATATCTTCTGGAAGTGAGATCACATTTACATCTTATAGCAATTTACTTCCAGTAACATGTCTCATTTACAGGATTTGTACTAGACAGAAATTATTTGTATTTTTTACAGTCTCTTACAATATGCCTCCATTGTCTCCAATTTTTTTTATCCTTTTTCTTACAATCCATCATTTTCCCATTTTTACAATTATTTCTTAGCTTTTAAACTTTTTTCTTCTCATGTACACTCATTTTTAAGGAATGGGGACTACAAGGGAACAATTATGGATTTGAAGGTAATGCTTTTTACTATCTAGTGCATTTAGATAGTGTATTAGGGATTATTTAGGTGAGAGATGATGATTTTAAGATCAGATCTGCCAATCTCCTCCCTTCCCCTCCCTTTTCCTCCCTATTTGATTCTTCTGTTGATCTCACTAAAATCAGCTCAAAGTGAGTCTTTTGGTAGATCAGATAAATCACTCTTTCTCTTTTCTAAGATTTAAGTAATGAGTTATTTCAAAGAAGGGGAAAGGAAAAGAAGTTGAGGGGAGAGAGGGTTTGGGATTTCCCTAATACTAAACAATTCTAAGTTGGAGGATGGTGAAATATAGTTCAGATATGGGAAAATGGTCAACAGGTCTTCAAGTTTCAAGTTCACTGTAGTATAGCAGAGAGAAACCAAAAAGTAAGACTTTGTCCTTCCTCTTTTCTGTCCCAAGGCAAAGAGATCAAGATTTTTCAGTTTGCCTCCTCAACTGTCTTTCCCCAGTCCTCATTCCAAATAGAATATTCATCTTGATTGACAGTTCCGAAGTCCTTGCTTTTCCAGCTCTGTTGCAGACTTTTTCATTTTCTTTCCTCCACATTACAATAGGAATGATATTACTAATTCCTGTGTACAGTTATATAACTTTTTTTACCACTCCCATTTCTAACATAAAGAATGCTCTAAGTGGTATATATTGTTTTTTAAGCATTCTGAAAGTGAAATATCATTGTCTAAAGGTTAGGGCATCAGTCAAGGAAACCAGGAATTCAGTTACTTCTTACCATACAACCATGGCTTGAAAAATTTGGTTGCTTTTATGTCCATCAGCAAAGCAAAGATTGATTATCAGCCAATCATCTTTACTCCTGTAAACAGAGTCCTAATGGTTCTTTCCACTGTAAAGTTTACATAGGGACTAATGCACAGAACATGTGACCTTCTGTTGTACTGCCAGCTTGTTTCACAATGGCAGATGGGTCCATTAATCCAACATAGATTTATCTTGATATCCGTTTGTGAAATCTCAAACTGAACAAATACTCTTCAACTGCTGCAAAAGTTGTCATAGAATACATAAGCCATTGCAAAATTAGAGTAGTCAATTTGAGAGGTCTTGATTCATTCAGTCTTTTTGTTATTAAAAATTAGTCATGTATATAAAAATTAATAAATAAATTATAGCTTTTGAGAGTAATAATATAATAGTAGTATTCCAATTACAAAACTAGATCATTATTCCAGTCCCTAGAAGAACAGATGCTAGCTAGCTAGAATCCTGTTGCCAGGCAACAAGGCTAACTCTCCTCTCCTTACCCTTTGCTTGGCTTTTCAGGTGTCAGTTTTTTGACCTGTCAGCCAATGTTATATGGTGTCAACCACTTGACTTTAATCCAAACATGCAGATCCCAGAAGACATGACCGACCTTTCACAGTCTTAGAGACAAACTTCTTTACAAAAAGTACATCCTGATTGACATTATAAAAGTATATGTTAACTAATCTGTATCTTTATCTCTGATATATCCTTCTTTAAGAAAAATAACAAATGGAGATATACAAATCCTGGGTTTTTATTAAATGTTTCACAGTAAGATCTGATTCAAAAAGCAATTCTGCAATAAATAAACTATAAGGAGGACACATTACATTAAATAATCCCTTACCTTAGTGAATGTTTGGTTAATAACCTATACATGCTTTGTTTGCTATTATTCTTATGATAGAAATATTTCTTTATATTTCTGGTTCCAAGGAAGGCATATAATACAATAAAAGACTGAATTTACAATTGAAGAACATGGGTTAAAATCCTGGTTCTATCTTTATAAAATGAGGTGGTTTGCCTGAAAGATGTTAAAGGTACCTAAAGCTCAGGAGCTATAGTCTATGACCCAAAGGCTATATGGACAAATAATTATTAATAATAATAACTACTGCATGCTTTGTAAGATTACTTCATACCTTTCATTTGATAAAGTGCTAGAATTCTGAAACCACGGTTTTTACATAAAATTCAATTTTCTATTTTAATTACTTATTTTCCTTTATTTCTAGGCAAAAGAACCAATAAATTAATCTTTTGCTCTCTCTACTGGTTTAGGGGTCGAGGGAAGTCTTGCAACCTTTTTTTTCATATTAATTGGCAAATTTCTAAGACATTTTCTTCCGTGACCTCTTAGGATTAATTTTTACTCATCTCATCTTGCCTGCTTTCCTTTGCTATAGCTCTCTTCTACCTATGTTACTCTCTCTACTAGCAAATCTAGGCAGTCAGCCTTAAAGTCACAATATTCTACTAGTATCTGTGAGGGTCCAGAACAACCTGGAGAGAATTTACTGAATCACAGCTCAATTGTATTCCATTCAACAAGCACTTAAGTGCCCAATTTGTACCAAAACTCTATATTAGGCATCAGGAATGCAAAAGCAAAAAATTAAAATAGTTTAATTAAGCTATTTGATATGGATATATTCCCATCATAGCTACAATCAAAATACATGGCATTCTCCTTTTTAAATTGGGTAACAGTCATAGTAGTTCTGACATATTACATCTAGTAACCTAAGTTGAGATTATAAAAGGTAAAAAAATATTGTTTTTCCTTTTAAAGAAAGCAAGATATACAAAAAGGTGATATATACACATCACCCCTATATTCAAATTATTATTTTCTTTCTATTTAAAGCAGATATCTTATTATTTAAAAATATGGTAGTAAAGATAAAGTTTGGTTAAACTACCCTCAGAAATCTTAGTCAGAGCTGAAAATAAAATATCTCCAAATTGCTCATTAGACCTCCTTAAGAGAGAACTCCTGAAAGGTGTAGTAAGCAAAGGACGACTGAAAAAGGATTTTGCAAAATGAACTTCATTTGATTGACAGGGACATGTGACAGAATCACATGGGAGCCTGGGTCAAAATTCTAAGATCCCAACTAAAAAAAAACGGTCTCCTAGAGGAAGCTTTTGGAAATAGGGGAGATATCCATCTTTCTACAAGGTTTCAAGCCCTTTGTAAAATACCAACTTTAGTGGAGAAAAATCTGCTTTTATTGGCTGCTGGCAGCTGGACAGAAGACCAAAGAAGAACCATTTCTCTGCTGGATCTACTTTGGACATTTCCTCTGGAATCATGGCTCATTTACTGAACACTGTTTTGTGAAGTTTTTTGGGGGGAACTTAACTTATTTAGTCTAGATAAGTTATCCATCAGAATATTAAGGAATTTAGGTTTGGGATATGATTAAGAAATTTTCCTTCTCCCTTGTTACCCTCCTTCCTCTCCCTCTCCCATCAATGAACCTAAAATATTTATGTTTCCTCCTGTCTCCTTCCCCTTTTACAATCCCACCTTAATAAAGCTGAGTACCACCTCCCTTCTTTTTTCAGTAAAGAGTTATTGGTACCCTTCAAATATTCTGTTGTTACTGCTAATCCAAACACTGTCCTCTCAAACATCTACCACACTCAGGTTAAGGAAAAATGTAAAAATAAAATATCTATTCCCTTTTAAAAGTTTAAGCAGCTCTTTTTGTGGTGACAAAGGATCAGAAACTGAGGGGATGTCCATCAATTGGGGAATAGATAAACAAATTGGGATATATGTTGATAAAGGAATATTACTGAGCTATAAGAAATAATCAGCAGGATGCTTTCAGAAAAAGTTGGAAAGCTCTACATGAACTGATGCTGGGTGAAGTAAGCAGAACTGGGAGAACAGTGTACACGTTAAAAGCAATATTGTACAATGATCAACTGTGAAAAACTTAGCTACTCTTAGCAATGCAATGATCTGGGACATTTCTGAAGGACTTATGACAAAGGATGCTATCTACCTCCAGAGAAAGAATGATCAAGTCAGATTCATATCAAAATATACTATATTCCACATTAGTTTATTTAGTTTTATTGGGGAGGTTGGTATTATATGAATATTCTCTTATAAAAATGACCAAGATGGAAGTATATTTTTCACAATAAAACATGCATAATCCAGATCAAACTACTAACTATCTCTGACAGTGGGGATGGAGGAAAGAGAGGAAGGCAATATGGACCTCATAATTTCAGAAAACATGTGTGGAAAATTATTCTTAAATGTAACTGGGAAAAACTGGGAAAATAAATTATCTTTGAATTTTAAAATGGTCCCAAATTAAAAAAATTAAGAACACATGTGCATGAAATACATTCTTCAGTCTTAGTGAAATAAAGATGCTGTTTCACAGGGGATATTCAAAAGAGGGCCTCTGGCAATCCTGGGCCATCCATGTCTATACAAGTTTCACTTTCTGCAGAATCCAGAGAAGAAAGAGCTCACAAATAAAGGCATATTTTTATTGGTACAGCAAACACTACTGCTACTTCCTTGGGTGTAGGTGTGGGGGATATATGTAGTTGGATGAGCAGAGGGGCATTTTTCCCATTCCATACCCAACAGCTAGGATTACTAAACTAAAGACGCAAGATGTAGTGGAATGAGTGCTGGATTTGGAATTAGAAAACATAGCTTCACATATCACCCCTACCACATATAATACAACTGGACAAATCACTTAAGATTTTCTAGGCCTTAATTTCCTCATCCACAAAGTGATGGGGATGGAATAGATCAGTAATGGTGAACCTTTTAGAGATGGAGAGCCAGGTCCTACCCCAACCTCATCCCCAGACCAAATGCCATGCCTGCCCCCACCAGACTGAATGCCATATCCCACCCCACTCCCAGAGACCTAGTGCTGCAACCCCCCACCTTACCCCCAAATCCCTCATTATACCAGACAGGGAAGGGATTAAGTGTTCCCATTATGCTGCTGAGCAGAGGGGTAAATGATGAAAGGCCTGTATCGAGAAGGGGAGGAAAGTGGTCCAAGCACTCCACTCTCCACTGAGCTATGTTCCATGCTGTGAGCTATGCTCTCCTCAAACCTAGCTCCTCTCAAACTCCACTACAAGAATCAACTTCACCATAGACTCAGCAGGCTACCATATGCATCACACCACCACACAGTATGTCAGTCCCTGAGCCCCCCCTCCCCCAGCACCTTACCCCAGATGGGAGGGAAGAAGTGCTCCCACAGGGCTGCTGAACAGAGGGTAGGTCAAGTGAGGAATGACCTCAGGTTCATGGAGAAGGGAAAGGGAATTTGGGCTCCACCCCCAAATTCCTCTGGCTTTCAAGTAAGGAACTCTGGCAAGTGGTGGTAGACATGCCCACAGAGAGGGCTCTGTGTGCAATTGTTGGCACACTGCCATAGGTTCCCCATCATAGGACTAGATGACCTCCAAGGTTCTAAATCTATAATCTTATGATAGTAGGGGGATAAACACAATAAAAAAACAATTTGTTTAAAAAATTAATTTAACAAATATTCTGAAAGTATCTATGATATATACCTAGACCAATCATGGTGAAGTATATTTCTGGATAAAACCTGGACATAGTTCCTACTTCCACTTTACTGTGATTAAGCAGAGCTTCCAGAAACTGAAAGATGCAAGAACTATACAATTTCAGATTTTTATGGAGTCACTCTATGAATTTATATGACTTTGAAGTCAAGTCAAGCCAAAAAACATTTACTGAGTACTGACTCCATGCCTGACACTTGCTAAGTACTGGGGATACAAAGAAAAGCAAAAATAGTGACTCTTTATCAAAAGATTTTTACAATGTTATATAAGAAAGAACATGCAAACAACCATGTACAAGCAAAATATGTACAGGACAAATGAGAGATAGCCACAGGGTACCACTAAGTACTAAGAGGGATTAAAGAAAACTTCTTGCAAAAGCCAGATTATAACTGAGCTTTAAAATTTCTAGAGACCAAGATCAAACAAATGTCAACTTTATTACACTGACCTGAAATTTTAAAGAGAAAAGCTTCAAGTAGTGGAGCCAAGACTTATAACAACGCATAAAAAGTGAAGTAAGTAAAACTAGGAGAACATTGTACATAGTAACAGCAATACTGTGAAAGATATAGCTAGTCTTATCATTACAATGATCCAAGACAATCTGCCTCCAAAGAAAGAATGATGAACTCTGAATGCCAATTGAAATGTACTTTTATTTCTTTAGTGTTATTGTTTTATTTTGTGTTTTCTTAAGCAACATGGCCAACATGGAAATGCTGGGCATGATTTTATATTTATAATAAATGAGAAATTGTTTGCCTTCCCATGGATGGGTGAGAGGCAGGAGGAAGGGAAAGAATTTGGAACTCAAATTTTTTAAAAATTATTGTTAAAAAAATTTAAATATAATTGGGAAGTATTTAATGAAATCAATAAAAATTATTTTTAAACGAAAAAAGAGTTCAAAGAATGATGCCATGCTCCCAAAGGGTCTAAATTCACCAAATACCAGGAAGAAGGCATTACCTATATATTTCTACCTTGAGAAAACTTGCTAAAGTCTGTAGCATTACTGATCTGTAGTTTGAAGGGAACTTAGAAGTCATCTGGATAAACTCCAGATTTTACAAATGAGGAAACCAACTCAGAGTGGTAAGTGACTTCCCTAAGATTAAGCAGTCATTTAGTAACAAAGATAACTTCAGTTTTAGTATTCTTTCAATACAATAAACCTGGCTACATTCATGACTATTAATTTAATGATTATCAGGAACACGGGGTGTATGGGGTGCTCAGGGAGGGGTAGTATCTCTGGTATGGAGGGCCTGTCATGCCCTCCTAGGGCAGCTCTCCATCCTCTGACCCCCACCTGACACCCAGCTCTCACTTGTGGCTCCCAGTAGCTGCTAGCATGTGGCAGCGGCCATACCCTGGGCAACGGCTTCAACAGGCCGGCTAAACCTTGTGAGGGTAGCCATCGGGTCCTCGACCCCTGGTGAACCAGGACTTTGCTCACCCAGCATGGGAAGACTGCTTCAGCTGAAGAGACGGAAGAAACCAATAAGAAGGTTCAATGGCTGAGAGGGAGACACAGCAAAGCACTGTGGAGTGCTCAGGGCGTGTTGGAGCACAAAAGACAACACGGCCATCCAATGCAGCTGAGGAAGTCTCCAGACATAACAATTTTTTCGTGCCACTGGACCCAGGCTTCCAAGGCCGAGAGTGGGACTGTCTCTGTGCATCGACTTTTCCACTTAAATCTCTTTCACGCACAAGTATCTTTGTGCACACTCATCTATCCTAACCCCGTCCACCCTCTTCAAGACCTGCGGTGATGGGGGAGTGGCGACGCAACAGGTGGAGGTGACCACTGGCAGTTGTAGTCACGATCCTGCACGTAGGCGGCCCACGGACCAGTGGTCGCTCGGCCCTGTGGGCAGCAGGGACGTTCGGCAGCATCCTGGGCGACTGAGCAGCCCTCTCTAGGACAGCACTGCTCACCCTAATCAAGGGAGGGGACTAGAAAAGGTGTCCCAAACATTGCCTGCCCTACAAACACCCGGTCAGCACACCACGGCTGGCGGGTCATCCCCTTTAAGAGGTCGAAATAAAAGAAAAAAATACAAAGAAACTCCTACTAGGAGCATGGAATATCAGGACATTACTTGATAGAGAGAATACCCCAAGACCTGAGAGAAGAACAGCTCTAATCGGTAAAGAACTGGCGCAATATAACATCGACATCACAGCCTTGAGCAAAACACGCTTACCAGAAGAGGGATCACTCAGCGAACCCACCACTGGATACACCTTCTTCTGGAAAGGTAGAGCCTCAAATAAAGGCAGAATCCATGGTGTTGGCTTGGCCATCAAGACCAGTTTGCTCAAACAACTGCCAGACTTGCCTGTGGGCATCAGCGAGAGGCTCATGAAGATCCGTTTGCCTCTCAGCAAAGACCGGTATGCCACAATCATCAGCACATATGCCCCAATACTGACCAGCACAGAGGAGACCATAGAGCAGTTCTACTCTGACCTGAGTGCCGTCCTGCACTCAGTGCCCACAAATGACAAGCTAATACTACTGGGAGACTTCAACGCCCGCATTGGCCAGGACCATGAAAGATGGAAAGGAGTGCTCGGCAAACACGGTGTGGGCAAAATGAACAACAACGGCCTGCTGCTACTCAGCAAATGCTCAAAGTTCGAACTCACCATCACGATCACTGTGTTCAGAATGGCGAACAAATATAAAACAACGTGGATGCACCCAAGATCAAAACAGTGGCATCTCATTGACTACATCATTGTACGCTGGCAAGACATCCAGGATGTAAAGATCACCAGAGCCATGAGAGGAGCTGAATGCTGGACAGACCACCGATTGTTTAGAGCGACTCTTCAAATGTGCATTGCGCCTCGCCATCCAAAACGCGCCCAGACAGTTCGCGCATTTTACAACATGAGTCGTCTTAGAGATCCATCTTATTTGCAAACATTCCAGTCCTGCCTGGACGACAAGCTGTCTGCCAAGGGACAACTCACTGGAAGCTCAACCGAGAAATAGAACCAGTTCAGAGACGCAGTGAAGGAAACATCAAAGGCAGTCCTAGGCCCAAAACAACGCAACCACCAGAACTGGTTCGACAAGAACAACACTGCTATTGAAGACCTATTGAGCAAGAAGAACAAAGCCTTTATGGAGTGGCAAAATAACCCAAACTCTGCTCCTAAAAAGGACAGATTCAAGTCTCTCCAAGCCATGGCGCAGCGTGAGATCAGGAAGATGCAAGACCAATGGTGGAAAAAAAAGGCAGAAGAAATCCAGCGGTTTGCTGATATGAAAAACTACAAACAATTTTCCAGTGCCCTCAAGACTGTCTATGGGCCATCAAAACCCCCACCACTCCCTTGCTATCCTCTGACAGTGACACTCTCATAAAAGATAAAAAAGGCATCAGCAACAGGTGGAAAGAACACTTCAGTCAGCTTCTCAACCGACCCTCTTCAGTCGACCAAAGCACCCTTGACCAGATCCCCCAAAACCGCTCCATTGAACAACTTGATGTCCTTCCTTCAATAGAGGAAATCCAAAAAGCCATCAAACAAATGAGTGCAGGCAAGGCACCCGGTAAAGATGGGATCCCAACCAAGGTGTACAAGGCCTTAAATGGAAAGATGCTCCAGGCATTCCACATAGTGCTGACCAGCATATGGGAAGAGGAAGACATGCCCCCAGAACTCAGAGATGCCTCCATCGCAGCCCTATACAAGAACAAAGGCTCACGAGCAGCCTGTGACAACTACAGAGGCATCTCACTACTCTACACTGCCGGAAAGATCCTCACTCATGTTATACTCAACAGACTCCTGTCATCTGTTTCAGAGCAGAACCTGCCTGAATCACAATGTGGCTTCCGACCAGATCGCAGCACCATCGACATGGTCTTCATGGTGAGGCAAATGCAGGAAAAATGCCTTGGGCAGAACCTGAGTCTCTACATTGTCTTCATAGACCTGACAAAGGCGTTCGACACAGTGAACGGGGACACATTGTGGATTATCCTTAGCAAGCTCGGTTGCCCAGCAAAATTTGTCAAACTGATCCAGCTCTTTCATGTTGACATGACAGGGGAAGTCCTATCTGGTGGAGAGACTTCCAATCACTTCAACATCTCCAATGGCGTGAAACAAGGCTGTGTCCTTGTTCCAGTACTATTCAACCTATTTTTCACCCAAGTATTACGACATGCTGTGATGGATCTAGACCTGGGCATCTACATCAAATACCAACTGGATGGCTCACTATTTGACCTTCGCCGCCCGACTGCAAAAACAAAGACAACAGAGAGACTCATCCTGGAAGCTCTCTTTGCAGATGACTGTGCTCTCATGGCCCACCAAGAAAATCATCTCCAAACCATTGTGGACAGGTTCTCCACTGCAACAAAACTGTTTGGCCTGACTATCAGCCTCATCAAAACAGAGGTACTGTTCCAACCTGCACCAGGGAGGCCAACTAACCAGCCGTGCATTACAATCGACAGCACGCAGCTTTCTAAAGTCAACACTTTCAAGTACCTGGGCAGCACCATCGCCAACGACGGGTCCCTAGACCACGAGATTAATGCCAGGATCCAAAAGGCCAGCCAGGCACTTGGGCGGCTGCGCTGCAAAGTCCTCCAACACAGAGGTGTAAGCATTGCGACGAAGCTCAAAGTGTAAAACACAGTGGCCCTCAGCTCGCTCCTGTACAGTTGTGAGACATGGACACTGTACTGGAAGCACATGAAACAGCTGGAGCAATTCCACCAAAGCTCCCTCCGGTCAATCATGAGGATACGATGGCAGGACTGAATCACCAATCAGGAAGTCCTCGACAGAGCCAACTCCACCAGCATCGAAGTCATGGTCCTCAAAACCCAGCTATGATGGTCTGGACATGTCATCCGCATGGACCCACAGCGAATACAGGTATTCTACAGTGAACTGTCAGCTGGACTCAGGAAACAAGGCCGACCAAAGAAAAGATTCAAGGATCAGCTAAAGTCAAACTTGAAGTGGGCTGGCATTCACCAAAGCAACTAGAACTCGCTGCCTCTGACAGAAGCAGATGGCGAACCCACATTAACCATGCCACCGCCACCTTTGAAGATGAGCGACATCAACGTCTTGCCGCTGTGCATGAACGCCGACATCAGGCCACAACTGCACCTCCTGTAACAACTGGCGTCCCATTCCCCATGTGCCACAAACTCTGCGCCTCAGCCTTTGGACTCCAAAGCCACATGAGGGTACACCGTAGATGAAACTGCACAAAGACAATAATCATTCTTGATCACCGAGAGACTACTATATATATATATATATATATATATATATATATATATATATATATATATATATATATATATATATATATCAGGAACACAAAGTTTCTACTTTCTAAATTGGAGAAGAAACTAAGCAGAATTTTTTTTTCCATCCTTTCTGCAGAAATGGTAGGAAGAGTTCACTGGCACAGAGCTCTTCCTTGATTTGACATACTTTTTAAACATATGTACATTTTGTTTTTATGTTATCTTCATTTACAAATACATTCTCTCAATCTCTCTCTGCTACCCTGAATATTCCTTATAAGAAATAAAAAAGGAAAAAAGTAGCTCAACACAACTAACCAACATATCAACCTAATCTGATAGCCACAAATCCTACTTCTGCAAAGAAAGAGATGGCCTTACCTTCAGTAGGTAGCTAATTAGCACAGTAAATAAAAGTATTTGATCTAGAATCAGGAAAACCTAAATTCAAATCTGGCCTCAGATATTAGTTGTATGACCTTAGGTAAGTAGCCTAGCTTAGTAATAGCCTCAGGTCTCCCATCAGCCAAAAGAGAACTTACTAGACAGGATTACTAAAAGGAAAATGGTGATAATAGTTATGAATATGATAATGATTGTAAAGTGCCTTGGAAACCTTAAAATACTTAATAAATGATAGCTAGAAATATTATTAATTAGGGCCATTCTGGGTTATTATAACTACAAAAGTATTTCCTTTCATTTTTTATTGTTCTTTTCCATTAACATTGCTATTGTCATTATGTATATTATTTTCCTGGATCTGCTTACTTCACTTTGTATTAATTCATGAGTCTTCCTAGGAGTTTCTAAATTCTTCATATTTGTTGTTCATTATGGCTAAAAGTATTCCATTATGTTCATGTACCACAAGTTGCTTATTAATTTCTAAACCAATTGGTAAAGGCTGGACACACTACTGAGCTGATTACTGTAACCATGGAATGCCACTCATGCTGGATCAAGACATAATGTCAGAGAATTGTAGATATTATGAACCAGCAAAGAATGAACAGAACCAGAAATAGTTTATACAAGGACAGCAGCCCTGTAAAGAAAAGCAACTTTGAAACTTTTAAGAACTTTGTTCAATACAATGACCAATCTTGTCTCCAGAAGCCCTAGGAGGAAGGTTGTTTGTAGCTTAGTAATTGACCAAGGGAATGAAGAAAACCTGCAAATTGTTTCCTTTTTATTTTTGGCATGCTGATAATACTTTGGGGAGAGGTGGGGCTAGCTGCTTCTAAGAGAGGCAGGGCGTTGGGAAGGCAGTGTTGGCATGGGCAGGGGAGTGCTGGGACCACCCTAGAGGTTTCCTTTATCTTTGTCTTCAGGCATATTCCTGACAGAAAAGTGGTGAACAAATGGCCCAGAAAGATACGAGGATTTGTTGCGCTTGATTATGCTTATTATTACAAACATCTATCTATCTGTAGCCCCAGAGTGAGAATGGACCCCAATAAAATTAAAGCCTTGGTCTAGCCAGAATCACTCCTCACATGAGGCCCCCCCAAACCCCTCCTTTCCAACCCCAACTCTCCTATGCTTGGCAACAATGGGCTGTCCTTGTTCTACCCTCTAAAGCAAATATTTCCCTGAGAATCTGGACTAGATGGTTACATACTTACTGTGATTTATTATCCTATAGAAAAGTGTCTAAACTTCAATGATGTAAATTAAGTAATTGTACTAAGATTGCAAATCATTATGGTAAAAATAAATTAGGGAACTATAAAATAAAATATTTAGATGGAAAAACTGTACCAATATAGGTTCAAAACTGTTCAAAACTATTTAACTCACTAATCAGGTTCAAACTGTTTGAATACTTTTAATAGAGGTAATCAAATGTATCCTCAGTGATGACGTGAAACTCAAATGTGAACTTCACTTCAGAGCCAGGCACAAGGACGCTAAAGTGACATTTAAAATAGAAATAAAATGTTTATTGAAATATATAAGGATAAATAAGATTTCGGATTCTAAGGGATTCTAAATCCACCCAAATAAACTCCCAGGTTCCGCAAGGAACCTCTTCTCCTGTGTCTCACAAGCTACGCTACTACTCCCTGATCTGACTAATCCAAATTTATACTATCTAAATAAAAACCACAGCTATTAACCTTATAAATCTTAACTTCACCTTCAAATTATAAAATAGGAAAGGCTAGCCTGTTTAGTCTTAAAAAGAATCAAGTTAGGTCCAAACCAAAGACCAGGTTTTTCTTTAGTTTTCTCAGATATGAACCAATCTATAAAACCGCAATAGATAGTCACTAGTGTTTCCCAAGTTGGGAAAGTAAAACACTGAGCTACTTCAGATCTTTCCCTCAGACAGAGAGGCAAAGATGCTGCCTCCTCCAGCCAGGAGAGTCTCAGAGAGTTTGTCTCTGCCCACTGCCAGAAAGCAACTCCCAAGCCAGAGAGAGTAATTGACGTAGAAAAATGGTTATAACTGTCATATCTGAAATTAACATGCTCTCTCAGCTCTGCGTCAAACTCCAGTTCTTTTCTCAAGCCAGCACTTTACTTCTTATCGCTAAACTAATACAGCAATACCCATTTTCTAATATCACCCTTACATTACTAACCATTGTCCATCTAATAAGCTTATCTAATCCCTTAGCCTACCTCACATTCTCTATAAAATGCTAACTCTGATCAATAAACCTTGTATATGATTGCTACCAGGTTCAGTGGCCCAGTCATCATTCACACCACATCTCATTCTCCTCACCCCTTCGAGACGTTTGAATGTTTGTCAGGACCCCTTAGGTCCACCTGACATCTATCTATCCATCTTTTCTCTCTTTCGATCTCTGAATTAATTAGGGAAGGGTGATTAGAAATAAGGATACCAAAAAAAGAGAAACATTGAAACTATTTTAAAATACATATAAAAGAACAGAAGCTTGAAAGTAAAGAGTAATATGAGATGATTTTGATAACTTAAGAATTTATGGTATTCTTTTTTAAAAGCATGTAGTATGAACAGTTTCACAGAGAACTCTCTTTTTGTGTTCTTTTATGTGTATAGAAATTGTTATCTTTGGTATTTAAGTTCAAATTTTTAAAAAATTAAAATTAAAAAAGAATCTGCACAGGTTATTTTTCTCTCTCACTCACCTACTTCCTTTTCATTTTGAAATCTTTTTTTAGATTTGCAACTCCAGATGTTATCACTATTTCTATCCCTTCCTAATAACACAGGGTGTTCAAGCCTTAATAACTAGCCTTGAATAGTTTAAATGGCAACGAGAGTTTGGGGATACCTTTTACTTTTTTTTTAATCCTTAAATTTCATCTTAGAATCAATACTATGTATTGGCTCCAAGGCAGAATACTGTTAAGGGGATTACAATTGAGTTTAAGTGTTGTGCTCAGAGTCACATCTAGCAGCATACTTTAAAACATGGTCAAAAAACTCGAATCTCATTCTCAGACCCTATGTTATTTTTTTTAATTTAACATTTTATTTTTCCCCAATTACATGAAATAACAAATTTTAATATACATTTTCTAAAATTATGAAATCCAGGGGGTGGAGTCATGATGGCGGCCTAGAAGGAGCAGAAGGTCAGACCTCTGAATACCCTTCCATACCGATCACAAAACAAATTCTCCTAGAGGACTGAAAATCAAACCTAACAACAAGACAGAGTCAAGGAACCCTCCTTCTGGACTCAATTAAAAAGGTATGCCCCCCCCCCCCCAAGCCAGAATCTGAGAACATGTGACTTTAAGGGGAAGGCAGAAGGAAGGTCTGTAAAAATGGAGACTTGAATTCAGGACTTCAATCCCCAGAAGTCCTTGCTCCACTTCCCCAGAATGCTTTGTAATCTCACTGAATTCTCACCTGGGTCGAGAGCAAATTATGATACGAAGGGTCTCCGCCTTTGGCGGGCTCTCTTCTCTTCCTGTCTCCACTGGCAAGCAGATGCGTCTCATTATGTGAATGAAATTG
Source organism: Monodelphis domestica (assembly GCF_027887165.1). Taxonomy (NCBI): domain Eukaryota; kingdom Metazoa; phylum Chordata; class Mammalia; order Didelphimorphia; family Didelphidae; genus Monodelphis; species Monodelphis domestica. Next base: position 548,371,058 of record NC_077227.1, on the reverse strand, counting down.
AATTGGGCCTCTTGGCCCACCTGGCACGTGCCTTTCTTACTTGTATTTTTCTTAAATTCTCAACCTTTAATAAACCTCTAAAAATATCATACTTGTTGCAGAGAGAAACTAATTTCTACCTGCCTCAGCTTCCCCCCAAATTTTATTTTTACAGGTCCCAAGACCCCATCCCCTTCCTACCGAGAGTGCTGGGCCTCCAGCAGCAGCAGGAACCTCTGGGCAAACAAAGGTGCTGGTCTGGAGGGTGTACCTTTGAAGCAGGGCTTTGCAAAGCTCACAACACCGAACACAGACAGTAGGGAAGGAGATGGAGAGGGAGAATAGAGCTAGCAGCATGGACAAAGCTATGGAGATCCTCGATATTAGCTGCAGCCTAACAGGAGTTTTGGCCTCAGAGAACACCCGGCCCAGCCCAGATGAACTTAATCCCATCAAAAGTCTTCAGAACTCAGGGAATCCCAGGCTCTACACCCCTCCCTCATTGACTGCTGTGGTAGAGGCATGGAGAGAGAGAGGACATGCAAGAAACAAGCTGGGGACTGGACCTGCCTGTCAATCAAGAAGAAGGTTCCAAATGGAATGTTCCAGAAATTGGCAGTTGAGCTGACCAGAGGGAGGGGACATGGAGTCAATCTTCTTTGGCAGTTGAGGCTGGCTGAAGGACCCTTGTAGGGCTGACTTGGTTGGGGGGGGTGGGGGGGAGGCTCTCTGACCAAGGGAGAAACATCTGAAATTTGACTGACCAACAGTTGGACGAAAGCCAGGAGAAACTGAGGGAATTTGAACTTTGTTTTTCTCTGGGGTTGAAGCTGAGAAAGGAAACAAGCCAGGCTGAAGGAGAGATTTTGAACTTTATTTCTCTTTGGGGTTAAGCTGAGAGAACTTGTTGACTTTGTGAAGAAGAACAAAGAGGATTTTAAACAGCTGTACTCCTCCATCTCCCTAACTGTTTTAGAGTCACAGTTTGTAACTGGACTATTTCCTCAAACCCTCAAATTCTTCCCCATTTTAGATTAGAGACATCCTCATCCCTCTCACCTCAGTTTCAAATCCTGTTATCCAAATAAACCCCTTGACAAAAAAAGAAAAGAAAAGAATATCTTTATAGTTCACTCAGGGGGAAGGGAAGAAGCCAAAGGCTTCAAGAAGAACTGGGAGGAGAGGGAAGCAAGAAGGAGAGGGTTGGAGAAGGGAGGGAGTGAAGGGGGGAGGAGGTTAGAATGATATACTGATCAAGCAGCCATCAGTAGGGATCAGTAGGCAGACCCCAGAGCATTCCCCAAAGCCGTTCCCCTGTATAACAGCATCCTTGTACCTGAATCCCTCAGCATCTTTCATTCCTACCTCCATTGTAACCAAGCAGCTTCAGGTTCCCTTAGCAGCTCTCTCTAGTCACAAGCCAGAGGACAGCAGTCATTGCAAAACAAACAGTTTTACTCAGTTTACCTTCTCTATTTCACTGCTGGACTTTGATCCAATCAAAGGGCTCCAGAGAACAGTGAAGCTGAAACTCCAACAACCCTCCCCAAAAGACAACACCGAGAGATCGTCTGTCAAAGCTCCAAGAGGGAAGACTGACAAAAGCCCCAAAAAACAAAAAAAAAAAGAGAGAGAGAGAGAGAGGAGCAAGAGCACAGACAAATACGGGGAGCAAAGAAGGGGTGAATATTAGCAAACAACAGAAAAGTAGAAAGAAATTAAAATAAACAGCTTCTATAAAGCAAACGGAACAGAGGGGTTGGAATCAGCAAAAGCTAAATCAGAAACCTCAGTTAATTGGATACAGGCTTTGGAAGAACTCAAAATGCAATTCAAAACACGAATAAGAGAGGCTGAAGACTATTGGGAAAAGAACTTAAAAACTAAGATAAGTCATCTGGAAACAGGCACTTGAACTAAAACAAGAAAATACTGTCTTGAAAGCCAAAATCAACCACCTGTAAAATGAGGCAAAGGAGATGAAAGATGAGGCAAAGAAGATGAAAGATGAGGAAAAGGAGATGAAAGATGAGGTAAAGATGACGAAAGATGATCTCCATAGAAAATCAGACCAGAAAGAGAAGGATGACCAAAAAGCCAGAGATGAAATTCAGACTTTAAGAAACAGAATACAACAACTAGAATGAAATGACCTCACATGGTAGCAGGACACTATAAAACAAAACCAAAACAATGAAAAAAACTGAGGAAAATATGAAAGAACTCATTCACAAAAAAGAAGATTTAGAAAATCATTCGAGGAGAGGCAATTTAAGAATCATTGGTATACCAGAAGACCATGACAAAAGAAAAAGCTTGGACATAATACTACAGGAAAGTATTCAAGATAACTGCTCCAATCTTCTAGAACAAGGTGGAAAAGTGGAGATTGAAAGAATGCACAGATCACCTCCTGTACTTAGTCCCCAACTGACAACACACAGAAATGTTATAGCCAAATTCAAGAACTATCAGACCAAAGAAAAGATTACAAGCTGCCAAGAAGAAGTCATTCAGATACCATGGAACCACAGTGAGGATAGCGCAAGATGTGGCTGCATCAACACCGAAGGACAGAAAGGCATGAAATATGATATTCTGGAAAGCAAGGGAACTAGGTCTACAACCAAGAATCAACTAAACAGCAAAACTGACTATATTCTTACAGGGGGAATTATAGTCATTCAATAAAATAGAAGAATTCCAAGAATTTGTAAAGAAAAAACCAGACCTGAACAGAAAATTTGACACCCCAGCACAGAACTCAAGAGATACATCAAAAGATAATTTTAAAAGGGGGGGGGGGGGAGGGAGAAAAACAAAAGAAACCAAAACCCCCTTTTTTTAAGAGACTCAAAAAGTTAAAATGTTATGTATCCCTATAAGGGAAGAGGTCATTGGTAACTCTCAAAAATTGTTGTTATCAACTGAGCAGCTAGAAGAATTACACATAGAGGGATCAGTGACAAACTGTATAGAATGAAAGGAAAAGACATAAATAGGTATTATAGATATATGCATGGATAAATACATACATATGTGTGTATGTACATATACACACACACAACTAGAGCTAAAAAAAAGAGGTTAATATTAAAAGAAATTGTAAATTTGTGTAATGAAGAAGCTCATGGCAGGAGGGGGGAGAACATCAATACACTGGAAGGATAAAGAGGTTGAAGATTGCAAATACTCAACTTTTACATGCTTTGAAATTGACCCAAAAAGGGAAAAACAATCCAATCCATTGGGGCAGAGAATAGAATTGCACCCTATAGGGGAGTAGAAAGGTAACAAATGGACTGCTGTGGAGGCAAGAAGTACAAGGGAGAGAGAGGCTGGGGGAGTAATGTTAGAAAGACTACAGGGAAAACAATGGGGGGGGGGGAATGAGAAGGGAGGGGGTAGAAAGGGAAGTAAAATAAGGGTGGGAACTAGGGGGACTGATTAAAAACAAACATTGGTGTAGACAGAAATAGTGAAAGAAAAGGCAGGACCAGGAGTAGAAATCAAAATGCTGGGAAATACACAGCTAGTAATCATAACTCTGAATGTGAATGTAACGAACTCACCCATAAAGCACAAGCGAATAGCAGAGTGGATTAGAATCCAAAACCCTACCATATGCTGTCTACAAGAAACACACATGAGGAAGGTAGATACACATAGGGTGAAACTAAGAGAATGGAGCCAAATTTATTAGGCATCAACTGATAAAAAGAAGGCAGTAGTCACGATCATGAAATATGACAAAGCCAAAGTAAAAACAAATCTAGTTAAAAGAGACAGGGAAGGTAATTACAGCCTTATAAAAGGCAGTATAGACAATGAGGAAATATCCATACCCAATGTGTATGAACCAAATGGTATAATATCCAAATTTCTAAAGGAGAAATGAGTGGAGCTCAAGAATGAAATAGATAGAAAAACTATACTAGTGGAAGACCTGAACCTTCCTCTATCCGAACTAGATAAATCAAACCAAAAAATAAATAAGGAAGAGGTAAGAGAAGTAAATGAAATCTTAGAAAAATAAGAGTTAGTAGACATGTGGAGAAAAATAAATAGGAACAAAAAGGAATATATTTTCTTTTCAGCAGCACATGGTACATTCACAAAAATTGACCATGTATTAGGGCATAAAAACATTGCAAACAAGTGCAAAGGAGCAGAAATAATAAATGCAACCTTCTCAGATCACAATGCAATGAAAATAATAATTAGTAAGGGTACATGGAGAGGTAAATCAAAAATTAATTGGAAATTAAACAATATGATTCTCCAAAACCGGTAAGTTAAAGAACAAATCGTAGAAACAATTAATAACTTCATTGAAGAAAATGACAATGATGAGACATCCTTTCAAAACCTATAGAATGCAGCCAAAGCAATACTCAGGGGGAAATTTATATCATTGAGTTCATATATTAACAAATTAAGAAGGGCAGAGGTTAATGAATTGGGCATGCAAATTAAAAACTAGAAAGTGAACAAATTCAAAATCCTCAGATGAAGACTAAATTAGAGATCTTAAAAATCAAAGGAGAAATTAATAAAATTGAAAGTCAAAGAACTATTGATTTAATAAATAAGACTAAAAACTGGTACTTTGAAAAAACAAATAAAATAGACATAGTACTAGTCAGTCTAATTAAAATTAAAAAAGGATTTCAAGAACCAATTAAGAGAGGCAGAGGAAAAGTAGGAAAGATAAATGAAAATGATGCCAGGAGAAATGAAAGTGATGAAAGGAGAAAGGAAAATGATAGAAGAAGAAATGAGCCAATTTAAAAAGGGGAACCAAAAATTCACAGAGGAAAATCAGGCCTTAAAAATCAGAAATGAACATCAAGTAACTGATGACTTTATGAGAAATCAAGAAGCAATAAAGCAAAATCAAAGGATGAAAAAATAGAGGAAAACATGAAATATATATTTAAAAAAACAACTGACATAGAAAATAGATAGAGGAAAAACAATTTGGGAATTATTGGACTACTTGAAAGCCATGATCAAGAAAAAACCTTGGATATCATATTATAAGAAATTATCAAATATAACTGCCCTGAGATCTTCAAATAAGAAGAATGGTGAAGTTCCCACAGAGGAAAGATTCTGGCTGACTGAACCTTCCACCATACACCATACACCACACACACACACACACACACATGCACACACCCATAAACACACACACATATACACATGCTTTTCAAGGCCTAACAACATATATTTCTCTATCCACATAGCCCTTATTATGGTGATTTGAACACAGCAAACACTCTAACATTAGTGATTCTTGGGGGCATGTGTCTTTGTCCCAAATGGAAATCAGTTACCATGCTCTGCTCCATTCCCAGAATAAAAGACTTGCCTACGGATTGCAAAATCCTTCCATTAATACCCTTTGTATCTACTGACTGAACTATTTCAAACCCAGTCAACAATTATTAACTAGTCCACATTTCTCTTAGACACAAACGAAATCTTGGGCATAAAAAGAGGTATTATAAGAAATTTAATATAACACTTTTTTAAAAATCTAGATATACTATCCCATAGTATTCCCTGACTTACTAGATCTATAGGAAGAAATCTTGAAATCAATGCAAATTTATATTGTTTAAAGACAATTTTCTCTCTCATGATACGAAAACAATATAGAGAAAAGTATACTGGACTATAAGTTAGAATTTTGGAATTCTACCTGGCTCAGCTGTTCCCTAGTGAAATGACCTTGGAAAAGTTGATTTCCTCCTTTCTTTCTTCATCTGTAAAATGATGAGATTTGACTAGAAGATGGCTTAGGTCACTTAAAGCATTAATATTCTATGAGTACTTTGCTATAATTTTCTTGTGTATAATCAGCACAATATAATGTGTATAACTAAAGTCTTGTAATAAAAATAAAGCTTTGCCCTCTGCTGGATTTAAAAGTCATTGCATCACATCACTTGCTTTCGCATTTCATTTTCATATTCCTTTCTTCATGCATGTATTTATATTTTAGACTAGCCTTAGGGGGAAAAAATGCTGAGCAATAGCAAACAACTAGAAAATCACTGCCAATATTTTGAAACTGAAAACTTTTTTTTGGTTTCTAAGTACAACATATATCTGAGATTTATTATTATTATTATTATTATTATTATTATTATTATTATTATTATTATTATTGTAGTCTCTCTGTAACTGAGGATGACGATTGTTTTTGTGCGTTTTTGTGCACAAAGACACTTGTGCATGAAGATTTAAGTGGAAAAGTCGGTGCACAGAGACAGTCCCACTCTCTTGGCTTTGGAAGCCTGGGTCCATTGGCACGAAAAGTCGTTACATCAGGAGACTTCCTCAGCTGCATTGGATGGCCGTGTTGTCTTTTGTGCTCCAACACGCCCTAAGCACTCCACAGTGACTTGCTATATCGCCATCTCAGCCTTTGAACCTTCTTGTTGGTTTCTTCCGCCTGTTCCGCCGAAATAGTCTTCACATGCTGGGTGAGCAAAGCCCTACGATGACCCGATGGCTACCCTCACAAGGTTTAGCCGGCCTGTCGAAGCCGTTGCCGGGAGTGTGGCCGCTGCCACATGCTAGCAGCTACTGATGTGTCCCCAATCTACTCCTTCGAAAAATGGATGATGTTTGATTTCCTCTATTCCTCTGTTTCTAATTCTGTTTTCTGAATCAATACAAAATCTGAGAATTAGATCCTTGGCTTTCTCTGATATAGGTACTTCTGGAGGAAATACTAGAGTTTCTTTCCAGGTCATAACTTTCCTATAAGTTTCTTGTGGTGTTTCAGAACAGAATGGTGGATATCCTATTAGCATTTCATACATAATAACTCCCAAATACCACCAGTCACACAATTTGTTGTACCCATTCTGCATGAATACTTCTGGAGCAATGTAATCTGGAGTTCCAACTGTGGAATATGCCAATTGCCGCCTATTTTTTTCCCACGTTTCTGCTTTTCTCTTTGAGTTCATATTCTTATCACAGTAGAGTCCCATGAGCTGCTTCTGAGATTTAGAATTAAATAACTATCATAAAATTTCTCTATACATCATCAGCTTTATTTATTCACAGTCATTATTTAGAATGTAATATGTGTATATACATATATATGTATATATATATGTATATGCACAGATATGTATATTTTTAAACTCCTACTTCCATCTTGAAATCAATACTAATTGTCTGGTTCTGGTTCCAACACAAAAGGGATACACAATTGGGGTTAAGTGACTTGCTTAGGATTATACAACTAGGAAATGTCTTAGGCCACATTTGAACCCAGGACCTCCTACCTCAAGGCCTGGCTCTCAATCCAATGAGCCACCTAGCTGTGCATATAAAATATATTTTAAATAAAAATTCACTGAAATTGTAAACATACCTAGCCTGGAAGAACTCTGATGTTAAAAGGATAGAATTTATTTCAGGGGGGGAAAATGGGGTCAATGAACATGCAACATAATTTCCCAAACTTCATTTTGGACCCAACTAATTGTCCATAGCAAATATCAGTCCAAGAACATAGGCACTGGCAGATCCACTAAGGGATGCTCATATAACTGGACATAAAAGTTTGGACAACAGCCATTCTTCATCCATTTGTTTTTTTCCTCTATACATGGTTATTGTAGGCTGAACTCCTAAATAACTGGATCTCATTTAGAAGCTTCAAAAATGTTAAAGGGCTTGATGTAATCAACACATTCTTATTTGAAAAGAAGAGTATCAGGAAGACTTCATTATCTACATAGAAGCCTTCTTCCAATTAGATGCTGAGCTGGCCATCTTCCATAACAGTGGCAAATACCTTTGACAAGCATGTATCTTCTTGTTTTATGCCTCTCTTGGTTCTGATAATCTGAGGATTATTAATTTATATCTGTGGCTTGTTACAATAGAAGGAATGAGAAATTTTGCAAAGAGGCTGAGCACGCACAGACTTTAGAAAGAAGCTTGGTACACGCATGGAACTGTAAGGGCTCCCATTCTGGAATGGGAGGAATGCTTAAATTGGGACACTCATATTCTGTAGGACATTACTAATGGTATAGTAGGTTTTATAAAAGCTGCAACCCCAAAACAAGAATGTTGGACAATACAATATTAGTTAAGGTCATTAATTTCATGTACCCATGTAAATTGAACAAGAAATACAAATTTCCTGGTATTTCTACCAGAACTCTATTATAAATTATATAATATACCTAAATATAAGAAAAACCTTTGACCATTTATGTATGGATAGAAGAGAAGTATGACCTGGAACAACATTAGGAATTGATAAAAGAGTGACCTTACATCAATGGCTGTTAATAATACTGTATCTCTGTGTTGTGTTTGATATTTCTGAAATTGAAGTGAAAAAAAAAAAAACCTTTCTGGTACTGGTCCTTTAAATACTGCAAACCTTGCAAGTACCTGGCTACTTCATTGACAGGTCCTGTTACTGGGCAGATTTCATTGCTGAGGAAAAAAAATTTTTTTTTTCAAAATGACCACCACCATCTTTCAGGCATCAGTAGGCCCAAAAACCACCAAACTCAGAAAACAGTTGTTTTCACTATATTCTTTTCCATTTATGGCTTGCCAACTGAAATAAGTGAATGGAGGACCTGATAAAATTTACTAGGTTTGACTTTGAGAGTTGGACCAGTGTTTGTTAGCCGACCATAGGTTGAAGCCCAGATGTAGGCCTCAGTTCCTATAGGATAATGACAGCATGACCTGACTGCTCTCTCACGATGATATAACAAAGAACTTGGTTTATTTCATCAAACACAGGATGGGTAAGTGGACCAGGAGACCTAGTCCTTATTTTTAATAAGATCTTATCACCTCCCCACAGCCTGACCTGCAATGATCACTTCAGTCCCAATAAAGTTGGCCTATACTCACTACACTCTCTACCTGCCTAAAGTAATTTCCTAGCTATCTATTCTAACTAGCTGGTTCACATTTAAAACAAGAATATAGTACAGTTTTTCAGATAGGATGGCTAGAACCACAGGCCTAAGCCTAATGGTCAAGTTAGGCTAGATATTTCAGGTCCTTGCAGCTCACATGCAAAAGATGATCCAGATGAGAAATAGTGTCACAGGGTTCAGGGTCACAGAAGGTTTCTTGATATCAGTAACCTCTAAAATCTATCAAGAACTTTAGCTTCCTCCTGTAACCCAATTCAAAATAGCCACAGGAAATAAGCCTCTGCTCTCCTCAGTGTCCAGAGCCCCACAGAATTCAAGTGTCCCAATTTAAGCATTCCTCCCATTCCAGAATGGGAGTCCATATGGTTTGCCAAGCTTCTTTCCAAAGTCTGTGCATGCTCAGCCTCTTTGCAAAATCTCTCATTCCCTCTATTCTAGTCTAATATTTTACCTGGTGAAGGAAACTTCTATGATTGCAACTTGGGCATAGAAAACATTTTGTTGCATTAGAATATTTAAAGTGTCACTTGGTTCTACTTAATCAATTTTTATTTTAAAGAAACAATAAGAACAGAGTCTTATATTCCTTGTGTTTTTCATTAGTCATCTGATTATGTACATCATTTGCTACAGAAATCTACTCATGAAAGCTTATTTCCTTCTGTCAATCAGATGATATAGTGATACAGGAAATTTGTAAATTGTTTTCACAATGATTGTATACTGATTGGAAAAGCAGGTAAACTAGCTAATAAAGAGAACTTTTCACAACTGCATTTTCTGAGAAAGTGTAGCATTCATTTTTTTCCAAGTCCTGAGTCTCTTCCTGTCTTCCATATAGCTATTTTGAGTCTTCAATTCTCAATTTCCTCAAAAATTATTTCACTTACAACAAATCCTGTTTTATAGCTAGTTTGGTTCTACAGTTCTGCACATCTATCTCTTTTTATTTTTCACTAAATATACCTGATCCTAGACCCTTCATCATGATTCATTCTGGCGATCTTCCTTTGTATGTATTGCTCCCTAGTCTCAATAATAAATTGTTAATTATTGAGCTATACTTTTGGCTCTAAATTGCATAACGCACTCCATTTCCCACATCAAGATGTATTCACTGGTCACTGCCCATTCCTAGAATTTTCTCCCATCTCATTTGTGCTTTGTAGCTTCCTTGACTTCCTTTAAATTATAGCTAAAGACTCACCTTCTGCATAAAGCCTTTCCCAGTTCTCCCCTATCTCACTGCCTCTCCTATAATCTCCAATTTATCTTGTATAAATCTTGATTATGCATGACTGTTTTTTATATTGTGAGATCTAGAGCAAGGGCTGGTTTTCCTTTTCTTGGTATCCCACAGTGCTTGGCACAGTGCCTACCAAATAGTAGGTAATTAATGTTTGTCTTTGTGGTTATTCCTCAGAACAGGACCTCCATCCTCCATATAACATTTCCCAGAGGAGCTAAGTCACTCACCCAAAATCATGCTGTCCAGATTAATGAAAGCCAATACCAGACTCCCAAGCAATCTTCAATCTAGCCATCTTCATCAGCATATTACAAATACGGAAATGCAAAAGAGAAGAATAAAGGCTCTCAAACAGAAAGAAAATGGAATGGTCACACAGTAATAGAAAAAGAAAGAAGAAGAATGACTGGATAGATCATGTACTCAAGAGAGTATCAGGAAGTCCTGCAGCAAGGTGGATGTATCACCTCTGGCAAATACATCAAACCAGTCTCCTACCTGTTCTATCTTATCACTGTACCTTCACTGAAACTCTTCCCATGATTAAATACCTCTTTACCTCCACTTCTTAGAATATCTATCTTTGTTCAAGGCTAAACCCAAGTGCCAGCTCCTAAAAAAGGCCTATCAGTCTTTTCTTTCCCCATCCCAGTTGCTAGTATCCCATAGCTCATCCTGGAAATTATTTTTTTTATATATCTTGTATTTACTTACATGTGTTCATATTTATTTCCCAAATAAAATATAAACCCCTCAAAGACAAGGAGTGTTCTGCCTTTAACTCTATCCCCAGTGTCTAGCACAATTCCTGGCACTTGTCAAATAAAGACTGAGATAAAGAGTCTAACAAAATGGACAGGCATGGATAGGCTGTATTCTTCATCAATTAAAGAAATACCTGAAACGATAAGATACACCAATTCAAAAAAACCTCAATTCTTAAAGTTGCTCAATACATAAATATAACTGAGGCAGAATTATTCTAAGAATACTAAATGAGATTTATACCAAGCAAACCAAGGTTGAAAAGGTCAAAATACATATGGGTCACAATATCTTGGTTTTGTTGTTGCTGCTGTTTTTTACTGCTATTTTTCAGATATATTTCTTGCCCTGAAGTACAAACACTCAATGTCCCATTTTCTCCTTCCAGTCAAAATGAAAAATAATTTACCTCCCAAGATCTTGTACTTGTAAAGCTGATTTTGCTTGAAACCACTTGTAAGGCCTTATCCCTATTAAATGTTTTCTAGTTGGATTTGAACCATACTTATGAACTGTGAAGATCTTGAGATTGGATTTTGACTCTGTCATGTAGTATTTCATCTATAACTTTCAGCTTTGTACCATCTGCAAATGTGATAAATGTCATCCATTTTTTCATCCAAGTAATTGATAAAAATCAAGAATAGTTCAGGGTCAAAAACTGATCCCTGTGGCATTCTACTACTAATTTCCCTTCAAAAATAAACTATACTTAAAACTATACTTTGGATTTAGTCATTCAACAAAATCTGAATTCAATTTCTAACACTATCATCTAGTGCAGTGACGGTGAGTCATTTGGAGATGGGGTGCTGGGCCCCAACCACATCCCACGTCTGAAACCAAGTGAGGTGCCCAGACCCAACTCACCCCCCAGCTCCACTCCCTTATCCCAGATAGGGGAGGGAGGAAGTGCTCCCATTGGCTACTGGGCAGAGAGGCAGAGGAAGTGAGGAATGTCCTCAGCTGCATGGAAAAGGGGAAGGGAACAGCTCTGCCCCAAGTACTTATGGCATTCTAATAATAAACTGCACGGACTGCAGGTGTGGTGACAGAGAGGGCTCTGCATGTCCATTATGGCACATGTACCATGGGATCATCATCACAGATCTAGGGCATACTTCTCTCCTATCCATACATAAATGGTCAAAGATTTTTCTTATATTTAGGTATATTATATCTACAATATTACCCTGATCTACAAATCTAGTAATAGCAACTCTATAAAAAAATTAATGAAATTAATCCAACATAAGCTATTCCATTTTTTTTAAACCTTCAACTTCCATTTTAGAATCAATACTCTATGTTGGTCACAAGGCTAAAGAACAGTAAGGGCGAGGGAATGGGGGTGGAAGTATCTTAAGGTAAATTCTGACCCAGGCCCTCTAAGTCTATAGGCCTTACTCTCAAACCATTCTCTCAAACCTAACTGCTCCCAAAATAAACTATTCTTGATAAGACTATGCTAGTTCTTTATTCTTCATTTTTTTAATGTGGTCAATTTCAAACATTATTCCTAAGTGAAATAAATCATGTTCTATTCCACCTCCCCTGCCCCCGCTAATCCCGTTGCCAACGTGAAATTCAACTGGGTATTTATGTATCTTTGATCAGAATCTATTTCAATGCTGTTGATGTTTGCACAAAGATGTTCCTTTAGGGTCCATATCCCCACAATCCATGTAATAACGCAGTAGTTTTTCTTCTGTGTATTTACTCCCACGGGTGTTCCTCTGAATGTGGATAGTGCTCTTTCTCAAGGATCCCTCCAGGTTGTTCATGATCACTGCATTGCCACTAATGGAGAAGTCCATTACATTCGATTATACCAGTGTATCAGTCTCTGTATACAATGTTCTCAAGGTTTTGCTCCTTTTGCTTTGCATCACTTCTTGGAAGTTGTTCCTCCACTTTATTATTCCTTTGAGAACAATAGTACTCCATCACCAACATATAACATAATTTGTTCAGCCATTCCCCAGTTGAAGTGCATCTCCTCATTTCCCAAATTTTTGCCACCACAAAGAGCACAACTATGAATATTCATTTACATGTATTTTTCCTTATAATCTCTTTGGGATATAAACCATCAGTGTTATGGCTGGATCAAATAGCAGACAGTCTTTTAGCACTCTTTGGGCATAGTTCCAAAATGCCCTCCAGAATGGTTGGATCAATTCACAACTCCACCAGCAATGAATTAATGTCCCAACTTTGCCACATCCCCTCCAGCATTCATTACTTTCCTTTGCTGTCATGTTAGCCAATCTGGTAGGTGTGAGGTGATACCTCAGAGTTGTTTTGATTTGCATCTCTCTGATTATAAGAGATTTAGAACAGTATTTCATGTGCCTATTAATAGTTTTGATTACTTTGACTGAAAATTGTCTAATCCTATCCCTTCCCCATTCATCAACTGGAGAATGGCTTGATTTTTTGTACAATTGATTTAGCTCTTTGTAAATTTGAATAATTACACATTTGTCAGAGGTTTTTGTTATGAAGATTGGTTCAGAATTTGTAACTTCCCTTCTAATTTTGGTTACATTGGTTTTGTTGTACAAAAACTTTTAATTTGATGTAATCAAAATTATTTATTTTATATTTTGTGCCTTTTTCTAAGTCTTGCTTGGTTTTAAAATCTTTCCTTTCCCAAAGGTCTGACATGTATACTATTCTGTGTTCACATAATTAACTTATAGTTTCCTTCTTTATGTTCAAGTCATTCACCCATTGTAAAAATAGACTCGAATCCAGGACTTCAATCCCCAGAAGTCCGTGCTCCACTTCCCCAGAATGCTTTGTAATCTTACTTTATTCTCACTTGGGCTGAGAGCAAAATGATTATTTAGAGGGTCTCCTCCCACATGAGGGTCTCTTTTCTACCTGGCTCCGCTGGCAAACAGACATTTCTCATGATATGAGTGAAATTTGGATGGGCCTCATGGCACACCTAGCATGTGCTTCTCTTGCTTCTTTTTTCTTTAACCCTTGACCTTTAATAAACCTCATAAAAATAATACTCCTTACAGAGAGAAACTAATTTCTATCTTGCCTCAGTTTCCTAAATTTTTAATCTTTACAGTTGGCTTACCACTGCAGGAAAATGAAATATCTCAATCTTCTGATTCTTTTCTTTACTGATCTTAAGTTCAGCTTTTAATAACTAGTCCCTAGAAATTTTTTTTGATCCACGTTTCTCTGGCTGAGGTTTTTTTTACCCTCGCAAAGCTGCTGCTCGTTCCAGCCATTAGCTCCTGACCCTGCCTGCCTGTTTGCTGTTTGCCTCTCACCTGGTTCCCGACCTCTTCTCCCTGCCTGCATGTGTTCCTGCCTGCAGCCCCTGATCCTGACCTCTCTACATCCTCCCCTGGTGCTCTGCCTCCTGGCCCTGCTTTCCTGCCCCGGCCCAACCCAGTGGTCTCACGCCCATCTGGTCCAGCCAATCCCAGTCCAGCAAAAACTGGCCTCCAACCCAGATGGCTCATCGCCCCAGCCCCAGCCCCAGAACCGAGGCTGCTGGTAGCAGATCCAGTTTCTTCAGGATCAAAAACTAGCTGGTAAAAAAAAAAAAACTGGGGTATTGGGCGGAGGGGAGAGACAAGAGGAAAAGGAGAATGGTAATTTTCCCTTAGGCTAAGCCTCCACGTGGATGGGGGTATTGACCACATGGACGGATCATAGGAGGGGAGAGAGAGAGAGAGAAAAGGGAGAGAGAAGAAACAGACTTCTCCAAACAGGAACTTAAAAGCAATGGGCTGTTTAAAAGGATACCTTTTGACTGTTCTGGTGATTTTATTGACTTCACCTGTGTGTCACAGAGAAGACCCAGCTTCCTACAACTCTTGGACTAACATTGAAGGGGCAAATGTGTGGCTCAGCGAACTGAGAGCCAGGCCTAAAGACATGCAGTCCTGGGTTGAAATCTGGCCTCAGATACTCCCCAGCTGTGGGGCCCTGAATGGGTCCCTTAACCCCAATTGCCTAGCTATTACCACTCTGCCTTCGGACAATAGACATTTAAATGGTTAATTAATAATTTTTAAAAATACACCCAAAAAACTTTTAAAAAGACTAAAGGCTATATTATAAGGCATTTCAGACTCCAATGGTTTATACAAATCTCTGTATTTTATTGCATTTTATTGTTTCCTTTGTTTAAGGTTTAACTTTGTGATTTTAAGTTCATATATTACTGCATTCAATATTATTCTGTTACGCTGAATCATTTTAATGTACTGGGTTAACTACTGTTATATTCTGTTGCTTTTCCCCTATAACTGTGCTGAACAAATATTATTGAATAAGCCCATATGTGAAAAAACAGTTTTTCTATTTTTGCCTTTGTAAATTGTCACATAGAGGATAGATGGACTTCTTCAGTACTGGTTATAATTGTATTAACAACCTTTGGAAAATTTAATGTGCTAAATATCTCAAATGATTTAAGGGTTTTTAAATATGATTTTTAGAATTTTTTTAACAGTCTCTGGTTATTTTTGCCTGCCCCTAACACAAGGTGTAAGGCCAATTCTAGCTGAAGTGAAATACATATTATAACCCCCAACCTTCCCGCATTTCTAAATATGTTAATGGAAGTTGGGGCAGTTAATCTCAGGGCATTTGTACCCCTAAAAAGCCTCCAAAAAAAGAGCACCTCTCATTTATACTCATCAACTCATTATTTTACTTCCACCAGAATGATATTTCTTGATTATGTTCTTAACCCAAGATGAGTTTTACTTTGTTTAAAAATATGTTTATTTATCAAGGTTGAAAGATTTGCTATGATTGTAAAAACTTGTGACAAATATCCATGGGTTCATAAGCTTTTAAAAATGCCATACAGCAACTTATGTGAAATATGATAGTGTGTTTGTTTGCTATTGTAATTAATTGGGCTATTGAGATTTGGGGAATATTGATAACTATATATTTGTACTACTGCTAAACTCATTTGCTTGGATCGTGGCCAGATATTGAAGAGGAAATGGATCTCATTTTTGGTGAGAAAGCCTTGGACTCTATATTTTCTTAACTGACACAGAGTATCAATGATTATAAGCTATATTTTTGAATTTTTAAAGCTCTTTTATTATTATATTTTTCTTGCACATGCAATATACTATTTTTTCTCTCTTTTTTATATCTGAAGCATATGTCACCAGTATTAAGATTTTCTTTAACTTTTTGATTTTGCACTACTATGTTTAAAATATATTTGCTAATGCATACCCAAAAAGCTTGTGACTATAAAAATGATGTCACTAATTATTTAAAAGAAATTATGGGACTTTGCTTAATGATTCTGTCTGATTCCAGGACAAGATATACACACAAGAGCCATTGCACAGAGCCAAAGAAAAGCCAATCCAGGATGGATTGAAGCACTTCTAGACAAATACAAAGGTCTTGAACCTAGTGTGAAGACTCGAAGTTACTGTGTTTAACATGCTAGACATAGGTTTTCCTTGTGTCCACACTCACTCTGAAAATGCTCACAGACGAGTATTCCCAAACTTGGCTCCTACTTGGCTTCTATAATCTGGTCCCTCTTCTGCCTATTATAGTGTGGTACCTTTCTGTAGTCCGGGCTACTGACTGGGTAAATGCATCATTGCTTAGATCATTTTGATTGGGCCCTGATTAAAGGACCTGTTATAGATTTATTTTTCTTTTTACTTGGAATACTTTGATAGTCTATATTTTCATCCAGATATTTTTCTTTTTTTATTTGGATTTTTCTGATGTCTTTTTAATTTCTCTTACCAATTGGTTCATATACCTCATACCTCAGCCATGCATTCATAAGTGATCCTGTATTTTTCAATCACCCTCTTAACGGGGGAATGTAAAAAAATATCATTATTTAAATTGCAAACTTTAATTTCCTTCTGAGAAAAATTTTAGGTAAAGAAAGATGCTACTTCCCTGAATGCAGAAACTGAACTGTTGGAGAAGACACCATGAAGAAGCCTCCAGACCACAAGCTGCACAAGAATGAACTTTGGGTGTAATTGATTGAACATTTATATGTATGAATACTTTCATGCCAAAGGGGGCTGCCCCCTAACTGGTTTTTTGTCAATGTGTCTAGCAATTATTGGTTTGGTTTGGTTTTTTTCCTCAATCTCAAATTATTGTAATCTTTAAGTTGATTATGTTTTCATGACCCTTTTTGGGGAAACTTCTTTCCCCAATAACGATCAAACAGGGAAATGTAAAAATAGACTCGAATCCAGGACTTCCATCCCCAGAAGTCTGTGCTCCGCTTCCCCAGAATGCTTTGTAATCTCACGAATTCTCACTTGGGCCGAGAACAAAATGATTATTTAGAGGGTCTCTTTTCTACCTGGCTCCGCTGGCAAACAGAAGCATCTCATGATGTGAGTGAAATTTAGGTGAGCCTCATGGCTTGTGCTTCTCTTATTTGTTTGTATTTTCTTTAACCCTTGACCTTTAATAAACCTCATAAAAATAATACTCCTTGTAGAGAGAAACTAATTTCTATCTTGCCTCAATTTCCTAAATTTTTAATCTTTACACCATTCTGAGTTTATCTTGGTGTAGGGTGTGAGGTGTTGATCCAAACCTAAGCTCTCCCACACTGTCTTCCAATTTTTCCAGCAGTTTTTATCAAATAGTGGATTTTTGTTCCAAAAGCTGGGATCTTTGGGCTTGTCATAGACGGTCTCACTGATGTCACTTACCCCAAGTCTATTTCACTGATCCTCCTTTCTGTCTCTTAGCCAGTACCATATTGTTTTGATGACCACTGATTTATGGTATAGTTTAAGATCTGGGACAGCAAGGCCACCTTCCTTTTCAATTTTTTTTTCATTATTTCCCTGGATATCCTTGATCTTTTGTTCTTCCAAATGAACTTTGTCATGATTTTTTCTAATTTAATAAAAAAGTTTCTTTGGTAGTTCAATGGGTATGGCACTAAATAAGTAAATAAGTTTGGGTAAGATGGCCATTTTTATTATGTTAGCTAATGCTACCCATGAGCAGTTAAGGTTTTTCCTATTCTTTAGATCTAGTTTTAATTGTGTGGAATGTGTTTTATAGCTATGTTCATATAGTTACTGTGTTTGTCTCAGCAGATAGCTTCCTAAGTATTTTATATTGTCTAGGGTGATGTTAAATGGAATTTCTCTTTCTAATTCTTTCTGCTGAAATGGGTGGGAGATATATATAAATGCTGATGACTTACGCGGTTTTATTTTGTATCCTGCAACTTTGCTAAAGTTGTTGATTATTTTGACTAGCTTTTTGGTTGATTCTCTAGGATTCTTCAAGTAGACCATCATATCAATAAAAAAGAGTGATAGCTTGATCTCTTCATTGCCTATTTTAATACCTTCAATTTCTTTTTCTTCTCTATTTGTTACTGCTAGTGTTTCTAGTACAATGTTAAATAATAGCGGTGATAATGGGCATCCTTGTTTCACTCCTGATCTTATTGGGAATGCATCTTGTTTATACCCATTGCAGATGATGTTTGCTGATGGTTTTAGAAAAATACTGTTTATTATTTTTAGGAAAGACCTTTCTATTCCTATACTTTCTAGTGTTTTCAATAGGAAGGAGTGTTGTATTTTTGTCAAAGCCTTTTTCTGCGTCTATTGAGATAATCGTGTGATTTTTGTTGGATTGTTTGTTGATATGGTTAATTTTTGGAATGGTTTTCCTAATATTGAACCATCCTTGCATTCCTGGTACAAATACCACCTGGTCATAGTGAATAGCCCTCGTGATGACTGGCTGGAGTCTTTTTGCTAGTATCCTATTTAAGACTTTTGCATCTATGTTCATTAAGGAGATTGGTCTATAGTTTTCTTTCTCTGTATTTTACCTGCCTGGCTTTGGAATCAGCACCATATTTGTGTCATAAAAGGAATTTGGTAGAACTCTTTCTTTGCTTTTTATGTCAGATAGTTTGTATAGTATCAGGATTAGCTGTTCTTTGAATGTTTGATAGAATTCACTTGAGAATCCATCAGGCCCCTGGGGATTTTTTTCTTATAGGGTTAATTGATGGCTTGTTCAATTTCTTTTTCTGATAGAGGATAATTTACGAATTCTATTTCTTCTTCGATTAATCTTGACAATTTATATTTTCATAATTATTCATCCATATCTCCTAGAAGGGCATATTTATTGCCATATAATTGGGCAAAATAGTTTTTAATGATTGCTTTAATTTCCTCTTCATTAGAGGTGAGGTCTCCCTTTCATCTATGATACTGTTAATTTGGTTTTCTTCTTTTCTATTTTTATTAGATTGACCAGTACTTAGTCTATTTTGTTGGGTTTTTTCAAAAATACCAGCTTCTAGTCTTATTCATAGTTCAATAGTTCTTTCACTTTTGATTTTATTAATTTCTCCCTTAATTTTTAGGATCTCTAATTTAGTTTTCTTCTGGGGGGTTTTAATTTGTTCTCTTTCAAGTTTTTTGATTTGCATATCCAATTCATTGACCTCTGCCCTCCCTAATTTGTTACTATATGAACTCAAGGATATAAATTTTACCCTGATTACTGCTTTGCCTGCATCCCATAGATTTTGAAAGGATGTCTCATCATTGTCATTCTTCAATGAAATTATTGTTTCTATGATTTGTTCTCTAACTAACCAATTCTGGAGAATCATATTATTTAATTTCCAATTAATTTTTGATTTGGCTCTCCATGTACCCTTACTGATCATTATTTTTATTGCATTATGATCTGAAAAGGTTGCATTTATTATTTCTGCTTTTCTGCATTTGTTTGCCATGTTTTTATGACCTAATACATTGTCAATCTTTGTGAATGTACAATGTGCTACTGAAAAGAAAGTGAATTCCCTTTTTTCCCTATTCATTTTTTTCCATATATCTGTTAACTCTAATTTTTCTAAGATTTCATTCACTTCTCTTACCACTTCCTTATTAATTTTTCATTTGATTTACCTAAATTTGATAGTAGTAGGTTCAGGTCTCCCACTAGTATAGTTTTATTATCTATTTCCTCCTTCAATTCCACTAGTTTCTCCTTTAGAAATTTGCATGCTATACAATTTGGTGCTTACATGTTGATTAATGATATTTCCTCACTGTCTATATTCCCTTTTATCAGGATGTAGTTACCATCCCTATCCCTTTCAATCAGATCTATTTTTACTTTGGCTTTCTCAGATGTCATGATTACAACTCCTGCCTTCTTTCTATCAGTTGAGGCCCAAAAGGTTTTGCTACAACTTTTAATTCTAACCTTGTGAGGTGTGTTTCTTGTAGACAACATATGGTAGGATTTTGGATTCTAATACATTCTCCTATTTGTTTTCATTTTATGGGTGAGTTTATCCCATTCACATTCAAAGTTATTATTGTCACTTGTGTATTCCCAAGCATTTTGATATCCTCTCCTATTCATACGAACTGTAATGACCTCCACGAATTGATACAGAGTGAAAGGAGCAGAACCAGAAGAACATTGTACACAGAAACTGATATACTCCTATACAATTGAATGTAATGGACTCCTCCATTAGTGGCAATGCAGTGATCCTGAACAACTCAGAGGGATTTATGAGGAAGAACACTATCCACATTCAGAGGAAAAACTATGGGAATAGAAACACAGAAGAAAAACAACTCCTTGATTACATGGGTCAAGAGGGATATGATTGGTGATGTAGACTCTAGATGATCATCCTAGTGCCAACATCAACAAATGGAAATAGGTTCTGATCAAGGACACATGTAAAACCCAGTGAAATTGTACGTCGACTATAGGAAGGGGTGGGGGAGGTGAGGGAAAGAATATCATTCTTGTAACCAAGGAATAATGTTTTAAATTGACTAATTAAATAAAATTTTTTAATAATAAAAAAAGAAAGAAAATGAGGGCCCAAACTTTACCCTCACATAGCATGTGAGCCACCCACCCTCTTACCCCTGTAAACTCCTACTTTATAAAATTGGATTAAGACCATTTCCCCATTTGGGCAGTGAACTCTACTTAAAGCAGGAATGTGAGAATTCTACTTTACCTACTTGGGTCTGCCCTAGGGGAAGATAAAGTTGTAAACTCTTTTCTGAACAATGAAAAGTACTTAAACCCATACTTTTCTTAAGCTAAGTACCTATAAAGGTCAAGCAACTTGTGAATTTACAAGGAACAAAGAACTAGAAAACTTACTCAGAGCTTTCCTGGTGTGAATTACTCAAAAATCCACACCTTCTTAGGTGTGGACTAAAAATGGGCGGTCCTTTAGAAACATCTACAGTGATTGGTAGATGTAAGGACTTAGGGGAGGTGACAGAGGAGATTTTGCCCTTAAAAATAAGAGCTCAGGGAAGAGCTGGGAAGTCATTCTGAAACATTCACATTGGAGAGACTCATTCTGAGGAGACTGATTCTGAAACATTCAGATGGAAGAGGGAGCTGGTGAAAGCAGCTGAGATGATGCTGGCCTGGTGTCATTAGAAATCCTTACTTAGACAGATCTTATGGTGAGTTATAAAAAACTGACTGATTCCTCTCTTAAGGCTCAGGTCTAGGCCATATTGGCTTGAGGCCCTTCATACTTATTCCTTTCTTACTCTCTCTCTCCTTCTTTGATTACTCATTGTATTGTTAATTAAAAATCTCTATAAAACCCAATTGACTTGGGTATTTGAATAATTGGGAATACTTCCCTGGCGACCACCTTATATTTGATTTTAAAACCCAAGACACTGTAGTGAAACATATTTCTGCGGTCAAAATTACTCACTCTCTCTTATATATCACAATTTATATCTTCCACCATTTTAACTCACATATCACAATTTATATCTTCCACCATTTTAACTCACTACAGTTTAAGACCTCAACCATTTTAAATCTCACACCCCAGACAGGAGAGGGAGGAAGTGTTCCCATTGGACTGCAGGACAAAGGGGTTGGTAAAGTGAAAAATGTCCTTAGTCATGATGAAGAGGGAGAGAGGAACAGCCCATTCCAGCACACATGACATAGGTTTGGGAACACAGAACTAGACCGACTAAAACTAGAGATGGCCCTATGGGATAAGACATGTACAAAAATGAGTATCTTAAAGCTCAGTTTAGACAGGCTAGAAAATGAACAAATAGAAAAGATTACTAGAAAAGGAAGCACTTTGGGTTTCTCTGTTGAGAACTGGGGGAAGATAAGAATTCTGAAAAGCAGAAGATATGTATGCATGGCCCCAGAGATGGCCAATACAAATGCATCAAGAGGAAAGGTAGAATAACAAGTGAATCAGTAGCCCATTTTGGCTAGAATCTGTGAAGGAGAATAAGATGAATCAACACTGGAAAGGATACTGGAAAGCAGCCTGGGGAGGATCTTAAATCATAGGGAAAGGATATTTTTTTTCTGGATACAATAGAGAACAAATGAAGAATTTTGGAAACAGGAAGTAATGTGATCAGATCCAGATCTCAGAAAGACAGTTTTAGCAGCTATATCAAGGATGAACTGGAGGGGTTATGTCTAGAAGCAAGGAGTTAGGAGTTCAGATAAGACAGTATGACTGCCTGAAATGAAGACTGACAGCATGAGAAGAGGGAAAGGGACATTGGCAACCAATACCTGAGAAGAATAGGTGTGTGATGAGAAGAATAGGTGTGTGATGACCTTCTAATCATGGGAAGCAGCATTTTATAAAGTAGAAAGAGCACTAGGTTTAGCATACAGCTTAAATTTTGCCTCTGAAATATGTCTAATTATATGACCCTGAAAAACATTTCATCTGTATGACCCCAAGTTTCTTCATCTTTAAAATGGGGATTATAACATCAGAGTGATAACCCCTACTTAACAATTTATTATCAAATAAGAAAATTCACAAGTCTCTTACTTGGAGAGCTCCTTTTAACCCAATCAATCAAAAACTTGTAAATCTTTTGATAGAGTTGACACCTTCAGAGGATAAGGTGTAGATCCCACAGACACTGCCCACCCTGGGCAGTGCTAAGCAATTTGGAAGCTATGATTGGCCCCTGTGAAGAAGGGAAGGGACAGGAGGTGACTATAAAAAGTTCTGAAGGTCATAGGCTTGAATCTGGGGCTTGGATGATGTTAGATTGTGACTAGGGCTTGGAGCTACAACTTGGACATTGGCTTCAACCTGGAACCTTGGTTCCTGGACTGGCTCTTGGAGTGGCTGACCTTCCTTTCCTGGCTTATGGAGAGAGATTAGTTCCAGTGAGGCCTTCCCCTCTTGAAGGAGGCCAAGTGGGTAGAATTCTGTATACTACCTATTGAGGGTTAACAAGGTCAGGGGTTAACAAGGTCAAGGATTAACAAGCCCCCCTACCCCCCAGCCCCAGAGCAATATTTAATGTGATAGGCTAGACTTCTTACTCTATCCTCTTTCACATTTCTCTACTTTCACACTTTCCATCTCTTTGTAAATAAAACTAGGATATTATTAGGATATTCTTACACTAAAGAAACTATGGGCCACCATCACAAATTAAACAAGTAATAATCTCTCCCACAAAACTGCTCAGGGCATATTATGAGGGTAAAATGAGACAATATAAAGTGTTTTGCAAACCTTAGAAATCTTAAAGCATTATATAAATGTCAGCAATTATTATTATGGCTTATTAGTAAACCTTCTCCCTTCTTATCCTATATTCTAGGATCTTATGCCCTAATATGTCTAGAGGCTTAACTTGCCTCACAACACTTCTTCCCAACCATTTTTATTTCAGAGATGAGAGTAAAAAAATGTCAAAATGAATTGCAAAATGGCAACATGCAGCTTCAGGGACTTGAATAAAAGAGAAGACAGTTTCATCATTGGTTTTAAAATGACAAAGGGGGTCTTCCTATATATGAAAAAAATCTAAGTAACTAGTTGGTGGAGCCACCACCTTCTCTCCTATAGGCTATCTGTCTATTTCCCTATATGAGCTCACCTTCCTCAAAGACAGGGTTCAGAATTTGCCCTCTAGAATGCTGTGCCCTCAAATCACTTACTCTTATCTTTCCTGAGAATCAACTGTCTGAGAAGGAAGCTTGGTCAGAACACAAAAGGCTTTTAAATGCATTCTGGAGGGCTGCCTATGACCATGAAAATGAAGTAATACAGAGCATATACACAAGTTGTATTTCATCTAGGCCTAGTGCTTGGTCAGCTTTTCCTTATTCAAATTTCCTGAGTACTCTGCACTGGCATGATCTACAGCCTTTCTGACATCTCACCTTCTTCTACTAAAAATTTTATCCTAGTCCTAATATGTGATGCTCTCCTACAAATAACAAGGCAAGAGATTGATTTAGGCAGCTGGTTAATATGATATGCTACTCCTTCCTCCTTTCACTGAATACAAACAAAGTTCCTAGCTACTTAAGTCTTGATAGAATTTTTTTTAATTAAAAAAAATCTTTAATGACCTTTTGTCATAGTAGCTATCTATGACTTCTCTCATGTGATGGGAATTGCAAGACCCTCAGAAGTTTTCTTGAATTTTTAACTGGATATTTGGAGAAAGTCTTATATCTTGTTTTTATCTTATTGTTAACCAATTTTTTTCTTTTTTTAAAAGGACATTTTTGCATAGTTTTATGCCTAGTGAATTCAATCCTACAAAGTAACACTGAACCACACTGACAAGAACAAGCCAAGCAGAATAAAGCAGAAACTAGGTAATCTTACTGCGCTCAGTGACAAAGGCTCTATCCAGAGTCTTCCTCTACACCTCTACCAACTCTCTCCTACATTTTTATGATAGGTCACTAGAAAATAATTCCAGTTTGACTCAGTTAAGGAAACTAGTCTTTAAATAGGAAAAGAAAACCACAAAATGATGAAAAAGACTTTCGACAGTTTGTATGGAACATAATCAAAAAGTAAATCTAAAAGGGGGTAACTCAAACCTGCAAATGAATGGAACAAGGCACATAAAGCTACATATCAAAACCTTCCCTCTATGGGCTATAATATCAAGGACAAAAAAATCTCTGGAGACCAAATCTTATTAACTCTGGTTCCCATCCTCATGAAAGCAAAATAAGGTAAAGGCCACCTTTCCATATCCCCTGGAAAACTAGTCTTGGGGGACTGGGAGATAGTGGGGAGCAAAGACAGAAATCAAACCACCAAATTATAGATGAACACAATCAACAACACATCTGTAATTTAGAAAGGAATCTGGCACAAAGTTTTACAGTCTTACTGGAAAAATTAAATTTAAATTGGGTTTTGTCTGAGTAGTCTCATATGAATTAAAAACTACAGAAAAGACCATAAACAAAGAGCAATGATAAACAGCAGCATATTAAGTTGTAGGGAGGTGTCCAGTGAAGTGCTCCAGGGATATAGTCTTACTTAACATCTTCATTAGTGATCTGGAAGGAGCAGTAAACAGAATATTAATTAAATTTCGAGATGATACTAAACTTGGAGGTGCTGCAAAAAGTCATAGAGGACAGAGAATGATGGAAATGAACTCCAAATAGGTTAGTTAAGAATGTGGGAAATAAAATTAGATTCAAACTCAAAAAATATAAACTTACTCCAATTTTAACTTATTTTGAATGACTTTCTAACTTCTATGATGAGTAGGAGAAGTAAAATTATGGCTTTGATTCCATTTGTTATTTGAATGAACCATTTTGTAAAAATATGTTCGTTCTGCTGAAAAATTAGTTCACTAGCCTTCCTCAGAACTATCTTTGCCAGGAAAAAAACAACCAAAATATTGATATATTGCTAATAATGACGATAAGGATAATGATACAGAATACATAATATTAATAGAAGCTAGCTCTGCAATTTTTGTATGGCTCATAAATGTAAAGAAGCAGCTGAGTATGAGAGGCAGAGTCTGTTATGAGATCTAAATTCTACTTCTGACTCTTTCACTAACTTTTCCATGCAATTCCTGCCAGTTATTTAACTATGACTCAGTTTCTCTGTCAAATGGAATTTATCTTCCTTTCTTCATTGAGATGATACAGTTACACAAGTGAAAGTATTTTGAGGTCTTCTAGAACAACATTCTGTAGTCTTTATATTGTAATTACAAATATTAATAAATAATGGGAAACAGCACAGTGCAGTAAAAAGAATCCTAGGCTTAAAATTAAAATAAGGAAACAATCTAAAATGAGGAAGAGATTGAGTCCTGGAAAGCAAAGTTTAATGCAAAGCAGGTATCTAGGATCTAGATCACAGAAACTAGGAGGCCTCTTCTCCCCAAGAGGTTCTATCATTGAATGTGTCTTTCAGTTCACAAAAAGGGGCACTCTGGTACTCAGAGAATGATAGACATAATCAAACTGGGTTAAGTTGCCCCTGGCGTTTTCTCTATTGCTACTTCTATGTGTTTTTCATGCCACGCAAGTCAATCCCATAACCAATTACTTTTAGGAAAGTTGTATTTGGTATCAAAAACTTCCACAGGACTAAGAGTACTCAGCTGGCCTAGGAGAGATATTTCTAGGTACTGTTAACAACCCTAACTGCCACTGAGTTGGAAGGGAAAGAACTTTATAACTGGATTATCACAATATTTACTGGAGGATCTACTTCTCTCAAGTCCCTTCTCATTCTCATTCTCATTCTCATTCATTCAGGCATCAAGGGTTTTCCTAAAGCACAAGTCTAACCACCTCGACTCCCAACTCAATAAACTAGTGGCTACCTATTGCCTTCAAGAATAAATATAAAATGTTATTTGGCATTCAAAGCCCTTTAAAACCTTTCCAGTAATCTTAAAACTTACTCTCCACTACATAATCTTCAACTCTATAACAGATTTCTTGGCTATTCCATAAACAAAAACACTATTTCTGGGCTCTGGGCATTTTCTCTAGCTGTTTCTCAAGCCTTGAAATGCTCTTTTTCCTCAATTCTGCCTTCTGACTCCCCTGACTTCCTTTCAAATCCCAAATAAAATCACATCCTTTACAGGAAGCTTGACCTCTCTTAATTCTAGTGCCTTCCTTCTGTTAATATTGTCCTATTTATCATATGTATAGTTTGCAGTGTATATATTTTGTTGCATGTAGTCTCTATTAAATTGTGTACTCTTTGAGGACAGGAACTGCTTTTTTGCCTCTTTGTATGTCCCCAATGCTTATCAAAGTACCTAATACATAGTAGATGCTTAACAATATATATGTTGATTGGTTGTTATGCTAAGCACTGGGAAAAGAAAGGGAAAAAGTTCTTGCCTTTTAGGAGCTTACAATGTTATTATAATATGTATATAAATTGGCACATACAAGATGAATACAGTCCATATACAGGAGTCTTAGAGGGAAAAGAAAATACTAATAATACTGCAGAAAATTCAAGATGAATGAGGACTTTTTAAAAAATGGAATGTAAGATGTGTATCAAATAAAAGATTATTAGTTAACATTGGAGAGAGCAATTTTAGTAACTGGTACCAAAGGAAGCCAGATTTCAAAGGGTTAAGAAGTGAGGGAAGAAGTGGAATCAATGATTAAAGACATCTTCCTAGAAGACTAGCTAAGAAATATAAGAAAGCTGCAGGGGTTGGTAGGGTCTGGTAAGAGTTTATAAGGACAAGGAAGATAGGGAAGTTAGGTGGTTCAGTGAATAGAGAGCCAAGCCTGGAGATAGGAGGTCTGAGTTCAAATCTGACCTCAGACACTTCCTAGCTTTGTGACCCTGAGCAAATCACTTAACCCCAATTACCTAGCCCTTACCACTCTTCTGACTTGGAACCCATACTTAGTATCAATTCTAACACAAATAATAAGGTTTTATTTTGTTTTTATTTTTAAAAAATAAGGATAAGAGAGAGTTCATCATGTTTGAAAGCAAGAGAAGTACCAGTTGAAAGGGAGAGATTTAATATTAGAAAGGGGGAAATAATTGGCTGGGGGGGGGCAATTTGTTGGAATAGACAGAATGGAATCAAAAGTACAAGCTGAAAGGTTGAATTTGGCAAGGAACTTGATCATCTCAATATCAAAGAGAGGAGGAAAGTAACAAAAACCAAAAAGTGATGATGTCAAAAGGTTTTCTGATGATAAATCGAGAATAAGGTGCTAATAGTGAAATGGCCCCAATTTTCTCCAAAAAGAAAGAGATGAAGTCCTTAGCAGAAAAGGTTGAAGGAGAAAGACAGAGCTAGAAATAAAAGTTTGCAAGGAGAAAAGGTGACTTAGAACATCCTATGTAGGGAATGGGATATGAATAAATTATGAAGGAATTAAAGGATTACCATTCTGTAGTGAGACCCCAGTTAAGATAAGAAAATGAAAACAATAATAGCGAGAACTAACAATTATCTAGCACTTTTAAAGTTTACAAAGCATCTCAAGTGATCCTCACAACTCTGTAAGGCACATGCTGTTATCATCTTTGATTTATAGATGGAGAAACTGAGATTAGGAAATGTAGTCTCTATGGGCACAAAACTGGTACAAGTATAAATCAGGATTCAAACTCAGGTTGATGCTAGACTAGTGCAACAGAGACAACAGGAAATTAATATTGTTACAACTACTTGCAAAGGACAAAAATGAAGAATGCCACCTATGGCTCTGAGATCCTATCCTATGCAAAACACGATGATCTTTATTATCAGTGGGCAAGAACTTCTCTGTCTAAAAATGCCCACAAGACAGCTGACTATGGGGCTAGTGTACATAGTTAGACCAAGCCTCTACACAATCAGAAACCCCTGAGTGAAGATGCTACTTTTATCAAAGTTAATAGTGGGAATTTCCTGCGCAGCACCAAAAAATAGCAACTAAGTATGACATAATATTCTCCTCTCTTCCCCACTATCTAGGTCATCCATCTGCCCTCCAATCAGAAAATTGAAAGAGTCTCTCAGAGCTGAAAAAATTTAAGGATAACTGCAACCCTCTAGATAATCCCCCTATGACTTGAGTTTGGAGACAGCCATAGTGAACATGGATACTGCAGAAGTGTCCAGCCTCAGAATCCAGGGATTTGTCTAAAAGAGAAGAACACAGAAGCATCGGACATAGCACTGAATTCTTTAAGTTTTGAATTCTTTTATCATGTGCCTGGAATCTCCCAAATCCTTAACTCATCTCTCTGATCTATTAAAGAACTTCAGTGCCATGAGGCCCTCTTTCCCCCTCCACTAGCACTTTTCTGAAGTTAAATCCATGCATCCTTCCTTTGTCTATATCACGTCCTCCTTAACCGGGTTTCGTTTTGATCATGGGTTATTTATTGACTTGCTCCCAAATCCATTTTATCCTAAATATGTTAGGAGAAAGGAGAAGGAGTAGTTATGATGATAGAAATGGAAATCACAGAACCCACATGTTTATACACAATTGGACTGATATACATATAGTTCATAGTATGCCCCTTAAAGTTGTGGAGTAAGAAGGGAAGACAATACCTAAGGCTATGATAGTGAACCTTTTAGAGACTGAGTGCCCAAATTGCAACCCTCATGCCGCAAGTGAGCTCCACCTCCTTCCTACCTTATCCCAGATAGGGGAAGGAAGAAGTGTTCCCACTGAGCTGCTAGATAGAGAGGCAGGTGATATGAATATGTCCTCAGGCACCTGTGAAGAGGGGGAAGGAAGTAGCATGTTCTAGCACATGTGCCATAGGTTTGCCAATATAGAAAGTCATATTGTATTCAATGGACTGTCTTGTCTTCTCTTAGTCATATTCCATATCAAGGCTGATAAATGGCCAAATTGAACTATTATAATAATGGGACTAATTCCCTGTTTTCCCCAGTGATTTACTACACTGGTTTAATGTTATAAACTGGTTATTTAACAAAACAAAGAGCTGTAAATTTTTTTTAATTGTGATTTTAAAAATCCAGAATGGACTCAAGTCTCTCTCTACTCCATGATAACAACAGAATGGATGGGGTTTCTGTCCTTCTTAAAATTATAAACAGCATCAGATTGGTGCTTTCTTCCTTTGACTCTCCAAATACCATTATGTAACTCAGAGATTTCTACTGCAGGGAGAGGGCTGATCTTCCTTCACTCTAACATCATGGTAATTAAGACAAAAGTGGCAGTTAGTACAATAGGATTCAACCAGAGGAGCTTGGGCTAGTGTGCCAACTACCTTTTCTAATTTTGTGTTAGTTCTTTTCTGATCTTAGCTAAATGATTATCTTCCTTAAGACCGATGTATATAGGTTTAGGAGGGAAAGTGACACTGAGAATTCAAGAAAACTACAATTTGGGGATCCATTAGGTGAAGCTAATTGACATGACCACCAACAAGGCAAGGACTAGCCTGAACCTAGCTGGTTCTGTCAGGAGACATATACATGTTTTTTGGATAGTCCAAAATAGAGGTAAAATGTAAAATGTCTAACCACCAATCTCACAAACTGCCATATTTTTTTAATAAGGTTTTAGCATCAATCTCCCAACAGACTGTGAGTTAGTGAGACCTGTTTCAAATGAACATTTGTGAGTGTTCTGTGTTTAGAACGCCTTCTGTGTATAGAAAACACCTGATTTATATTGTATAATGAATACTTTTAACTCTACCATTTGGGGAAAGCCTAGATATGAGCCTAAACCTAAGCTATAAGTAAACTTCTTTCCAAGGATTGTGGATTAACAAGCAATAGAATAAAAAAAAAGTTGGGGGGGGGGTGGTAAGCTGGTTCCTCTTTTCTTTGAATCCAAGAAATTTCTGGGTCCAGAGTAGAGGTAGAAAGAGAATGGGTGAAATAGCCAAGGTTATTAATATAAGACCTATAAAGTAATCATAATGATTTTTTCTGATTGAAAAGTATTTTTGAAAATCACTTATATTCTCCTTCTGCACATTTTCACAACGGAAAATAACCAAAGAAGATTTTCCTTTATTATCAAAAATGTAATCTGCTTTTATTTGCTTCAAAAGTTCACTGAAAGAACTGTTTAGGGTTCTTTTCTTAATTTTCAAGTCATTACATGCAGATAAAATATTAATTACTTTATTTACATATAAAGGGCTACTTGGAAACAATCTTTCATATACCTTTCATTTTACTGAAGGAGTTAACTGACTTTCCAAGGTCACACAGTGGAGAGGCTCTAGGACTAGAACACTGTTCCTCAAGAAATCTTGTTCACTATTCCTTAAAGTTACATTAGGCAGTGGGGTGCTCTTTGATGATTTGAGAACATCTACTTTTAATTGACTTTTGAGAAGTAGGAAGTCTTGCTAAAAGTATTAACAATTACCCATGGAGTAATCTTAACAGGCGAAACCTCCAAAACCTCAAAAACCTTCCTTTTTAAAATTCAAAGATCCAATGCGTGAAGAAAATGCATTCATTGATAGTCACAGCATCCTGTGGTAAGGTGGGTGGCAATTTCTAGCTTCGTTTTACAGGTAATAAAACAAATGCAGTAGAGGTTGAACTGTGGAAGGTCACATTTTCTTCACTCACACAGCTATCACCTTTATAGTTCAAGCCCCCAATCACCTTCTGACTAGATTATTACCACAGCCTCCTAATTGATCTCCCTAAAGTCTCCCGTCATTCCAGTCTACTTTACACCCTGCTGACAAAGTAATTTTCCTTAAGCTCAGATTTGACCATGTCCCTCCCCTACTCGATTACTTAACTGGACTTGTAACTTTTAGGATCAAATATAAATTCTGTTTAGTTTTGAAAGCTTCACAAACTGGCCGCAAACTGTCTTTCAAGTCTTACTAAATAGCACTCCCTCTCTTGCACATTGTAATCCAGACAAACTGGCACTTTCTCTTTTCCTTAGGCATGCCACTCCAACTTAGATCTCTGTGCCTTTACACTAGTGTTCCATCTGGAAATGTACTCCCTTCTGATCTCTAATTTATAGAATCCCTCTCTTCTTTTCAGAGGGTAGCTCTTGTACTATCTTCTGCATGTAACTTTCCCTGGTCCCCAACAGCACAGTGTCCAAACTCCTAATCTCCTTTGTATTTAACTATTTTATATTATTCACCCAATATTTATGGTGTGTGTGTGTATACACAGACATGCACTAATGCACATACTCACACATACCCATACACATACATTTTTTTTTTGGCTCATCCACTAGAATATAACCTTCTTTTGAGTACAGACTACTTCATTGTACATTACTTGTATCCCCAGTGCCTAGTACAGTTCCTGGTACATAGTAGTAATTTCTTACATTTATTTACTTAATAATTGCCTATTTTAATAAATAGTTGTTGATTGACTGAGTTATTTATGCTAAATTAGCTGCACAGCCTGAAACAGAAGTTGCTAGGACCCCATTCTGAAGAAGCCAAACTAGATATATTTCTTCTCTTCTTTGATTAATTTGTAGACTTGTACTGACTTCATTTTCCAATTTTATCATGGAAATATCTAAGTTACTCTTAAGTCACAATAGTTTAATGGACTTAATTTGAGATCAGAGAATTAAAATCTGAAAGAAATCTTAAAGGTAACCCTGTCTAATATAGATGAGAAAACTAGGACCAAGTAAAACAAATGGTCTAACCCAAAACTAGAATCTCCATCTCCTGGCTACCAAATCAGTATTTTTTCTACTGTATTTATTTGGCATACTAAGGTTCATCCAACTATAGACTTATAGGTGGAAGGGTAATTAGAGATCATCTAATGGAACTCTTCACTTTATAGATGAGGAATTAAGACCCAAAAGTGTTACATGATTTAGCTAAGCTCACTGATGTAGCAAGTATGAGAGGTGAAATTATAAAACCAGAGTCTCTACCTCCCAATGTAGCACACTTTTCACTACACCATGCTGGAAATATTTTTAGTTAATATTAAAAAATTAAGTCTTAAAAGGATACTGAAAAATAGCAACTTCACTGGCAGAAGAAGGGGAAACAACTTAGATTCTACATACCTCTTAAAAATAAAGAAGGAAAGAATACCAGACAGACTAATGATCAAGAATCCAGTGAGGAACTATATGCTAAACAATTTCACTAGCAACACCAGAACATCACAAAAACATCATCTAGAAGTCCAAAGGCAATATGAAAAGAGATCCACAAGAAAAACTAGCACAGATGAAAGAAGCTTTCTGGGGCAAGGTATTACTTTTTCTTCTAAATTATTTGTTCTCCTTCCAATTCATTCTTCAAGAGCTTTTAAAAAATATCTTAACAATTCATTTTACCATCTACTCTTATAGTACTTATGGATAATTGTTTTTTTCTCTTTTGAGTATCTGCTTGCAGCTATTTAGGAGTAGAGAATCTCTAGATCACCAATATTTCCTTTTAATGGTTGGTATCTTCTCTTTACTCTTATCTTCAGTTTTAGTTCCTGAATTGAATATTTGTGCTTAGGTTAGCCTATTCTTTCCTCTGCTGTACTTTTCGTTGAAGTAGTTGGCCCTGCTTGACATACCAGAGTCAGTTGGGTTTCTGTGATGACTTTCACTTCCCAGGATGGGTCTACACTAAGAACACTAGTATGTTTTGTGACAGCTAGATGGTGAAGATGAAGAAGCTAGAAGAAGATAGATAGAGCACTAGATTCTGGTGTCTGGAAGATCTGAGTTCAAAAGCAATCTCAGACACTTACTGGTTGTGTGACCCTGAGCAAGTCACTTAACCCTATTTGCCTTAGTTACCTCATTTGTGAAATGACCTGGCAAACCACTCTAGTATCTTTGCCAAGAAAATCCAAAATAGGGTCAGAAAAAGTCAGACACAACTGAAATAACTGAACAACAAATGTTTTAGGAACCTCTGGACATGGCATCTCAGAACAGATTCTTCAGATTTTGGAGTCCATAAGCCTTGAAGGCTACAGTTATCCTTAGTCCATCTCTGAACTTGCACCAGAAACCCAAGAAACAGATTCCCTGAAAACTAGAATAGAAAAAACAGAAATCAATTACTCTATGAGACTGCAAAGAATTTGGGAGGAGTGGTAAAATATTGAAAAAAATTAAAATATAAGGTATTTATTATGAAAAACCATTAACCTGGAAAACAGGGCAAGGAGAGATAAAGGATCAATGGAGTCCCTGAAAACCATGATATATATAAATTTTAAAAAATTGTGTGGGTAGCCAAAAAGAAAGAATTCTAATATCTACTATGAATGAGAGACTTTGAAATACAAGATTCCAAAAGTTTAAAAATATAATATATATGGCTGCATGTTTATATACATACAAAGATATATATGTACATATATATTCCATGTAAACAGGAATAATTTATAACTTAAAAAGCTGAGAATAATAATCCTATAGGAAAAATATATAGATTTTAATGGAACAGAGGACTTTAAAGCAGTCTTGATGAAAAGACCCAAGCTGATCAGGAACTCTGAAATTCAAACATAAGAGTCAAGAGCAACCCAGAGAGAAAATTTTATTTGAACTGGAAACATCTAAATATTGATGAAATGCTAACATTCTAATAGGAGGAAACCTTTAATACTTCAATGTCTTGTAAGAGCATTGAGGAAGCTAAATAAGACAAAGAAAAATCCTGAGGATGGATTCCATTCTGGGGGTTTTAACAGGGAAAAGAAAAAGACAGGTAAAGGGAAACACTAATGTACAAAGTAGGAAAAATGAGATGGAACTTACTACTTACTTCTCATGTATAGGAAATATTGAGGAAGCAAGAGGATCATTCATCAAATGAGCTTCTCTATTCTCTGAACTAGACAAAGGAAAGTTGAATACATACTCACTCTTCTGTACACACAAATAGTATAGAAAAACATCAGACCTAGCAAAGAAGCAGGTAGGAGTACAGAAAAAGTGGGAATTAAGAGGAAAGATAATAACATAAGGGGAATAGCTGAGAGTATAACAAACTAACTTTGGAAGGTGAATCCTGGAGTAAGGAGAAAAAGGGGAAAAAAAGGAAAAGCAAAGAAAGAAACACTAAAAGGTATCCATTAATTGGAGAATGACTGAAAAAATTACAGTATACAAATGTAACAGACAAAGTGATGAAAAGAGACAATTTCAGAGAACCATGGGAACATATGTATAAACTGAGCAAAATCAGAAAAATGATTTATACAATAGAAAATATTTTAGAGGAAAAACAATTTTGTAACTTTTAGGAACTGTCATCAAAGCCACATCTTTAGAGGACCTATTATGAAGCATGTCACCTACCTCTTTTCATCTCCAAATAGACAGATGATAATATCAAGGTGGAGAAGAGGACACATGTTAGGAGATGAATACCATGTGGGCTTTATTTTACTTAACTATGCTAATTTTTTTAAACCCTTGCCTTCTGTCTTAGAATCCATACTGTGTATTAGTTCTAAGGCAGAAGAGCTGTAAAGGCTAAGCAATAGAGGTTAAGTGACTTGTACAGGGTCACAAGATAGGAAGTGTCTGAGGCCACATTTGAACTCATGACCTGCCATCTCTAGACCTGGCTCTCAATCCACTGAGCTACCTACCTGCCCCCATGCTAATTTATAATAACGATTTCTTTTTCTTTTTTTAAATTGGGGAAGGTTAGTGGGATATCAATAGTGATTTAAAAAAAGAATGTACAAACAAGTAGATCAACTTTGGAAATAATAGTATTTATCATTATTACGTTTAAAAAACAAGATGTATTTAACAGATTTAGGATTTCATATAGTCAATCCTCTTTTTATGTTCCACTTTGTATAAGGAAATGGTCATGAGTTTATTGAGGGTATATTTATTAACTTCAGAATAAAAGTTTTTTTCAAAAAAGGAATACTTAACAGCTTTCTTTGTATACCTAATTTGTACTAGACCAAGCAAAGTAGGGATCACTTATCTACTGTTGTGCTTTTTATTACCCTAATACAAGTTACCAATGACATTATAACAAGCACAATAACTGATGCTATTAAAACAGAAAAGTATTAAAGTTGTTATAAGATTTACTTTCTTACAAAGGTTCAAAAATTTTAAGACAAGCTCAATTATTCGAGTTACTTTTACACACACACACACACTCACTCACTCACTCACACAGCCACTGGGGACCATAAATCATCCCTGAATAACAAGATTTTACATATAGTTTCAGAAAATACAGGTATGCATTTCAGAAAGCCTTCAAGTTAAAAGTTTCAGTACATTAGAAACTGAGTCAGACCAAAGAATTACCTAGACAAGTATTATATTTCCTACAGTGGTACCAAGTAATGTTTTATCATATTCCCAAATTCAAAAGATTACAGATAAACCCTCAACATTATAGATTCCATTAGTAATTCATTAATGAACTGACATTCATGAAGTTCCCTAAATCCATACTGAATGTACTTATATCTCACATCACTGATTGCCTATTGGACATTTCAAACTGTATGTCCCAGAGACAATATCTCAAACTCATAATGTCCCAAATTGAATTCATTATCCTCCTAACTCCTTTTCCAAATTTCTCCATTTCTGTCAAAAGTTGTCACCATCCTTTTGGTCTCTCAATTCATAAGCTCAGCATTATCCTATACTCACATTTACTCATCCTACATATCCAGTCTGTTGTCATACTGTCCTGTTTCTACCTTCACAATATCGCCCTCATCTAAGCAGAACCAAAATAACATAAGCAGAATCAGAAAAACAATATAACTACAACCAGAAATAACAATGAAATAAAAAAATTATAATTTTAAGAAACAAGCTTGGCCTTGGAGAAGAGTTGAGAAAGTGTAACTTACTTCCTTCATTACAGAAGTAAGAAATTATAGTTGTGGGAAATTGTATATACTGAAGATAGTAGAAATTTTGGTTAGTTTTGCTGAACTATTACTTTTCCTCTCTTTAAAAAATAAAAATTTTGAAACAAGACAGCACTTGACAGGTAGGAGCTTGAAGTAAGGATATATTTGGAATTTTAAATAATCTAATAACAAAATAACATTTTTTAAAAAATCTCATAATGGAAGGTGTGCTCTATGTGGGAAAGATATATTAGAAATCAGTCTTTAGTACAAATAAAAGCTATCAATTTTTAAAAATCCAACTGGAAAAAACAATTACTGGAAAATATAAGTAGTATCAGCATTCACAATTCCAGAAGCTGAACTATGAAAAAACCAACATGATGGTTTATTCTTCATATTATATGATATGGTAATTGCTATATACATGCCACATATGAGTATACTTCAACAGACTATGGAAAAGAGAGCACAATAGTTTATAGCATTCCCTGTAAGAAACAGTATGGTAGAATAGAAAAAGTAATAGATTTGGAGTTAGAAAACATGGATTTAAATCCCAGTTCTACCATTTCAAAGATCTCCAAAACTTCTCTAAGTCTCAGTTTCTAAATAATAATAATACTTATACTATTGGGTTGTTGCCCTCTCTTTCATTCTTACTCTCACCAATCTCCAAACTCTCCTTGAAAAGTGGTTGTTTCTCTGTTGCCTACAAAAATGCCTATGTCTCCCACATTCTTAACCAAAAAAAAAAAAAATCTTCACTTGATTCTAAGACCCCTGCCAGCTATTTCATCTATCTCTCTTCTCTTTTCACAGATAAAGTCCTTAAGAATATTTTTCTATGATAGGTATCTCCACTTTCTTTCCACTCTCTTCTGACATTCTAGAATCTATCTTCTGAAATGACCATTCAATACAAACTGCTCACTCCAATGTTGCAAATTTTCTCTTAACTGCCAAATCTAATGGCCTTTGTCAAACCTTATCCTTTTTAATTTCTCTGCAGTCTTTGACACTGTCCATCAATCCCTCTTCCATTTCATACTTTCTTCTCTCTAGGTTTTCATAACATTAATTTTACTCTGACATGTCTGATTACTGCTTTTCAGTCTCCTTTGCTAGCTTTTCATTCAATTTCATGACTGTCACCCATAGGTGCTCCTGATCCCTTTCCTGTTCTCCCTCAATTCAATCTCTCTTGGTAATCTCATTAATCCAATCCTTAAATATATTTATCTAACCTCTCTCCTGAATTCCAGGCTCACACTTCCAATTGCCTACTAGCCACCTCAAATGTGTTATCTCATTGACATCTTCAAAGTCAACATAAAACTAAACTCAGTATCTTTCCCCAAAAACCTTTTTCTCTTCCTAAAATCTCTATTACTGTTAAAGGCACCATCATCCTCTAAGTCACCTAAACTTGAGTGTCATCAACTCCTCACTTTAAACACCTCTCCACCATATTCAATCTGTTGCTGTATCTTATTGATTCTACCTTCATAATATCTCTCATATACACACCCTTCTCTCCAATTACATAGCCACTACCCTGGTACAGGCTCTTAGAACCTGATGCCTAAACTACTACAAAAACCTAGTGGTTCATTTCCTGGCCTGCAGTCTCTTCCTACTCAAGTCTATCTTCTACTCAGCTATCAAAATAAAGATTTCACTATGCCACCTACCTATGTGATAAACTCCAATGGCTCCTTCTTACCAAAGGATTAATAGAAACCTGTTTGCCTTTCAAAGCCCTTCCAAACCTGATCCCTTCCTACTTTTCCTGTCTTCTGACACCTTACTCCCCCCTCAGTGTACTCTGGGATCCAAAGACAAAGGACTCTATGCACCAGATATTCCATCTCCCAACTCTATTCTTTTTCATTGGTTGTCCCTTATGCCTGGAATACTCTCCCTCATCATCTCTACTTCCCTGGCTCCCTTCAAGACCCTTTCATAGTTGTACCTCAATACTATTCCTTCTGATATTACCCCCAAATTGAGAGAGAGAGAAAGATATATATATATATAAATATATATATATACATATACATGTCTAGAGGATATACCTTATTTGTGTATAGCTGATTACATGTTGTTTTCCCCATTAGAGAGTGAAATGCTCAAGTATAAGAATTGTTTCTGTCTTTCATTGTATATCCAGCACCTAGAACAGTGCCTGGCACATAGCAGGCATTTTATAAATGCTTATTGGCTTAACAAGTTATTGTAAAGAAATGTGGAGATGTTTTTAATGACGTCTATAGTTTAGATAGAATTGAGATTAGATCACTCCTAAGGTTCTTTCAATTGGTACAACTCCATTATTCTAGATAACACATTTTAAACTACATATTCATCTCAGTAACAGTATCAATTATAGTAGAATTATGCTACCTTCTCTCTGTTGTCTGCTTTGAAGATAGGCAAATCTGACATAATTCATCAATGTTATGGCACTCACTGTTTAGAAACCTATCATATAATAAAAGGAGTGGCCAAATAAAGCACATTCCACTCTAGCTCCCTTCCTATAGGGAACAAGTTGTGTGGTAAATAAAAAGAACAGAATTCAAGGCTCAAATATTCATTTACAATTTAAGGAAAGGAAAATTTTATAGCACCATACTTGGTATATTAGAGTATAATCCTATGGAGAGGCAATGTGGTCTCAAAAAAAAAGGAGGCTAGAATTGAATTTCTGACTCTAGGAGTATACTCAATAAAAAAAAAATTGAGGGAAGAGGAAAACAGAGAGAAGGAAGAAAGCTAATCCCTCTACTACCTCAGTCTCCTCTGTATAAAATGGAAATATTACACATTTTTTTTCATTCAAGTTTATGAAACAGATGCAAAAATGATTTGGAACAGTAAATCTTAAGTTTTTAAGTCTCTCAGAAAAATGTAGTACACATATGAAATGATTACTACCTCATAATAAATATTATAAAGAAGCTTAACTCATATAAATCAATTGCCATAACAAAGAGACCTAAAGCCTAAAAACCTCCTTAGTCAGCAAATGTCTGGTCTGCTTGCTAAATGAAATACTATGGCAGCCAAGGGCAACACTGACTTAGAATATAAACTCAATTTGTAAAGTCTTGGAAAGGCATTGCAAATGGACAATGAGCTGGGCCCAGAGTTGAATAGGCTGTGAGCAAAAGGGACTGCCCTGGGGAAATTACAAAGTTCACTGACACCAAGCTTTTCCCTGAAACAAAGGCCTATCCTTTTAACACCAATATTCCTCCAATAATATTGTATGGCTGCCATAGAATATGAGTTTTCCAAGTTAAAGGTCACCTAAAAGAGAATGAAGAGGCTTCTCTCAAAGAAAGGGAACATGGCATATGGTTGATAAAAATAGGGGGCAATATATTAAAACAAGTAATTACAGGAGACGCAGCAAAAAAGAATGTTAATGAAATGCATGCACCAGAAAGAAAATGGGCTGGTTATTAAATGAGGACATCCCCACACACCACAATAAACTTATAGGAGAACATGGACATGAGAAGCACAGGTCAGACAGGCATGAATGGGCTCTGGTCAGTATCTCTGGAGGAAATATGGGAAACAGATTCACTGTTTTCAATCCAAATAGATTATTTCATCTCTATAGCTCTTTTAATTGTTCAAAACAGTATGAATCTGTCTCATGAAATTTCCACAATAACCTTGTGAAGCAAGGGAATTATCATCAACTCTATTTGAGAGAAAATGGAAAGGAGGAAGTGAAAAGTGCTTACCTAAAGTCATACCAAGAATTGGCAGGAAAATTTTGTGTTCTTTCCATTTCACAAAGATAAGTGGATTGTGTTCAATAAAGTAGGCAGAATACAGGCTCCTTTGTTATCTTTTCTTTGTTTCCTCTCATTTAACTTCCTGGTTAACTATCCAGGCTATCCCACCTGCATACCAACCACCTCCTCTCCAACCTTTATGAGGAAGAGATAAGTATAGTAGGAGAGATGAAGGTTTGCAGAGGACAGATGCATGAGACCTGAAGATAGAAGATCCTGGAATGCTGGAAGGAAGAGTTAAGCTGGAACTCTTGGGCTGTTAGCTCACTCGTTCTCTGGATGAAAACCTGGAGAGAGTGACTGCCAAGTCCTGAAGTTTCTGATCCTATCCATCTTGCTGTCCTTTTTGCTGTGTTTGTTGCTGTGTTTCCTTAAAAGAAGATCCTGTGAATCAGTACCCAGCTATCTGCATTGTTAGTAAGCAGAGGTCTAGGTCCAGTTGGACCTAGGGCCTACCCTTGGCTCCCAGTCTAATCTGTTACAGACCAGCATCTCTATTAATAATCAAAAGAGGTTGTTTGGTACAGGGTAGCCAGAACAGGGTTTGGATACAGTTAGAGAGGAGAGAGAGATTAAGTGTAGACTATTAACTCTCTGAAGGCCCTTCGTGAGAAGGTTTAGATCTTTGATTATTAGCTAATGAAATAGTGCCAGGGATTCCCTTTTCCCCTTCAAACCTCTTTATCCAGTTCCATGACTGAGAAATCTGTGTGCTGGACGCAGCTCAGGTTTTGGCCTATTCAGGGCTAACTACTGGTCCTTTCAACCTGAAGTGTGAAAACCCCCATACTGGCCCAAATAATCAATTGGTATAATATCAGACTTTGTCCCCAAAACCCAACTAAAACAGTATACCAACCATCTCTTCTCCAACCTTCCCCCAATCTCCAATCAAACTCCCATCCTGTTTTCTTGTTTTTATATGCCCAAAGTTTAACACAGTGCCTGATACATCGTAAGCTCTTAATAAATACATGGCTCTCTCTGGCCTTTGATCTCTCTCCCCCTCACCTCAGATTTTCACAGAATGTGTTGGTAATTCATTCTTTAGAAGTAAAATTAAGGACCCTCCATAAAGTGGCCCAATTCTTGACTCCAAAAGACTGCTATGTCCAAGTCTTCCATAAAATCACATCATATTACAGATTCTAAGTTCTAAACTTTCTATTTCCCTATTATTTATTGCAACAATCTGAACTCGGTGGGCATTTAACTGTTCTAATACTCATTCACCCTTTTTTGACCTCCTTTTTCATCCTAAAGTAGTAATATTTAAGACCTGATTACAAGTATAAATCTTAAATATTGTGTTAAACAAATTAGTTTAGGATGAGTACCTTACCT
Source organism: Monodelphis domestica (assembly GCF_027887165.1). NCBI lineage: Eukaryota > Metazoa > Chordata > Mammalia > Didelphimorphia > Didelphidae > Monodelphis > Monodelphis domestica. Next base: position 548,329,306 of record NC_077227.1, on the reverse strand, counting down.
ACTTCTATATTTAAGATAACTAAAAATTAAATAAAATCTTAAATAGGATAATTAACAGGTTAGATGTATATCAATCAGTCTTATCTTCCCAAAGACCAAGAAAGGGCTTTCATTTTCTGGAGTATCTTTCTGATGCTTAACATGGTAACTGGACATGTAGAAAGTAAACAATTCACTGAATAATGTATGTGTTGAACTAAATGCCTTTCACACAAAGCTAGTTTTGATAGTAACTTGATAATAATTCTCTATTTTAAAAAAGAAACCACTATAAGTATAATAAATAATAATAATATAATAATATATAGCTATAATATGCACCAGTGTAATAGTCATCTCTTTTAATAAATGTCAATAAATAAATGTTTTAATTTTTTTATTAACAGCTCAGTCTAGTCCAATTTTGTAAATGTGGTTTTCAAAGAAGACTAGTGTCCATGGAAATATTTACAAACATTTCTGAAAAATTGAAAAAAGCATTTTAAATTTACTACTTTGTACAACAAATAAAGTTTTTTAGAAGGGACAACTATGATGAAACACTGAAAGTGATACAATCAAAGGAATCTCAAAAGTGACTTCCATAATGTAGAAACAGACTTTTGGTGCCCTCTGTTGACTTTATGTCATTACAATGAAATAATATCTCAGTAAAAGGTAGCGTAGCTCATTTGAGGAAATAATGTAAGTGTGAAAATAATTCACACTTAACAAAAAAATAAAATTCCAAGACTAAGAAAATGCAGTAAAGTCATAGTCATAAAATCTGTATTTAGTAAAAAATGTTAGGATTTTTAAAAACTGCATTTTGGTAGAAATGAGCAAAAAAAAATAAACCACAAGCTTAAAAACACAAAATAAGATCATCTTAAAATTAAAATTAAAAATTAAACTAGTTTAACAATTAGATGGGACAAAATACAAAAATCAATGAAAGAAGCAGGAAGGATTCTCTTTGTCTCCTGGAAGCAGTGAAAGTTCTTTGCTGGGCAGCTATCTATAGCCAAAATAGATAATCCAAAAAAATCATAGGCATTTAACATAATTTGGAATATGATTAGGATATAAAATTTTTAGGTGACACTTACTCATCATTATTAATTATGAGGAGTATCCTAAGCATATGCAATGAATTGTAGAATATCATACCATCTGTTCTTTATCACCAAATTTCTTTTTTCATATTGCAAAGAGTAAAATATTTTTGTGATATCTCCTACCACTGGGCACATTTCTGTTTATTTAGCATTCTGTATTAACTAATAACTAATCTTCATACAAGGCCTACTATGTGCCAGGCACTATGCTAAGGGCTTTACAAATATTATCTCATTAGATGCTCACAACCTTTGAAGATAAGTTCTGTTATTAGCTTCATATTACAGTTAAGAAAACTCGAAGCAAAGAGAAATTAAGGTCCTTGCCCAGGTCAAAAATTAGTAAATGCCTAAGGCTGGATTTAATTAAACTCAGATATCCCTGGTTCCAAGTCCAATGTCTCTCCATTGAGTCATTCTGAAAACCCAAAGAAGTAAAGCAACCTTTGAAAAGTATAACAGAAAAAGAATTGGTCTTACACTGTATTCAATTCCTAGCTGAAATCATGCCATTTATCCAAATTCCACTGTAATGTCTCAGCCAACCCCCAGAGTTTTTAATGGGAAGGTTTTAAGGTTCTTTTCAATATGTCTATGGATATTTCACCTCCCTTGCCTCCAAGCCTTCATCTGTAAAATAGGGATAAAAATTATTACGCCACATACTCTATAGGATTTCTGTAAAGAAAGCACTTTGGAAACCTGAAAGTGACATGTGTGTGTGTGTGTACATTTAACACATACACTCATCCACTAAATGGGCATTTATTAAAAGTTTACTTTAAGACAAGAAGGAAAACACATATTATTATTACTAATATGTTTTTTAAATAAAATTTTCAATTCACTTAGAAATATATTTAAATAATTTATATATTTTTTCTATACTATCATGAATTTTTACTAATCACATTTCATAGATAAAATATAATGGATAATTATAAATACCTATCATTATGATGCCTTGTGCTTATTTATTGCTACCTACATGATAGGAGGTACTATGCAAGGCCCTTTTGAAATATATAGTTTGTTCTATGCAGATTAAATTTTTTTCTATTTCACTACAGAGTAAAATAAAGTCCTGTAAATCTTTGGTATACTAAAAAAACAACATAGCTCTGCAAATAGTTACTTTAGCAAATAGCTAAATTGGGGTAAGGGGATATTTTCACTAGTCAAGGGGAAAAATCATGCTAATTTTGTTTATTGTAGCTATAACAGTGAAAAAGAATATAAGATAAAATGAACTGGTGTGTTAATTTTTGTCATATAACAATATAATTTCTCCACAAATGTGCAAGACTCTTTTAGTGCATATGTTGGCATATAAGGATGTGAATTCTATCATATTCTAATCTTCCATATTGACAGATGTTATATGTTTCAATAAAGAGATAGATTTCAAATGCATTGAACATATCACCCTGATGTCCTCCTTCACAAGCATATCAAAAAATTGGTTTCATCCTTCTGGTTCCTTAGAAAAAGAATGGGCATTCTCTTACTGAGAAACTAACTTCTTACCCCATCTCTCTCTGATAATGTCACATACTGACCTAGTTGAAAACTGATGTTTTCATGATGAAAAATGATGATACACTAATCACCATTTACTTTAAACCCAATCTGCAGTGAGGCAGAAAATAAACCATAGAATCTAATGTCTATACCACTACTATAAAAGCAGGACTATAAGTTAATGAAGAATGAATCCTTCCTTTCCCGATTTCATACTGTGGGTTTTTAAATTAATAGTCAATAACTAAGTATTATATTTTATAAAGTTTTATTAATAATAACTAAAACAAAAGAACTGCCTGACTTCAGCCCGGTCACAGGTTTAAAAAAGGACCAGGGAAGATTTTTAGCCTCTTAAATACAATCACTCAAAACATGGGGACTCAGGAAAATGGAACCCTGGGAAAAAACTTTCTGGGAGATGAAGTCCAAAGGTTCAAAATCTCCATTTATACAATTTCTTGAAGGTAGGAAAAAATCCAAAATTATTTCAAATCATTCAAAGTCTGCCTTTTTATTCAGTAAGTACTGACCAGATTCAAGTAATTAAAGTCTATAGCAACAGGACATGAATCCTAGAACCTCATGAGCTAATAAGTAAGCTTCAAAATGAACAACTGGTAAACACTCCCAGAAAGCAGACATCTCAGGAGATGTCTGAGAAAGAATTGGCAAGCTTCTTCAATTGGTCTGCCATTTTACAAGGAAAGATTCATCTCAGCTGACCTGTCTGCCACCCTCTTGACCCCAAAAACAAACCACCACCATCAGGAAACTCACAAAAAGCATAGCAAGTTGTATAAAAAGGAAAAATTCTATGTAAGTTTATATACCAAATCTTGGGAAATGTTTCTAGGGATTGATGCCTTAATAACCAACCATCAACCTGGCCTATATCATCCCTATCCACCACTCCCTCACCAAGAAACACTCCTCTCAGGATATAATCTACTGGTCTTACAGTTAGACAAAATATCAAAATAGGAGGCCTTCTAACTGCCTAACAGGATCAAAGAAAGGAAATAATAACAACTGGAGATGGGAGGATAAAAGAGTTTTAATAGAGAAGCACCAGAGTGAATAAGAAACAAGTTACTGTGGTCAAAATAACAACTATCATTAATGTGTCTCACTTTTTTATTCCAAATTTGGAAACCTCTGTGAAAAAGTGACCAACCAAAAGATACAAAAGTCTCCATCCAAAAAAGACCTGCTTCTAGGCAAAAAACTTCAGGAAAAAAAAAAAGCAACACATGAGAAATGCTAATTAGCAAATATGTAGAACCTAGGATAATTCTAATCCTTTGAAATACCTTTTAATGGCATGACAAATTAGGACATGAATTTTAAGCAAATTTAGTGGTATTCTATTTCCACCATGGTTGCATACTGCAGCAGTCCACCCATAGCTATGGGCAAGGGAAACAGTTAGTATGTACAGAGTGGCTTAGAAGAGAGTATGCTTAGTCTTGTGCATGGCTGGGAAAGGCTCTGACCCTTGACCCCAGCTTCCCCCAGGTTAGGCAGGAAAACAGGTTTCTTTGTACTCACCTGGCTAAGAGAAACCACACCTATACCTTGTCATTAACCAATGATAATCATCCCTATGTATTGTGTATATTTGCATATCAAAGAGATTAAATGTAGGACCACAGCAGGCTCCGCCTTCTCTCTCTTCCTCACTTGGATCTCAGCTCTCACTGATGCTTGTCTTTGCTGGAGCTTGGCCTCTGGCCAAGCTCCATCTTTGATTCCTTTCCTGATCTACCTCTCCCACCTGGGACCTGGTACTTTCTTTTCTCTATCATGTCTCCGACCTGTGTGGTATTAAATTTGGATCACTGGACGGGTACAAGCCTTCTGAGTAGTCCACTGATTAGAGTTTCTGCTGTGGCTCCTTGATAATTAATAAGGCCTGGATTTCTGACTCATTCCTGCCACTTCATATCTCTACTTTGGCTCCGCCACCCCCCTCGCGGCATACAGAACTTCTATCCTTCCTCTATCTTCCTATGTTGAGGCTTCTCGCGGGTTCGAGGAAGCTTCACATACATTTTAATTCTCATCTTAATTTACTCAAATGTGAGCTTAAAAATTTATTTGAAGGATACACATACAAAATTAAGTTAACTAAATGTTTCTTAACATTGTTCTTTTTTAATCTTTGCTCTTAAAGAGCTCTAAATACTTTTCAAAAGTCCATCCATATTAGAGGGAAGTTCAGTATTTAATACTCTTGAGTAAAATAATTCCCAAGAGCTTAACAAATATAGGTCAAGAAGAGGAACAGCATGATGTGATAGAAAGAATATTAGATTTAGAGGCAGGAAATATCCAGGGTCAAATTCTACCTCTGACAATTAACTACATATACTTGAGCAAGTCATTTAACCTCTCAAAGACTTAGTTTACTTATTTATAAAATGGGGATAACATTAACTACCTTGCAGTTATGAGGGTCAAATGAGATAACGTGTAAAAAGTGCTCTCAAAACCTCAGAATGCCAAATAAATGTTCTTATAATGATTTTGGCTACTCAAAGGCCAAAGAACTAAACACTCTTTTATTTGGAAAAGAATAATAACATTATAATTACCTCCCCCCCAAAAAAGGGGGTGGGTGGGAATATGTTCAACTGATTTTTTGTTTTGCTTCTCTCTCTGATGGAATACACTTTTAGGGAAGATGGCAGTGTCCCTATTCCAAAAGCTACAGATGATGTGTTGGGAAAGCTTGTCACTTCTACTAGTAACCCACGCTACAGACAGATGTTGAACTAATAACTTCTAAATTCTCTTCCAAATCTAAGATATTAAAAGAGAGAGAAGCCTTCAACAACCTTGGATCTGACCATGTGTTCTAGGGAAGTCATTTTCATGTTTTGGTTTAAAACTAGTCAGATTTACCTTCCTAGATAAAAGATTAAAAAGTAGAAGAAAATTACTGGATGATAAAGCAAGATGCCTATAAGAACTGCTGAACATAGCTAATCAAAAAAGTACCAGAACTATAAATATGTCTTAGGAAGATTATTCAAAAATTAAAAATTCAGGGTAAATTGAAAATTTCTACTCAAATCTGAAGAAAACCAGTGCATTAAACTGAACTGGAAAAAAAAAATTGAAACAATTAAAAACTAGAGACAAAGTAACAATTAGAAAAATTAAATTAAAGCAATTTTGTGGTTTTATTTCATATCCACTTTACTGGCAGAGGTGAAAGTAGAGAAGAATGACAAATGTTGAAGATGAAAAGGAAAAATAGGCACAATAATGCCCTATTGTTGGAGCTATGAATTTGTCTAGCTATTCTGGAAAGCTATTAATACCCCAAATATCAGCAAATTGTGCTTACCTTTTGTCCTGGCAATACTGTGTATAGGTCTATACCCACAAAGAGAGCATATTTATATGTATAAAAATATTTACAGCAGTTCTTTTTATGTCAGCAAAGAATTGGAAGTTGAGTGGTTATCCACGAACTGGAGAAGCACTAAGCAAGTTATAGTATATGAAGGTGATAGAATACTATTGAGCTGAAAGAAATGATGAAATACTTTCTGAAAAATACGAGAAGACTCACATGAACTGATAAAAAATGAAGTGAACAGAATCTGAAAAATAATTAATACAATAACAATATTGTCAAAATAAAAAATTCTGAAAGAATCAGAAACTCAAATTAGCATAATGACCAACCAATTCCAAAGGGTTCATTCATGATGAAACATACTATCACTTTTAAATAAAAAGCTGAAGGATTCAGAGTCCATAATGAAATATATTTTCTATCTTTCTTTCTTTTTTGAACATAGCTAATGTGGGAATTGTTTTGTTTGACTATACATATTAGTAAGGAGTTTGCTTTTTCTTCCCCTCTCAGTAGGTAAAGGAGGGAGGAAAATTTGGTCATCTTTTCCTTTTGGTCAGATTGTCTTTGGAGGTCATCTTTCATCTTCTTCACCTCATCTTTCATCTGCTTTGCCTCATCTTTCATCTCCTTTGCCTCATTTTCCAGCTGGTTGATTTTGGCTTTCAAGACACTATTTTCTGTTTCCAGATGACTTATCTTAGTTTTTAAGTTCTTTTCACAATTGTCTTCAGCCTCTCTTAATTGTGTTTTGAATTGCATTTTGAGTTCTTCCAAAGCCTGTATCCAATTCACTGGGATTTCTGATTTTTCCTTTGCTGGGTCCTCCCCCTCTGTTTCATTCGCTCTTTGCTCATTACCTGTGCAGAAGCTGTCTATTGTAATTTCTTTCTTCTTTTTCTGCTGTTTGCTCAAGTTTACCCCTTCTTTGCTCCCCATATTTGGCTGTGCTCTTGCTCCTTTCATTTTGTGCTTTGTCAGATCTCTTGGTACAGTCTCTAGGGGAGGAATGTTAGCTTCCCTGTCCTCTGGAGACTTTTGATTGGATTGAGTTCAACTGGGCTGGGCTGTATGTGGTATGAAGCTCTGAGGCTCTGAAGACTCCTGGAAGGCTGGGCCGCCCAGGCTCTCTCCAGTTCTCTCCAGCTGCTTCTCTGCTATCCACAAGTGCCTTTGCCCACCTCCCTAAACTCTGAGGAGTTCTGATGGGATTAGATTTAACTGGATTGGTCTGGATGTGCCCCGAAGCAATGGTGAGACTGGAGCCAATGGAGGGACCCAGCCACGGCCCTTTTCTCCCTGGCTTCCTCCCCGCTGTCCAAGCTGGATGCTCCGAGCCCGGCGCCCCACTGCTCACAAGGTAGACCCTGAAAACCAGCCCCTTTGCGTGCTCAGAGGTCCCCCCTACTGCTGGGGGCTCAGCCCTCTGGGTTGTGGGGGAGGGGTCCTGGGACCTACCCTCTGCCTTCCCCTTATCCCTGAGTATTCTCGGATTCCGGCTTTTGGGGGGTGTACCTTTTGATTTGAGACCAGAAGGAGGGTTCCCCGCTTCTGTCCTGTTGTTCAGATTGAATTTCGGTGCCCTAGGAGCATTCAGTCTGTATCTGTTAAAGAAGGGTCTTCCACAAGGTCTGAACTGTTGCTGCTTGCTAAGCTGCCATCTTGATTCCTGCTAAGATACTTTTAAAAGAAATTATTCCTCGCTTTGGCCTACCAGCACTTATTGATTCCGATAGAGGAAGTCACTTTACTGATTCTGTCCTAAACCAGATATATTCTTGCTTGGGGGTAACTCCCAAATTCCATGTTCCATATCATCCTCAGAGCTCAGGCCAAGTGGAAAGGATGAACAAAGAACTTAAAACAATGATTGGAAAATTAAGCACTGAGATGCATTTAAAATAGGCTGAAATTCTCCCTCTGGCCCTATTTTATCTTAGAAGCAGGCCTAGAGGAGATCTATGCATCTCACCATTTGAGATGCTTTTTGGACATCTGCCTATACAGGCTAAACCTTTTTCCCCTGCATATACATCACGGGAAGGAAGAGTCTTCCATGAGGTCTGAACTTTTGCTGCTTGCTAAGCTGCCATCTTGACTCCGCCCCCCCCCCAAAATGAGGGAGGAGAATTTGGAAATGAAAATAGAACTGAATTATTTTTTTTAATTTTAAAGAATAAAATAATATTAATTATTTAAATTCAACTCCACCTTTCTTAATAATGGAAATTTGTTTGTGTAGAAATGAATTTCTCTTTTTCTTTATCTCAATGATATCTTTGGAAGTTTAGATGTTTTGTCCACCTGATAGCAACTTACCCTACCTGAAGGGGAAAGTGCTTTGTAAGAAATAAACTGCCTCCTGAGGTGATTTTTTAACAATAAATCCATACAAACCTAAGTCCAACAAATATCATTAAATGTCAAAGTTTGTATAAGGTGTCTGAAGGAAAAAAGGAAAAAGAAACTTGGGGAGATTTCATCAAGAGACTATTCTAAAAGATGAGATTATCTGGAAAAAAATCCCAATAGTTGACAATAATAAAGTAAATGCCAACAAGATTCTTTTAGAAATGAATTTTTGGTCCTGAAAAAGAGGAGCGTCAAAGAAGACAAAGGCAATGCTAAGTGGAGACAAAGTTGTGGAGAGATTTATAGAAAATGTGTAATGTTAATAAAAGAGAATTTGAAAATTCAAAAGCAACCAAATTAGGTAAAAGAGAATAATGTTGGCTAAACAGATGGGAAAAGGGTAGCAATACCTATAATGATACTTTCATGGACCTAGAGAGTGAGAAAGAGGAAAAGTGAAATAACAGATAATAAACAGTATATACAAAAACCCTCTGAATGGCATATTAAATGGAAAAAACAATTTTTAGACTTTGAATAGAAACATGAGGACTTTGTCCTAGCATAATTATAGCAGAAAATGTAATTAAAGGACTTTTTCTTTCCAAAGACAAAAGCTTGATATAGCAGACATTATTGACAGTGACAGAGAAAGGAGAATAAGGAAGAGGCACAGTCAGCTTAGTCTCACAAATGTTTAGTTTGACACTACTGGGAATCATCCAGAGAAGCAAAGGATTAGACAGAGAACAATAGACTAGAGGGGAAAAAAGTATATTTAGGGCACATTAACATAAATGTTGCATAGTTTTTAAAAAGAAATTACTAAATAGTATTTGAAACACTCCTACACTGTTATTATCTGCTAACATATAAACACACCTACAAAAAAGGAAACAAAAATCACTTTTTATATACTCCTAGATAGCTTGCATTTAATTATGTGTGCACCAGCTTTCTTAAACTTTTATCAACCAACCCCTAGACCGGGAGTTCTTAACCTTTTTTGTCTTCTGAATCTTTTTGTTGAAGCATATGGTCCCTTAACAGAAAAACACTTTTAAGGACATAAAATATATAAGAAACTAATTGTAGACTTCCGGGTAAACACGGCGGCAATCTAGACGCAAATTGCTTCCTCTCCCCCAAAACAAATGAAATAGACTACCGCAAAAAAGCATAAAAAAATCATCTTTAAGAGGGACTCTCCAGCAGCCCACAGCAACAAAGGTAAATGGGGACTGAACACTTCCACACTATAAAAGGGAGAGAAAGCTCACTGCCAAGCATGAGCTGAGCTGAGCTGAGCTGCCCTCCCCCACCCCAGAGTAGGGACCAGCCCACTCATCTGAGACAGGGAGTGAGTAAGGAATATCTCTGCAGTGAGTAGGGAGCACTCCTTGGAATCTAAAGAGGACTCCCAGAGAACTACCCATCAGAGCGGTTTCAAATTTAAAAAGTTTTGTACAAACAAAACCAATGTAACTAAAATTAGAAGGGAAGCAACAAAATGGGAAACAATCTTCATAACAAAAACCTCAAAGGTGTAATTACTCAAATTTATAAAGAGCTAAAGCAATTGTACAAAAAAATCAAGCCATTCTCCAATTGATAAATGAGCAAGGGACATGAATAGGTAGTTTTCAGTCAAAGAAATCAATACTATTAATAAGCACATGAAAAAGTGTTCTAAATCCCTGATAATCAGAGAGATGCAAATCAAAACAACTCTGAGGTATCACCTCACACCTACCAGATTAGCTAACATGACAGTGAAGGAAAGTAATGAATGCTGGAGGGGATGTGGCAAAGTGGGGACATTAATTCATTGCTGGTGGAGTTGTGAATTGATCCAACCATTCTGGAGGGTAATTTGGAACTATGCCCAAAGGGCGATAAAAGACTATCTGCCCTTTGATCCAGTCATAGCATTGCTGGATTTGTACCCCAAAGAGATAATAAGTAAAAAGACTTATACAAAAATATTCATAGCTGCGCTCTCTTTGTGGTGGCCCAAAATTGGAAAATGAGGGTATGCCCTTTAATTGGGGAATGGCTGAACAAATTATGGTATATATTGGTGATGGAATACTATTGTGCTAAAAGGAATAATAAAGTGGAGGAATTCCATGGAGACTGGAATAACCTCCAGGAAGTGATGCAGAGTGAGAGGAGCAGAACCAAGAAAACATTGTACACAGAGACTGATACATTGTGGTACAATTGAACATAAGGGACTTCTCCATTAGTCTCAATGCAATGTCCCTGAACAACCTTCAGGGACCAAGGAAAAAAAAAACACTACCCACAAGCAGAGGATAAACAGTGGGAGTAAAAACACCGAGGAAAGACAACAGCTTCACTACAGGGGTGAAGGGGATACAATCGAGGAGAGACTCTGAATGAACACCCTACTACGGAAACCAATAGCATGGAAATGGGCTTGGGTTGAGGATGCATGTGACACCCAGAGGAATCACGCATCGCGAATGGGAGGGGTGGGGGAAGGGGAGGAAAAAAAAAGGTGATCTTTGTTTCTAATGAATAATGTTTGAAAATGACCAAATAAAATAATGTTTAAAAAAATAAGGAACTAATTGTACGGAAATATGATTATCAAAATATCTTCTAAAACAAGTTCACAGACCCCCTGTTAAAAATCTCGGTTGCAGATTAAAGCTGCCCAAGGTGCTAAATAAAAGCATATGGCAAATTTGAGATTCAGGCTTTTCTTTTTAAGTATCTCAGTAATACAACTGATTTCTGAAAACATCTGCTCATAATACAATAATCTTTAGGTACATATAAATCAATAAACATTTATTAAGGACCATGCTAGATACTAGATCCTTACCCCAAAAGAAGATAACATTTACATACATTTATACATGTATACACATATGTGTACATTATATAGTATGTATTGTGTACATAATACATATATTACATAATACATACATACACAATATACGTGTGTGTATTATGTGGGGGCATATGTATGTACAAAATAGTTACAAGGTGATGGTAATGGCATCAGAAACGGAAAATCTTCATGGAAAAGGAAGCCTTGAGATAAGCCTTGAAATAAACGAAAGATTCTAAGAAAAAGAAGTGAGAGACAATGCATTCCAGGCATGGAGGACAATCAGTGCAGAGGCATGAAAATGGCAAGTAGCATATCCTGTGTGAGAAATTATAACTTCATTAATTCACAGATCTTTAAAAGATGAGTTTTTGTTCTTACCAATTTCACATTGTGTTGTAGTGTAAAAATGGAGATTTGAATCCTGGACTTTAATCCCCAGAAGTCCTTGCTCTAGTTCCCGAGATGCCCTCTAATCTCACTGAGATTTTCACCTGGGCAAGATCAAAATTTCTATTTAACTGGCTGTAAAAGTCTACTGATTTCTCTTCCTACTCCCGCTTCCAAGCAGACGCGACTCTCCACCTAGCAGGCAAGATGTGAGTGGCTGTGAATGGACTCTCTGGGCCTAGACACATGCTTTCATACTCTGTATTTTCTTTAGTTCCTAATATTTAATAAACCTCATAAAATATAATATTTCTAGCAGAGAGAAACTAATTTTTACCTGCCACAGTTTGGCGATTATAATCTTAAGAGTAGGAAGGAGATAAGTAATAGAATATATTTTTATAGATTAGCTATAAGAAGAGAAGAAGAAATTTGGATACAAACACTGGGAGAGAATTCTGAGGAGAGGAGGACTGTGGGAGTTTTTACTGGCTATTAACAGTCATTTGCACTCTCTGCCTGGATTTCCACCAACCTGGAAGGTTTTGCTCTGAGAGATTTTCCCTAGATAGTCATAGTTTCATGGAGAAATTATTGACTTCTTGATTGAGAATCTACTTTGGAGAGAACTAATTTTCCTGAGTACAGAGATCATCTGCCAGTGATCCATCTGCCAGAAATCCTCTTTGGCTAAAGTAATCCAAAGATTTTAATCTGGGACTTTGGGTTACTTAGTGAAGTCAAACCCAGGCTTTCCCTTTCCTTTACTGTTGATCAGTAGTGGGAAGATCAGGTTAGAGTCAGATAGCATTTGGTTTATTAGATAAGAGCTTGGAGCTGTAGGCAGGGCCCAGAGAAGAGAAGAAAGACTCTCTTTTTCAAGAGACTTAAAAGTTGGGTGGAGCTTAGTTTTTAAGTGTTAGGATCTTACCCAACAGTTTTCCTTACTCCCTCTATAAAATAAATTTTGTTTTATAAGCCAAGGAGTTTATACTTTACTGGCCCTGGGGAGTTCCTGGGTGGGTTGAATCATCTCATATTCCTCTAGGACAGTTCCCTATTACAATTTCCATTGGGAAATGACTGGAACAATGAGTAAACAAAGTCTGACGCGGGATGATCTGGTAGAACAGGTTCAGGACTGGAACAATGTGAGATACTTGTAGAACACAGGGCAATTAATAAAAAGAGGTTTACTTAGCCCCAGCAGGGGAAAGATTGTGAGCATTTATATTACGTGGCAAGTATGCAGCACTAATTGGGTTGGGCACCAACCTCTCTGCCTCTATGTTACCTATGATCATCTGACAGTCAAAAGTCTGGGAAAGGAACTAATATGTTGGGGTTTTTTTGTACCAAGGAAGCTACTTCAACAACCCAAGTATTTAATCCACTGAGCCAATTAAGTCCCCAGGGCATTTTCAATATCTTTTAAGAAAAACACTAATTTAGTCTGACATATGGGCCTTGGAGTAGTGCTCCTAAGCCAATGGGTAAACAATCCTAAGTGTATCTGTCTCCTAGACATGTACATATATCAAAATAAATATAAACTTACTTTGATTGTAGCAGGTTGCTAGCACACCTTTATCAGCTGGACTGGCACTAATGTGCCAAATTTCACCCATTTGATGAAGCAGAACATTTTTGTTTATAATATTATTTTCATCATCAAAATCTATGATGTGGATCTACAAATATAATAAAAAAAATACATTAGGATTTCAAACATTCTCCTGTGAATCTTAATATCATTTCATGTAATAATTAAATGGAATTTTAATGATATACACTTTAATTAAATGTTATTTTTTTAATTAGTAGAATTTATTTTTAGGTATTTCAGCCCTTCTCTCCCCTCCCTTTACCCCCAAAAAGTATCATCTGGTAAACAGTTAGGAATATATAGATTATGTCTTTCACATTTCCACTTTTCAGTTCACTCTCTTGAAGTGAACATTCACAAGTTATTCTACAAATACTAAATCTGTGATTGTATATAATGTTCTTCTCTTGGTTCTAATTGTTTCACTCCTCATTTCCACATGTAGCTCTTTCCAAGTTTTTTTTTAATTAATCTTCTCTTTGTTTCTTATGGTGCAATCATATTTCTATAACAGTAATGAACCCCAAATTGTTCAATCATCCCCCAATTGATGGATATTCCCTCCATTTCCAGTTCTTTGCCACCACAGAGACCCTCTAAGTATTTTGGAACATATAGGTTCTTTTCCTTTTTCTCTGATCTCCTTGAGAAACAGACCCAGCCATAGTATTGCAACTATTATTCTTTTATAACATTTCTGTGATTTTATTCACAAAGTATTCCTCACAAAAGAAAGGTATTGGTTCAGTTGGAGTTGACAGAGACCTTCCATATGCCAGACCCAATTCTGAGCCCCAGGGAGAAAAAGACAACAGAAAAAGAAATAGTTCCTGCCATCAAGGTGCTTTCATTTTATGGGGGGGGAGATGCATTCATATGAATAAATACAAAATGCATACATAATGATTTGGGGGAGGGACACTAAGAACCAGAAGGGAAAAGCTCTGAAAAGACTCTTGAAGGAGGCAGCACGTTAGCTGAGTCATGTTTACACATAAGAATAGAGGCAGAGGTGAAGAAAAATTATTCTAGATATAAGAATATGAAAAGACCTAGAAATGGTGGATGAAGTATTAAATTTGGACAACAAAAAATAGCTTTCTTTTGCTGTACTAAAGATTTCTATGAATCAGTGATGGCAGCCCTTTTAGAGATGGAGTGCCAGACCACACCCCTGTCCCACCCATCCCCTAGACCAAGGGCAGGGCTGCCCCCCCAGAGACTCCATGCTATGATCCTCCCCCTCACCTAGTGCCAGTCATGCCACACATACCCCTTATTCCACATAGTAAAGGAAGAAAGCTCTCCTATTGGGCTGCTGGACAGAGGGGTGGGTGAAGTGAGGAATGTCCTCAGGGAGTGGAGAGAGAGGGAGGGGAGTGGAGAGAGAGGGAGGGGAGTAGCCCTAGAGCTCTGTGCCCGTCCAGCTCTGCTACCTGTGAGCTGTCCAACTCACCCCCATGCGCTCCCACTGGCTGCTGGGCAGAGGGGCAGTTGATGTGAAAAAAATGTCAGCAGGCACAGTGGAGAAGAGGAGAAGAATACCTCTGCCCAAGTCCCTTTGTCTTGCTTGTAAAGACAGGGGGATGAAGGTAAGGGTGGCACAAGTGCCAATACAGAGCTCTCTGTATGCCATCTTTGGCACTCATGTCATAGGTTCACCATCACTACCCTATCGTTTGGCAAATATCAATCACAGGAATGGAACTGCTCAAACACAAAAGCTGCTACTAAATGTTTCTTCAATCCTGGAGACAAAGCAATTATTCCTCCCACAGCTGCTGGTGTCTGCAGTGGTCAATAATAGGAAAATTCCAGTATATCAATTAAGAAATAGTGTGATATCATGGAAAATATTACTAGATTAGGAATCAAAAGACATACAGTAGAATCCTTGCTCTATTTCCTACTACTTATATAACCTTAGAAAAGTTACTAAAACTTTTTTCTATATTTCAGTTTCCTCAACTCTCCATGGGAAAGTGGGAGGGGAGATGGACTAAATGATCAAGGTCTATTCTAAGTCTAAAAACCCTGGGACCCTGTAACTCTTACCAAATTACTATTGTGTGTGGAATGTTTAACTTATTTAGACCGATAATTGACTCTGCAAATAAATGATCATAAAAGTAGTTTCAATCAACCTTTATTCCACACTTAAATGACAGAGACTAACATCAGTGTATTAAGTTTAAGACAGAGGAAAATGGGCTAAATTAAGGTTTCCCTTGATAACTTTTATCTAAAAGGTAGAAATGGGAAGAATCTGACAGTAATCAGTCCTCATGATGAGATATATTACTTTTTACCTACTAAATGACTGGTTGGAAAATATTAAATAACTATTTCACAATATTAATGGCTACAAAGGTAATTCACCTTTGCTGTAATTATCTAGCTTTGTATTTATTAGTTTTGTAACTTTGGGCAAATCAGATAAGCTTTCTGAGCCTCAGATTCCTCATCTGTAAAATGGATTCAATAATGCAAACAATACATACAATTTGCAATGTGAGGCCAAATAAAATAATAGATATAAATTATTTTGCAGATGTAAATTTGAAACATAATTCACTTTAATGCTTCAAGGATATAGTTTCAAGAGGTCAAGATGTTGGCTTAGAGACAGCAACAGTTCAGACCTCCACAAACCCTTCCTCACAAAATCAAAAACACAATACTTCAAGGGGACTGAAAACCAAATAAAACAACAGGACTGAGCTAGGGAACCCTCCTTCTCGACTCAACTTAAAAGGTACCCCCCCCCAAAAAAAAGCCTGAATTCTAGAACATGCAGGTTTAAGGGGAAGGAAAAAGGAAGTTCCCAGGACCCCTCCCCAACATACGGTGCTGAGCATCAAGCAGTGGCTGGAATTTCTGGGAAGGCAAGGGCACAGGTCCAGAGGAAGTACCTTGCTAGCACAGCTGTGCCACACTCAGGGTGTTGAACACAGGTGCCTTAGAGGCAGCTGGAGGAGAAGTTCAGAGCAGGAAGCCTAGTCACAGCCAAGACACTCCATCTTGCTCTCCCCCCACCCCCACCTTCATGAGATTTTGGCCTCAAGGCACAGCCAGCTTTGAAGATCAACTCCACCCTGGTTCAATCTCATCAATAGAGAAAATAACAAGTCTTCAGAAAGAAGGGAAACTCAAGTTCCAACACCTCTCCCCCACAGACTGATCTGAAAGCCTTGCTGACTAAGCTACAAGGGCAAAGACTTCAACAAACTACAGGTTACAACCTTGATAACAGAGCAGGAAGCCCAGCTCCTTTTCAGCTTCTGTTGTCAGCTGGGGAAGATCTGAATAACCTGATCAATCAGCAGAACAAAGAAGAAGCCCCTGCAGGACAGAACAGCCCAAACCCATAGAACAAGCACATAATGAGAGGAGTCAGACTACAGGCAACTATGGCTGGGGGGGGCGGGGGGAGGGAAATACGAGTAAACAACAGAAAAAGAAAAAAGAAATTACAATCAACAGCTTCTATCCAGGCAATAAACAAAGAGCAGATGGAACAAAGGAGGATCAAGGAACACCAAGCAAAAACACAGAAACTCCAGGTTTTGGAAGAACTCTAAATACAATTCAAAAAATAATTAAGAGAGGCTGAATACAACTGGGAAAAGAACTTAAAAAGCAAAATAAATCATTTGGAAACAAAAAACAGAGTCTTGAAAGCCAAAATTAATCAGCTTGAAAATGAGGCAAAGGAGATGAAAAATGTCCTAAAAAGAAAAGCAGACCAGAATGAGAAGGATGACCAAAAAGCCAGGGATGAAATTCAGTCATTAAAAACTAGAATCGAACAATTAGAAGCAAACAACTTCACAAGGAAACAGGAAGCTATAAAACAAAATCAAAAGAATGAAAAAAATTGAGGAACATACAAAACACCTCATCCACAAAATGGAAGATCTATAAAACAGGTCCAGAAGAGACAACTTAAGAATCATTCGACTAAAGAAAAAAGCTTGGACATCATTTTACAGGAAATTATCCAAGAAAACTGCCCCAACATTCTAGAGCAAAAGGGAAAAGTGGAGATTGAAAAAAATCCACAGATCAAGGATATAGTTTCAAGAAACCATCAACATCTCAATGAGTTTCTATTATTGAAAAAGAAAATCATCAACTAAGAGCTAACCTAGCTATGGGCCAGACTGGTTCTTTGACAACAGATGTACCCACACTATAGGTCTTTATATTTTTATTTCTATGACAGCTTATGCTCTTCTGGTCTAGCCTTTAAGAATCAAGGTTACTTCCACACCTCAGTGAGCAATTGAAATCCAATTTCAGTGAAGGGGGATATCATTTTAGTAGGGCACCTAAGAATAGTAGGTGCTTTTAAAACCCTATTAAATTAATTAACTTTGGCGTAAAAGTGGAACTGTATTGAAACTGTGCCACCAATTTCTTTGCTTTCCCTCTGAGGGTTTTTGAACTGATTTCTACACTGTCCTCTCCCTAAATGGCTTTCTTGGTCTAATGCATATTCTATTTCCAGGCATTCTAAAAATGGGACAAGTGAAAATTATAAGTAAAGGATAGATGCTTGATAGTTACTCAATGAAAAGTTTACTAAGGAAAAATGTTTAATGAGAAAATTTTCTCAATTCTTTCAGAGTATAATAGAATTAACTATATGAAAGGCCAGTTTTGCCTAACAGATAACATCTGTGAATTTTAGATTTACTGCACCCTGCTTAGTCTAGCAACTAGGAATGTCTACACCCCTACTTAAGGACTAAGTGTTGAGAAGGATGGCCTATGACAGACATGTGCTAACAAGTGACAAATCAGAAACAAATGGCAGACCCCCTGGGCTGTCCCAAGTCAAGCTTAAGCTACCATTGGTACATGTGAGATACAGGAAGTGATGTAAAGAATGGTCTATATATTTTGCATCACTTCCTCTCTCCAGGCTCTTTTTCAAGGAGACATGGCTTGGGTCTCTTGCAGAGGTGGGGCTCTCTCTCTGGATGGTATGGCTCGAGGCAGTGTGCTGGGCATCCTGGTGATTTGGCGGGTTGCGTCTTGCCAGTGAGGTAACTGGGAGAAGCTCTGTAGCATGGGTTAGGTGAGGCATCTTCCTTGAGGGACCTGAGTGAATAATTTAGGTTGATTCCCTTTTCCTTTACCTCCTAAAAGCACTATCCTCTTAGGAGGCCCCTCATCTCCGGGTAGACCTCGTGGCTGGAAGCCGAGCTGTTTTAAATCTTCTGAGGAGGCCTCATGGCTGAGTTCTCTGTGCTTCCCTTAGCTTAGGCTAGGCCGGAGAAATCTTATACCTTTTTCCTCTCCTTCCTCTTCTTAATTCCTTCCCGCTATATTAATTAAACCACCATAAAATTCCCAAACTGACTTGAGTATTTTTATTGGGATTTGAATTAATCCCTGGGAACCACTAGTATAACATATTCAGTCAATAACCCCTAAATTTACCCATTAGACATCTAAGCTGCAATATACACATGTAAATATGGCAAACAATAATGGAGTAAACCTTTAATGAATAGCTCATCTGAATTCATCTTAATTCTTAAAAGCAAAACTAAGCCTTTCTATACTTTTATAAATCAGAAAATCTCACCATTTTTTCTTCTTCCTAGGAATTATAAACTTGATGATTCTAATTCCATATGCCCAAATAAGAATGAACATGAATTCATATTTCTTCTGTACCTAAAACTATTCCCTGAAATGTCCTAAAACACAAAGAAGGGCCACTATGCTTCTGTACAATAATGAATATGGTTTCATGGCTCCTTATCTAGTAATTTCATCTGTGAACTCATTAAGGAAAGATGACTATTCCCTATTGTCATTTGTACAGTCATTCTTTGTCTATCAACAAATCTAATTCTCAATCTCCCTCTTTACTTTAAAGTTTTCCCTATACTTATATCTTATCACAAAGATCTGAAGCCAACCAATCATCTCCCTTGCCTCTTGAATATCTTACCAATTTTCCCACAGTCATAGCTCTCATATATGGATGGACACTTTAACTTTCTACTTGACCATCTGATCATAAAGTAAATGTATTTTTACTAACACTTTCTAATCATCCTGTATTATTTTGCTTCAGAGAGATTTTAATACTTTCTAATATTAAAAAAATCTAAATATAAGACTATAAGTATGCTAAAAGACTCTCTCTCTTATGACAAGGAAATCACTTTAAAAGACTGATATATATTAATTTAAGGTCGCCAAGGAATTCAGCTATGTAATTCCTAAATGAAAACTCAAGTCAGCAGTCAACCTTTTATGGAGTTTAATTACAAACAGGAGGAAGAAAGGAATTAGAGAGGGAGAGAGAGAGGGAGAGAGAAAGGGGAGAGAAGGGAATAGGGCTTAAATACCCCTTCTGTTTAGGCTGGGCCAAAAGGCCCAAGCCCTTAGATAGCTGGGGCAAAGAAAAGAGATCAGTCCCTATTACTCACGTGACCAAAATGGAGAAACAGTCTCAGAGGCCCCCACCTTCAGCTTCCTTCAGAGCAAGCTTCTCAGAGCACACTTCAACAACTCAGACAAACTCCTCAACCACCCCCTTGAGTCTTCAGACCCCCTCTATCTTTAAGGAAACCATCCAAGTTCCCTCCCCTCAGTTCTCACATCTACCAATCACCTGTCCATCAATTTCCCTGTGCCAATGGAGGCTCTAGCTTAACCCAGGACCGCCCAGAGGTCTCTGGCTTTGCACATGTCTGTTGAAGGTCATATTTTCAAATAATTAAATCTTTGATCCTTTGCTACAGCCCTTCCTAAATCCTGTTAACCTGAGTAGGGTAGAGATTGGAATAATTAAATTTTGATCTATGCTGCAGCCCTTCCTCAATCCTGTTAGGACTGAGTAGGGTGGAGATTGATTCCAAGTATCTCCATTGTATCAATTCTAAAATCAATCATGACTCAAAGAAATTCCTGTTCTATGCTTAAGCATAGGTCAAAGTCCTTTCCATTGTTCAGCAAAAGGTTTCTGTCCTAAAGTAATCTTAAGAAGGGAGGAGGAGGAACCTCCCATGCCAATGGGGTTCACATTCCAATAGACTATCAGTAAGAAATTTTCCAAGTATAAAATTTCCCAATGGTGAAATTTCCAACATTTATAAGTCTAAGGAATTTTAAGGTTTACACTCTCTTCTTTCCCACAATTGAACAAGTAAGAATTTCCCATACTAAGGCCTGAAATATGGTGTAAATAACTCTGATGAATGTTATAATTAACTTGGCCAACATCACCCTGACATGACTCTGGACTGACTTTGGACAAGTCACTTTAACCTCTCCATGTCTGTTTACTCATATCCAAAATGACTAAGTTCAATATAACAGATCTGGAGGCTCGGTTTTTGTTGTTGTTTTATATTTGGAGATTCCATTAGATCTAAGTAAAATGTAGTACATGTTAATGCTTAACCTCCAGATTCCACTGAAGGATTTTTTTCCTTCAGTGTAGTATGGTGGAAGGAGAAACTTAGTAGGAGTTAAGACCTGAGTTTGAGTCTAAATTCTACCACTAACTAGTATATGACAACCTTCATGGGCCTTAATTTACTCATCTATAAAATATTCCTTCCCAACTCTCAAGATTCTTCTCTGAGATTATTTTTTGTTGTTTAGTTCTTTTTCAGTTATGACCAACTCTTCATGACTTCATTTGGGGTTTTCTAGGCAAAGATACTGGAGTAGTTTACCTCCTCTGGATCATATTACAAGTGAGGAAACTGAGGCAAACAGGGGCAACTGCCCCATGTCACAAAGTTACTATCTGACTGGTACCAGATATGAACTCAGGAAGAGTTCCTAATTCTAGGCCAAGCACTCTTTCTATGGCTCTATCTAGTTGTCATTTAGATGATCTCTAAGGTCATTTCTATGTCTATAATACTATTCAATTTCACCTTTGCTACTAGAGCATTAAATATCCCCCCTGGATATTCAGTGCTAGAATGATTTTATCATTCCACTGTCACAAATCAAAGCCCGAATGATGTCTTCAAGAGTTGCTTTGACCAAAATTAATCCATCCTTTGGTAGTCAAATGAAATACTCTAACTTTAAGTACCCTGATTCTCAGAGAAATATATTCCTACTCACTAGACCCCTTAAAAAAAAAGACTTTAAACTTGAAAGGACCTATCAAAGCTTGCTTTTCACAAGCACATCCTTCAAGAACCTAGGGTCATTTCAAAATCATAATGAAGGATCAAATAGGAATTTACTGGATGATCACAGGATTAAAGATCTAGAGTGAGAAGGTATTTTCAAAGGTCATCTAGTCCAACTTCCTCATCTTATAGAATAGGAAACAAGTCCACTGAAGTTTAGTGTCTTGTCCTAGATCACATAGATCAGGGGTCCCCAAACCATGGCCCCCTAAGGTCACTTATCCAGCCCCCACCGCACTTCCGGAAGGGGCACCTCTTTCATTGGTGGTCAGTGAGAGGAGTGCAGGATGCATCCTCATCCTGTATTTGGCGGTGCCACAAAGTAAGGTGTCGCTCACGTAAAGTACAATTTCTGGTGACATAATCCTTTGCCTGGCACCCTGTTCTGAAAATAATTGAATGAGAATGAGGCGCCAGGCAAAGGATTATGTGGCTGCACAATGGGAGACGTCAGCATGGTGAGCAGCAATCTGGGGGAGGGGATTCCACATTGTGTATACTACTGTCCAGTGCAAGGTGTGACAGGCACATCACAGCCAGCGCTGCAGCCTCTGCTACCCCAGACAGCAGAATACAGTGTCACAGGCCCAGCCCTGCCTCCAGTACTGTATACAGGCATTGGATAATGGTGATCTAGCATGTGACATCAAGCAGTGGGCCTCTACTGTGAGAAGCCCACCACTGCCACTAGGTGTTTTATGGGATACCCCCTGTTTTGGGGGGTCAAATTAATATAAGACAGTGTCTTCTGTTCAGGGAAACACAGAAGTACAATGGCACCTATATAGGGCCATTATGTTGTGCATCTGGGGGAGTATGGTTGCCATTGTACTATGTGGGGGAAGTGAGGCATGTATTTTTAATATTATGGTCTATAATTACAGATCCATAAATACGGACTGCAAGAGGACACACATTAGTATCGTGCCTTCTTTTTTCCTGCCATGGAATCTGATCGCATGGGTCTTACCCATGCGATCAGATTCCTGTGTGAGTTCACAGATCACAGTGCAGTTCGCACAGGGTAGTGTGAACTGGAAAGGTGGTGGAGGAACCGGCTCTGTAATCATGTGGGTTCCTGCATCGCACCAGTGTGAGCCTGAGGTAAAAGTAGAGTTCCTCTAATATGGTCACTGGTAAGGCTGAAATGATGTGGACTGGAAAGACTGCACTGATGGACACAGATCAGACTGCATTGATGCACAGTGCAGTCTGTATGCCTCTGTGTGGGCAAAATTATTGTTTATATATTGTTTTGTAGGGAGATATATAGATATATGTATATATATATACATATATATTAATAAAAGCAATTTGGAATCCCTAGGAAACAATGATATCAAGGAAGAGAAAAATTGCAAGGAAAGAGCTGTGTATTTGATATGCCAGAATATAGTGTCTATGTTCAAAGAATACAATTTGCATCAACACTATCAAACTCAACATAAAGATAAATATGATTGTTTGGTCAGAGATATGAGAAAAGATAAAATATTAAAACTGAAAAATACATTAACAACTCAGCAAAGTACTTTTGTGAAGCAGAAGCAGCTAAATATTTCATCACTGCAATCAAGTTTTCAAGTTGCCAAGTTAACTGCGTGCCCTGGCAGACCATTCATGGAGGGAGAATTTGTTAAAGAATGCATTCTTTCTGTTGCCAAAGAGATGTGCCTAGAAAAGGCAAACTTATTTAGTATAGTTAGTCTTTCAGGATTTACAGTTACATGAAGGATTGAAGAAATGGTAAACAATTTGCATCAGCATTTGCAAAAATTCCACAAGAAAACTTTCCTATTTTTCCTTTGCACTTGACGAGAGAAATGATGTTCGTGATTCTGCACAACTTCTAATTTTTATTTGTGGGATGAATGACAATTTTGAAGTCACAAAAGAGCTTGCTGCACTGCAAACCATCAAAGGAACAACTACAAGAGAGGATATCTATGAAAAGGTTTCCCAAACAGTGAAGGATTTGGAGCTGGATTGGGCTAAACTAGGCAGTGTGACCACTGATGGTGCTTCTAGCATGGTGGGGTCTAAGAAAGGAGTAATTGCTCTCATTAACCAAGAGATGGACAAACATAACCATTCTCATCCAATAGACATATACTGCCTCATCCACCAACAAGCATTGCTATGTAATAAATCACTGAAGTGGGATTGTGTTATGAAAATTGTGGTATCTTGTGTTAACTTCATTAGAGCTAATGCACTAAACCACAGAAAATTTCAGGAATTTGTCTGAGCTAAATGTCGCCTATGAAGATGTTCTGTACCACACAGAAGTTTCTTGGCTGAGTCGAGGGAGAGTTTTGAGACATTTCTATGACTTACTTCCACAGATTACAGCTTTTATGCTTTCAAAAAACAAAAAAGTATCAGAGCTCAGTGATGCAGAATGGAAATGGCACCTTGCCTTTCTGACATGTAACAGAACTACTCAACAGTTTCAGTGTGCAACCTCAAGGAAAAGGGAAGCTCATCTGTGATATGCAATCACATGTGAAAGCATTTGAAGTAAAATTAGGCCTCCTTATCAAACAAGTGAGGAGGAAAATTTCTGCCATCCCCCCTTAACTCAAAATTTGTTAGCGGAAAAACCCTTGATTGCATTCTCAAAAGAAACATGTGTGGATTCGCTAGAAAAGTTGCAAAAGGTGCTCCAATTCAGACTTAAAAAGCTTCATCTCCATGAACAGGACATACAGCTTTTCCATAACCCATTTTCTATTGACATTGAAAATATGGAAACAATTTACCAAATGAAACTGGTTGAACTACAGAATTGTGACTCTCTGAAAGACCCATTCAAGTCAAGCAGTTTGTCTAATTTCTAAGCATCTCTCCCCTCTGAGACATATCCTAATCTCTGGAACCTTGCATTCAAAATGGCAACCATCTTTGGCAGCACTTATGTCTGTGAACAGACTTTTTCCAGAATAAAACATCTGAAATCTCCAACCAGATCTAGACTAACTGATGCACACTTGCATCACTTGTTAGGGCTAGCAGTGATAAATAAGGAACCAGACATTGACTATCTCATTAGCCAAAAGCAGGCCTATAGTTCCCATTGAAATACTGGTCAGTTTGTTGATTTAAATTTACTTGTTCTTTATTTTAAATATTGTATTTGTTCCTGGTTTTTTGTTTGTTTGTTTGTTTGTTTTTTACTTTAAAATAAGGTACGTGCAGTGTGCATAGGGATTTGTACATAGTTTGTTTGTTTTTTTACACTCCCGCCCTCTAACAGTCTGAAGAACAGTGAACTGGTCCCCTGTATAAAAAGTCTGGGGAACCCTGACGTAGATAATAAGCATCAAAAGCTAAGAATGAACTGTAAGCCCCCTTACTTAGGTGTGCTACATATATTCAAGAGTTCACTACAGGGTAGGACAAAGACATAACAACCTATACTTTAAGTTCTTCTGACAGACAAATGAAGTGTTAACATAAGTTTAAGCTCCTACTTGAGCTAATAGAAAGGATGGAAAGTACTGTGTTTGATGGAGATATTCCTGGGGGCAGGGGGCTCAAAAGAAATCTATCTACAAAAATTGGTATTGAAAAGGTGTGACATTTTAATATATATATTAGGTTGTCAAGAGTTTCTCAATAGGCAGATTTGTAGGATATTACCTAAAGCTACAGAAGAAAAAGAAAGATTTTTAAAGAAATAAAGTACAATTTAAGTAGTGGAAGGAATATTCAGTTCTCATGACTTGAACATACCAATACAATAAAAATGATTATATCACCAAAGTTCATTTGTAGTTTCAATGCTATAGCAAACTTTACAGAACTTGAGAAAATAATAACAAAATTCAATGAGAAGAACAAAACTCTAGAACATCAAGGGAAATAATGAAAAGAAGTAGAGTAAAAGAGGGAATAGCACTTCCAGATCCCAAACTATATTATAAAGTAGCAGCTATCAAAGTCATTTTGTATCAGTCCAGACATAAAGGAATAGATCAATTTGCATAGTCTAGAAAAGAAAAAATAAGAAACAATGCAATTCAATTGTGACAAGGAAATCACTTTTAAAAGACTGATATATATTAATTTAAGGTCGCCAAGGAATTCAGCTATGTAATTCCTTAATGAAAACTCAAGTCAGCAGTCAACCTTTTATGGAGTTTTAATTACAAACAGGAGGAAGAAAGGAATTAGAGATAGAGAGATAGAGGGAGAGAGAAAGGGGAGAGAAGGGAATAGGGCTTAAATACCCCTTCTGTTTAGGCTGGGCCAAAAGGCCCAAGCCCTTAGATAGCTGGGGCAATGAAAGGAGATCAGTCCCTGTTACTCACGTGACCAAAAATGGAGAAACAGTCTCAGAGGCCCCCACCTTCAGCTTCCTTCAGAGCAAGCTTCTCAGAGCACACTTCAACAACTCCGACAAACTCCTCAACCCTCTCCAGTCTCCAGACCCCCCTATCCTTAAGGAAACCATCCAAGTTCCCTCCCCTCAGTTCTCACATCTACCAATCACCTGTCCATCAATTTCCCTGTGCCAATGGAGGCTCTAGCTTAACCCAGGACCGCCCAGAGGTCTCTGGCTTTGCACATGTCTGTTGAAGGTCATATTTTCAAATAATTAAATCTTTGATCCTTTGCTACAGCCCTTCCTAAATCCTGTTAACCTGAGTAGGGTAGAGATTGGAATAATTAAATTTTGATCTATGCTGCAGCCCTTCCTCAATCCTGTTAGGACTGAGTAGGGTGGAGATTGATTCCAAGTATCTCCATTGTATCAATTCTAAAATCAATCATGACTCAAAGAAATTCCTGTTCTATGCTTAAGCATAGGTCAAAGTTCTTTCCATTGTTCAGCAAAAGGTTTCTGTCCTAAAGTATTCTTAAGAAGGGAGGAGAAGGAACCTCCCATGCCAATGGGGTTCACATTCCAATAGTCAAGACCCACTATCAATAGGAAATTTTTCAAGTATGAAATTTCCCAATGGTGAAATTTCCAACATTTATAAGTCTAAGAAATTTTGAGGTTTACACAATAAAACAATGTTTGATAAACCAGAAAAGAAAAATTACTTAGGAAAGAATTCCCTATTTGATTAAACTGATGAGAAAATTAGAAAGTATTTTGGCAGAAAGTAGGCTTAGACATTCAATACCTTATATAATGTTTCATAATAAGTTCAAATTGGACAAGTGACATTAATTTTAAAAATAATGTTAAAAATAAAAAATATGTAAATCTTATATCTCTACAACTATAGGTAAATTTATTCTTAACCAAATAAGAGATTGAGGCTCTTACAAAATATAAAACTAAATAAAACCAAAAAGCTTCTGCACAAAATTAATGTATCTAGGATAATATGGAAACTGAGATTCACCTACAGAGATATATATCCAAAAATCATTCCTCAAAAGATAAGTGGTCAAAGGACATACAAAAGAAGATTTGCAAACAATTAATAGCTATATGAAAGAATACTCCAAATCACTGAAAATAAGAGCAATAAAAATCAAAACAACACTAAGACTTTATCTCACACTAAGAAAATGGGTAAAAATGACAAGTATAAGAAGAGTCAATGTTGAAGGAGATATGGAAAGAAAGGCACACTAATGCATTGTTGGTAGAACTGTAAACTGATTCAACCATATTAGAAATCAATGTAAAATTAGATAAATGAAGTAAATAAAACATCTCTATTTTTTATTCAGAAATCCCACTACTAAATGATCCCAAATTCGTCATTGATAAGAAGAAAGGGTCCCACATACCCTAAAATATGGCAGTATTTTTTGTGGTAGGAAAGAATTGGGAGAAAAGTAGATATCCATCAATTGGGGAATGACTAAACAAATTGTGGTATATTAATATAAGGGAATAATACTGTGCAATGGGAAATAATTACCACAATAAATAGTGAAACCTAAAACAATTTATAAGATCTGATAGTGAAGTGTGTATATTCTTTGCCCTACTTAATTGTAACACTGTTAAAAAAGAATACAAAACAATTAAAAATTAATTATGCAAAATTATAAAGGCTCAATCAATCACCCAGTAAACAAAAAATTTACATCTACAAATTGTTTTACCTAGAGCACTATGAGCAGACTGGGGTGTGGGGAGTATTATTAATACCAATTTTATAGATGAAGAAATTAAGAAAAGGGGACAGCTAGATAGCACAATAGATAATGTTCCAGGCCTCGAATCAGTAGGGCCTGGGTTCAAATCAGGCCTCAGATACTTCCTAGCTATGTGACCCTAGGCAAATCACTTAACTCCAGTTTCCTAGACCTTGCTGCTCTTCTGTCTTAGAATTTAAACTGACTGAAAATAAGGGGTTTTTTTCTTTAAGATATTAAGAAGAGAAGTGAGTTGCCCCGGCTCACATAGGTAGAGAAAATTAAGGGGAGGATTTCAAACTGGTATGAACTTTAGATTACTCCACCCTACTTAGTCTAACAAAAACAGGAATGCCTACACCCAAACTTAAGGATTAAGTATTTAAGAGGATGGCCTATGACAGATATGTGCTAGCAAATGACAAATCAGAAACAACTGACAGACCCCTGGGCTGTCCTAAGTCAAGCTTAAGCTATCATTGGCATATGTGAGGCGCAGGAAAGTGATGTAAAAAACAACTATGTATTTTGCATCACTTCCCCTCTCGGGCCTCTTTGGCAGCAGAGAGGTGGCTGGCATAGCGTGCTGAGCGTTTTGGCACCTTGGGCGGTGGCTGCTATTGTCCGGGTTTAGCAGTGACTTTTCCTTGATACCATACTGGAGGAAGCTGAGCAGCCTAGTTCAGGTGAGGCATCTTTACTGAGCCCTCTCAG
Source organism: Monodelphis domestica (assembly GCF_027887165.1). NCBI lineage: Eukaryota > Metazoa > Chordata > Mammalia > Didelphimorphia > Didelphidae > Monodelphis > Monodelphis domestica. Next base: position 548,301,105 of record NC_077227.1, on the reverse strand, counting down.
AGTTTAGGCTGATTCTTTCTCCTTTACCTTCCAAACACTATCCTCTTAGAAAGGCACTAATCTTCTTCAGAGACCTCGTGGCGGAAGACTCTGAACTCCCCCTGACACAGGCCAGGCGGGAGAAATCCTACACCTTTCCCTCTCCCTTCTCCTTAATTCCTTCCCTCTATATTAATTAAACCACTATAAATTTTGCAAACTGACTTGGGTATTTTATTTGGGATATTCCCTGGTGACCAAAATTAATTTAGATTAGGTCACAATCCCAAAATTATCCTTACACTGGGCCTCCCTACTCCAAGTCCAAGGTTTTTTTGTTGTTGTTGTTTGTTGTTGTTGTTGTTTTTTTAGAAAAGAATTTAGATTTATTCTACTTTGTCCCAGAGATCATACCAAAGAATGAATAGAACAATGGGTGGAAATTCATAGGTATTTGCAAAGTCACTATAATAAAAGAGCAAAGTATCTTGGACCAAACCCATTCTCCCCATAAGAGATAGCCCATTCCCCACTATTTTATCCTTCTGCCCTCTTTTTGTTAGACAGGGACCAGACCAGTCTGAACTAAAGTTTGGATAGAAGTTATCAATCACTATAATGGGAATTAATAATAATTAAATGAATCAATCAACAAGCAAATATTTAACACACATTAGGTGCCAGGCTCTGAGCTAGGCATTAGGAAATCAAATACCTTTAAAATGAGACAATTCTTGCAATTTGTCTCAGAAGTGTCTGTTCACAAATGCCTATAGCATAAAAGCAGTTGCTTCATTAAGGTAGAGAGGGCAGGGGCAAAATTTAAAATGAAAGCATGGAGAATAGATCTTACACATTAAAAACAAAAACAAAAAATAATCCTAGCACAATAAAGCTAGTGGGACTAGAATCCCAAAACAATAAGGTATAGTACAATTTATGGAATAAAAAAAGAAAAGAAATAAAAATGTAAAAGGATGGTACTATTTTTCTGCCTTTGGAGAATACACAATATTCTTCATATCAAGGAGCTAGCAATGAATAATTTTCTAAAAATAGTGATGCTTTTAATGACAAGCTCCTGGAATTCATCAAAAATCTACTTGCTATGATTCAAATACTTTTTTATTGTTTATCTTTAAACTGGACCAAAATGAAAGTAACAACACACAAGTCCACAAAAGTCTACAAAAGAATGCTAACACACACATGGAGACTATAAGGTAATTACTCTTACGCTGTCTCTTTTAAAGAGGCAAAAAGTAGCTGGTAGTCAAAGAATTTGAAGCAAGTTCTAAAAAACCCATGCCAGGCCTCAATTTCCAAATGATTCTAAGGTAAGAAGAAGAGAATAGGCTTTGATAGTAAGCCTGCTACCTAGTATAATATACTAAACATCTAAATTTGCACACACACACACACACACAAAATTCATAATGGATTTCCCCAAATACAAGTCTCACAAGTACTATAACTTCATTTAAGAACAAATCTTCAAAGTCTGAAAATGTATCACTAACAGCACAAGATAATCTTGACCCCACTAAGCATTGACTCAAGAAGACCACAACTGACAAGCTCTGCTCTTCTATTACTACAAACTTTAACTACCCCTTGAAATGTTCCTTGCATCCCTTAAAATATACTAAGAGGATCTTTTTCTCTTAAAATATTTAGATGATCCAAAACCTAGGACAATGTGGAATCACCCTAACACTCACTACAGCATTGCCATCAACTAACTTGTGACCAGTGAGTTATAGGAATGTCAGAAAACCACAGAAATGATAGGCATTGATATAGTCAAGCCAATATTTCCAAAGAGATGAGAATGGAAGAGGAAAAGGTGCTGGAAAGATGATTTTTCAGTAGATCCTCTTGCCTGACTAGAATGTACCTTGCTCACAGTATACATAATTTCTGACTATCATTCACCAATATCCAGAGCAGAGCTCATTATTATAACAACTTTTCTAGTCACTCACACTTGCACCTTTTCTTTATACTCTTAGGGAAACTTGGATATTGTAATGAAATAGAAAACATAATGGGTTTGGAGTCAGAGGACATGAATCTGATCTTAACTATCTGTGTGACCTTGAGAAAGTCACTTGTATTCTCTAGACCTCAATTTCATTATCAGTAAAATGAGCAGGTTCAATGCAATAAACATTTTTTAACATTGGAAGCATCAGATGCATCAACTGATCCAAAAGTTTTATTATAATTTTACGTTGCAATAAATATTTTATCCTATCTCTATTTTCTTTGCCTTATGGATAAAAAATAAAAATGCATTGCATCAGCTGACACAGCTTGGTTCTTTGACATATTCTTAAATCTAGTACTTCTAGTGTTGAGTAGCTTGTGCAAGGCTCCATGCTACAGATTGGAAATACACAAGAAGCAACATTCCTAACTGCCAAGAGTTTATATTTGACTGAAGAAATGCAAAATATAAGCAGATAAGTAAACATCAAGTGATTTCAAAAGGAAGGGAGTGCTAACAACTGGGAAGAATTGGGCCTTGAGTAGGCGATATTACCAAAGCTGTATCTTGAAAGGAGATAGGAATTCAACAAGGTAGACGTAAGAAGGGGACACATTCCAGACACATTCTAAGCACATAGGACCAAACATTTCCAAAGTCTGGATGCAGGTAACATTCAGTACCCTAAAGTGAATGAATGGAAAAAGAAAAGAAAAGCTGGTGACAGTGAAATCATAGAAAACTTTAAATATGAGACTGACAACAATATGGTCAGGTTTTATTTTAGGAATACAACATGGCACCAATTATGAATTTTAGATTTACTTCACCCTGATTAGTCTAGCAATTAGGAATGTATACACCCCTACTTAAGGATTAAGTGTTGAGAAGGATGGCCTATGACAGATATGTGCTAGCAAATGACAAATCAAAAACAACTGACAGACCCCCTGGGCTGTCCTAAGTCAAGCTTAAGCTACCATTGGTACATGAGAGAAAGGAAGTAATATTAAAAAAAGTCTATATATTCACATTACTTCCTCTTGCCAGTGTCTTCTTGGCAGTGGAGGAGTTGAGCTCAGGGTCTCTTTCTCTTGGAGACATTGGCTCATGCGATTTGACTCGTGGCAGCGTTTTGGCGTCCTGGCGTGGGTCAGGTGAGGCGTCTTTCCTGAGCTCTTTCAGAGTTAAGGCTGATTTCTTTTTTTTCCTTTATCTTTCCTAAAACACTATCCTCCTAGGAAGCCCCTCATCTCAGAGGAGGCCTTGTGGCTGGAAGCCAAGCTAGATTAAATCTTGGAGGAGGCCTCGTGGCTAAGGTTTCTGAACTCCCCCCTGGCCCAGGCTAGGCTGGAGAAATCTTATACCACTTTCCCTCTCTCTTCTTCTTAATTCCTTCCCTCTATATTAATTAAACCACTATAAAATTCCCAAACTAACTTGAATATTTTTATTGGGATTGAATTAAATCCCTGGCGACCATAGTATAATATATTAGTAAAAAAAAAAAAGACCTAATTTACCCCTTACACAATGGAATGCATTACAGAGGGAAGAGACTGAAATCAGACCAAATATGGATGCTACAAGTTACTATAATACTCCAGAAAGGGGTTATGAGGACCAAATTAGAGTATAAACTATAGAAGTGATGACCAATATAAGAGATATTGTGGAAGAAAACTCTACAAGACTGGGGCAAGTGAATAAATGTGGGAAATGAGGAAGAGGAAAGATTAGTGGATAACTTCAAATTTGCAAACCTGAGTATCTAAAAAGTTTGTGGTGCTCTTAATAGAAAAAGGAAGGGTTTTCTGTTTGTTTTGGCAGTGAAGTAAAGGAAAAAGGGCACAGGACCTCCAACCCATCTGATAAACACATCCTCCAGCTATGCTGCCCAGTTGCAAACATTTCAGCAGATAGCTGACAGCAGGGTGTTTCAGGACTGTCGCAGCATTTCAGCAAAATAACTAGCCATAAAGTGCTCTAGGGTTTAAACAATCATCCAGGTTAAGTAACATTATGAGGTATATATGTAGGGTCCCAACTCTGGGAAGACAGAACTCCTTTGCTGAGCTTTCCCCTAGCATGCTAGTGATAGCGTGCTAGTAATAAAGGTTTTCCCTTGCTTGAATTGCATTTTCTTCATGTATTCCTTGAGTGGTCTGCAACTCGGACCCTAACATTTGGGGGCTCGTCCATGTGACCCCCTGAGGACCACCGTGACAAGGGAAGCTCTTCTTCCAGATCCTGTGACAATTCTCAAGAGGTGAGACTGGGGAAGTATGAATGGTTGTATGAATGTGTGTGTAGGGGGATTTGGACTCTGGTTGAACATAAGGCTTAGTGGACAAGAGATCCTGTACCCCCAGATTATAGGGATTGTCCTATGCCAAGCCCCCAGGGGAAAGTCCTAATCCTCACTTGTTTCTGAGTGTGGACCACCGAGCATCTGCATTTCCTGTTTTTCCAAGAGGAATCAGGTCAGGAAAGGTGGGAAGTGATTGCGGTGAGACGGGTGGGGAGACTTGTCCAGTGCCTTGAAATCTCATCCGGAACATGAGGGGGTTTGAGTCCCTCTGCCCCAACATTGTGTCTGGGGCACCAGAGTCCAAGTCTCTGGTGGTCCAGGGTTCAAGTCCCTGAGACTGGGGTTTGAGTCCCCAACAAGGTAAGTCCCATAGTGGACACACTAGGGCACAGATTAAGTGAATGGGCACTGTGCACTGCAGGCACAGGACAAGTAAATGGGGGGAGTTGAAGGAGAATTCTTCCTTTGTCTTTTTGTCTCTTTGTCTGTCTTGTTCTCTTTGTTATTGAGCCACAGAAAAATCCTCTGTTTGGCACTCTGCCTAACACTTCTCTGTCTTGCTCTCTTCCTCTTCTTTTTTGCTCTTGATCCTTTCCTCCATCCCAGTCATGGACCAGGGGCAGTCAGTCCCCTTGGACTTGGTCCTGAGCCATTATCTAGACTTCAAAGCCCTTGCCCATGAATTGGGAATGAAGGTAAGGCTGTTCCTCCACTTCTCCCACCTATGGGGGAGGGTCTGTGCCTGCTCTAGCAGCAAGCCTCCAAGTAGGAAAGAGAATCTGAATAGGAGGGGATTTAAAAGTTCCTTCCTTGAGAAACCCAGCCAGCCTCAGGAACAGCCCACCTCCAACTCAATTGGCCAGATACTACAAGAGCATTTTGTTAAGAAATCTCAGTCAAAAAAAGGGTCGGTTTTGATAAGATCAGTTCAGAGAGAGATAGGGAACAAGAAAGTCAGCTCAGCCAATCAGATGGCTTAGCTCATCACAGCTTCCCCAAGTATGCTGAAACTGTTTTAATGAATTTTCTCCCTGCAAATATTTTTTTCTTAAGAATGGATCCTAAAAACACCTATTTTTTTTCTCTCAAAGCATGCTTGTCACAGCTTTGTATGTTACTGTTTATCTTTGTCTTTGTCACAGTCTCATCTCTATGTAAAAAGAAGGGGGAGTTGCAAGCTTGAACTTTCCCCTGTCAAAAATCCTCAACAGAGGATAAAAGCAAATACCTGTTCAATGATATTTCCCTCTTTCTTCCCTTGGATGGGTCCCCGAAGGAGCGAAAGAGAGAAATTCTGAGCAGAAAAGGGAGATTTTTTTACTCCACAGTTAGCAATTTTCATTTAAAATTAATTCTCAACTTGGGAGGATTGCTAATGATTTTGATATGGTACAAATGTAATGCATTGCGGTTACTGTTTGTCAGTTACATGTGAAATGCCAGATTTTATTGAGGGAAAAAAAAAAACCCTCATGGTTAGAGGTTTGTTTTGTTAGATCTTGCAATGCATAATGGTTTCAGTGAATTTTTGAGAACTGTCCAAATGTGATTGATAGCCAGCCTGACTCAGAGAAGAAATGTTTTATTCTATAAGGACAGAAATTGTACTGGCTACTTAATAGATGTAAAAGTCATCCAGAAGAAACTGTTATGTTGTTGAGAAGAACTTAATCTAGAATTTAAAATTGGAAATCTTTCAAATCAGTTTTATTTTAATGTATGTGCTGTAAGAACTAGAAATCATGTAACACAAGAAGCTTTTAAAGTGGGTAATCTGTGCATGGGATTTAATAATACTAGTACTGAGCTAAACAGTATTTTCTTTGACTAAGGTTATATGAATTATTTTAAACATGTGCAAAATGCATAGAAAGGAATTTGTGATCTAGAGATGAACATGTATTCAGATATAAATTATATGTGCATTTGTACTATATTTGTTCTACCTAAAAAGGTTAAGGGCTTATGATATGCAAACTGTATGTCCTTAACAAGACAAATTTAACCAGCCCTGAAATTGAGAGGGCTTGTCATGAGGATTAAATACAGTATAATGCCTTTCCTCTACTTACAATAATGGTAAAGAAGAAAAGCCAGAAGAAATAATGAAGTAGTCTCTCAATAAGAGAAGACAATTAAGTTGAAGTAGATAAAGCAGATCTATCCCTTCCTAAATTCTTCTTAGGAAACAGACATAATCCCCTTGCCCCCAGGAGGTCAAGCAGGTAGACAGGCCACAGAATAGACTATAATTAGCCAAAGGATAAGAATTAGGAGGGTCGGAAAACAAAAGGAATTTCAGAAATATCAAAGAGATAAGACTGGAATGCCAGGTAACATGTAGCTAACTAGGGAGAAGAGATTAAGTACATGTGAAAGTAACCAACCCCTGAGGACAAACCTAAGGATTGTCTACTCATCACTGACCTCACATAACTATGTCTGTGATAAGGTTTGTTTGATTGCCAAATAAGAACCTGTATGTGAAAGGAAATAACTTTATGTCTTATAACCTATCTATATAAGTTAATAATTGAATTTGGGGGTGTCTGGATTCATTTTATGAAGTGCTCCACTTCAATAATAGTAATGAATCGAGATACTAACTGATACTATGAATTCTAGTATGAAATAGATATAATTGGAATAATATTGATGGAATTTAATCAGTAATATAGAAATATTTTGGGTTAAAAGAAAACTAAATTGGAGCTTCTATTCTACTTTGGACAGGTTTGAGAGAAGTACAGGTAAATGCTTTGCACATCAGTTTGGTTACACTGAAATATTGCTAAAGGACAATCAGAGTTATTTGGAAGTGTGGAGTTCAAACTGAAATCCATTGAGAGTGAATTATTATGAAAAGGGGTTTGATGCATTCAAACTTTTAAATTATAGTAAACTCACTGGTTAAAGAATGATGGGACAAGATTGCTAAGTAATAAAATCTAAATCAAGCCAAGCAGACTTAGGATCAATTGCTCAGAAGCTATTACCTTGCTCACAGGAAGGAGAAAGAAGTGATTTTATAATTGTTCCACACTGATACTTGGAGACTGAAATAGGGACCTCAAAAGGCTGACAATCACTGTGTGACAGAACTTAAAGATGAGTACATTTTAATTGTACATTTTGGGGGTTTTAAGGTGCTCCAGCAAGTAAACGTTGTCAGCACTGTCTGACTAAGATGCTTGCTTGAAGCTGTGGGATATTAATGCAAACATTCCATGTCCAGAGTGATAATATGAGTTGAGGGATATGTAATTGATAAGGTACCTCACATGAGTTTTGGGGATTTGTTGGTTGATATTTTGATTACATTTTCTTTGATCTGTTTAAAGATATTTGTGGCACATAGTAGCCAAAGAGTGGGTAGGATGTTGAAAATGACATATATGTGAAAAATGCTTGCTCAGAATTATACAATTGTTATGGGAGTTGCTGCTAAAATATGTATTTTAGGTATTGTTTGGATGTAAACAAAAGCTCATTGTAAACCTGTGCCACAGAGTTTGTTCAATACTCAGTGGTTACCTCAATTTACCAATTTGTACTATGAACTGAAATTTATAATGGATGATCACTATGCTAAAGATAGTGTTTCAATGATGTAATCCTTTAAATCAGAATTCGTTTGGGTTACCAATTAGCAATTGAAGTGATGCCACCAGTATGTTTGTTTGATATGAGTTAGTCAGAGAAGGTGGGATGGTGTGTTGGATTTGAATTTGGAAGGAAGGGACTTTGATCTAAAGTCCATAAAGCTTTAGTATGTGGGTTTGTAAAGGAAGAAGGAAAAGAGAGAGAAAGAGAGAGAAGGTGAAAGAACAGATAGATGTTCTGTTCTCATAACTGTATCTTTAACTTAGGGATCATTTCTAGAATTGATGTATGTAGTTTTGTAAAATCACAAATTCTGGAATTTCTCTGAAAATTCCTTAGAGAGATTCCTGACTGATCTTGTCTTAGTTCCTTCAGATGGCCTAAGGTCAGGATTTGATCTGGCCCTGATTTGTGTTTACTGTAGAGCTAATGAGTTCAACATTCCTGTTCAGACTTTATGACTAAATTGTGATAAATTAATTATTGCCAAAATATGCAAGAATAATTGCTATGTAGACTCATAGGCTTTAAGGAATTCTTAGAGAGGGCAAATGGTCAGAAAAGCTTGTTTGAAGGTATGGGGATTTGTTTCTGGACTGCTGATAAGCAGAATTTCTCTGAGCTGTAATGGATGAGACTTGTCCTTTAAGGAAAAAGAAGGCTTCTGGGGTCCAATGGTGACAAAGTGCTCTAAGGAGAGAGAAAAGTCCTAGGATGGTTAGAGAAGGCAGCCCAAAGCTCACATTGGACTGGACTTTCCTGACCGTCTAGGCTGCTAATCCTTGAGTGAAACAATAATGACAGGGACAGCCTTGCTTGGTACACGAAACCACTCACTATGTCCTTTGTGACATGAGGAGATATTTCCCTTTTTTGGGCCTTCTTCCTTTGTGACAATTCCCATAATCAGCACATAATACAAATTGGAAAATTAAAGTTTCCATTTCCCCAAACAACCTATTAGGTTAATAATTGAACATTCTCAAACTGTTAGGGAACATACTTTGAGAAGTAGGTGAAGTTTATTCATAGATGGCTTGTATTTGCAGCTTTAATTTTACCACAGTTGAAGTTTGGATCTTGAGCTTGGAAATATAGCTCAAAGCTTTCTTGAATTTCCCCCAGAATCTGAGGTAAAGGAATACATCTGTAAAATGTTGTTACTCCAGTGTTTATAGAGGTTATAGTTAATGAGTACTTTGCAAAAGGATACTCTTTAACAGAAACATCACATACCAGCCCTGCAAACAACTCAGGAATCCCATTTCCTAAAGGGATCATCTATCCCAGTCAGAAGATGATTTCTGAAGAAGTCTATTGGCTAAGATACCCAAATGCAAATGTGTAATGCCAATTGCTATTGTACTAATTTTCCTTGTTTCTATCCTCCAGTTCTGGTTTCCCATCAGGGGAAGCAGTCGCTGGACATACCCTTCACATCTCCAAGCAGATTCCCAGCTACCTAGGACCCAGGCATTCACTGATGAGATATGTCCCTAAGGCCCTGTGCCCACAGTTTTTCCTTCCCTGCTATCTAAACCCTTTTACTTTAGCTCTTAACTACCTGACCATAACTATTTATTGCCTTAAATTTTGGATCTTCTTCTATGTTTTAAATCATGCATGCCCAGCCAGCTGGACATATAATATAATTCTTAGATTCAGCTTGGGGAAGCAGTAGCCAAAGTGGATCCCTCTAACTGTTGGGTCTGTATGAAGCACCCCCAAAATGGAGAGATCCCCAGGCCTCTAGCCCAAGATCTCAGTGCCTCTGAGGTATATCCAAGACCTGAGGCTTTAAGGAGATTAGCATCCACTCCAGTTTTGTCTACTTCCCTGTGGGGTATGTGGACCTTGTATTTGTAACCCTGTCATCTCTCTAGTTGCTTCTAGAGTAAAAGCACTAATGGGAGACATCCAGATGCCAGATGCCACCATAACCTCGGCAGCCATCCCAGCCTGACACTCTGGACATGGCCTACAGTCAATACCTCTCTCTCCTAACATAGGCAGGGAATACTCTATACCCATTCTCAGCTGTGAAGAAGTTACAGAAGACTGAGACCACTTCCCTTTTCCCATACATATTAGGAGAGGGGGGAGATGACATGGGCATTGTACCCCAAGAAACTCGGGCTGACTATTGTCAGGGAAATTCCTTTGCTCCCTTACATCTTCGTGACTTCGTGAGCAACAGTAAATACCTTCTCCCAGCCGAAGGAGCCCAATGGTTGTGTGCATCCTCAGGTTAAAGACTCCATAGACTCAAAGGTCTTAATTGGAGAGGGCTAGATCATCTATTCCTTCAGCAGGGTGGTCTCTGTGCTGCCCGTTGGAAGGGGTGTTGCTTCTACACAGACCATACTGGAATAGTACAAGAGTCCCTGGCAGAACTTCAGAAGAGCCTAAGTTCCTGCGACCTGGCTCTGTCCGAATCTCAGACGTGGTACCAGCAAGTTTTTCAGACATCCCTCTGGCTCACTACTTTGATCTCAACACTTGTAGGCCCCTTCCTAGTACTTCTCCTCCTCTTAACCTTTGGGCCTTATATCCTTAACTGCTTGGTTCAGTACAGAGATATCTACCCATGGCTATAGAAGAGGGTTCCCCCGTGATGAGGCCTTTCCCATGAGGATGATTCTTCATGGTGGTCCCTGAAAAAAAGTGAGGAATGAAGTAAGGGAAAAAGGGCACAGGAACTCCAACCCATCTGATAAACACATCCTCCAGCTATGCTGCCCAGTTGCAAACATTTCAGCAGATAGCTGACAGCAGGGTGTTTCAGGACTGTTGCAACATTTCAACGAAATAACTAGCCAGAAAGTGCTCTAGGGTTTAAACAATCATCCAGGTTAAGTAACATTATGAGGTATATATGTAGGGTCCCAACTCTGGGAAGACAGAACTCCTTTGCTGAGCTTTCCCCTAGTATGCTAGTGATAGATGATTCCCTTGCTTGAATTGCATTGTCTTTGTGTGCTCCTTGGGTGTTCTGCAACTCAGACCCTAACAGCAGGAGGGGAAATGCTGAATTTTTTCTGGAAATACTGAATTTGAAATGCCTATGGAACATTCAAGTGAAAATGTCTAGCAGGAAGTTAGTTATGGCACTGAAGTTTCGGCCAGGTGACCTCTAGTGGTCCTTTTAGTTCTAATTCTATGATCCTATGTACCACTAGTTGTTAAGGTCAATCTGAAAAATTATAGAATGGGGTTTATAATATAGATTTACTACTCTAGTAACTAGTTATATGTTCTTAAATAATTCATTTTCATCTCACTAGCTCGCAGATCCCTCCTATGTCTAATGAGGTTCTCCAGGGAGTGGTCAAATGTTCACAGGATGTGAATGAAAACTTTTCCAAAGATTAAGTGCAAACTATTTACAACTATATGAAAGACTGATAATGAGAAAAATCTCGGATAATTAAAAAAAAATACTGTTCAAAAACTCATCTAGCAAATGGCAAAGAAGACAAAGAATAGACAAAGTGATTGTTTTATTCATTGTACTTGTATCTCTAGCACCTAACAAAATACATGGAATACAGCTGGTGATTAATGTTTATTATTTGATTAATCACTCAGTAATCTTGGTAAAATTTAATTGATTCAAACATTCTGGAAAATAATTTCGAATTGTGCTGAGAAAGTGAATAAAATTTCCAAACCCTTTGACCAAAAAATCCCATGGGAGTCAAAACAAATGTTTCACATATATCAAAATATTTATTGCACGGAGGATCTAGGTGACTCAGTGGACTGAGAACCAGACCAAGAGATGAGAGGTCCTGGGTTCAAATCTGATCTCAGATACTTCCTAGCTCTATAACTCTGGAAAAGTCACTTAACTCCCATTGCCTAGACTACCACTTTTCTGCCTTGAAACAAACAGTACTGATTCTAAGACTAAAGGTTAAGAGTTTTAAAAAAAATTTAAATATATTGATTGCAGTACTTTTTGTGGTACTAAAGAACTGGAAACAATGGAAATGGTTTAAATTACTGTAATGAACCGTTACTGAGCAGGTAAGAAATGATGAAAATGAGTAATTCAGACAAGCATAGGAAGAGTTATATGAACTGATTGAAGCAAGCAGAACCAGGAAAACAATATACTCAATGACAACAATATAAATATAAAATCACAAAAAAATGACAGTGAATGCTATATAGTCTTAGTGATTAAACTTGGCTCAAGAAAAGGGCTAAGAAAACACACCTCTTTCCCTTTTTTATGAAGACAGGGGACAATGGGTGGGGAAAATTATATATGCTGTCAAACAACTGATGCATTGGTTCATTTTGCTGAAAAAATTTTTTTACTCCATTTCACTTTTTTGTTAGAAATAGGAATGAGAACATAGATATATTTAGGATAAAGATCTAAAAACAAAATATCAACTTTTTTTTTTCAAATTAAAATGTTACTACTAAGATTCCTTCCAGTTCTAATATTCCAAATTAATAAAGAACTACATTAAAAGCTTTTTTTAAAAATTACACATCTCTTGTGTTTTTTGGCAGAGAAAAACTAATGTTATTCATATTAAGAAAAGTGATGGATAACACTTTTCAACCATATCGTCTTGTTAACTGATGAAATCCATTTTTCAGACCTGTAGCTACTAAGAGAGCAAGACAGAAATTATCAGAGGTTGTAGATAGGTATAAGAAGAGCTTCTAAAGCATCTAAAGAATTAAATCAATTGAACTCACAGCTGGACGACACTATCACCTCTGACTACAGCCCTAGTTGACTTATTTCTACTTAAAAGAACCTATGGACCATAGTTGCAGGGGACCACTAGTGTGAAAAGCAGCAGAGTAGGTAAGTTAAAGAAAATAGATGAATCTTCTGCTTAAGAAAGTTTGGTCACTTTAACCTTTCTCCTAGCTAGTTGCATTTTCTGCAGACTAATTCCAAGGGCTCTACAGAGGAACTTTGGAAAATACTTGGCAGCACCACATTTTTTCTCTCTTCTTCCCTATCTTTACTCTCAAACTGAGAGGAGGGGATAACATAGAAAATACTCTGCAAGAAAGAAAGAAAATGTCCTATTTCTACAACTTACCTACAAAAGTTTGGGAGATTATATATATAATAGAAAGACTACTATTTGGAATTTCAAAAATTAAATCATGGCTCTCCTACTAACTTATGAAATGCATGAACAAATCACTTCACCAATGCAGACTTCAATTTCTCAATTGTAAATGGAGTGAACTGAATCTCAAAATTCCCTTTCAGCTATATACATACAATATTATGAATTTCATTTTAAAAGAAAAGTTAGAGAGGATCATTTATGAATTGGTAGAGTAATTAGTCAATTAGATAATATATTTTTTAGAATTCAAAGATGGTCTCCCTATCACACACAACCCAAATCTCTCTCAATAACCTTTGGAATTCATAGATGACATTCTTCTAGGTCATAGCATTCTTTTCTGCCTTTTCTGCCTTTCACTAAAAAGTGAAAATACTGCTAGTTGTATATAGGAAGGAGGAGGGGAGAAGAGACTATATAAGCATACAAAGACAACTTCACTCATTTGAAAATTTCCCACAACTGGCCCTGAGGACAATAATAAACAATCTTTCCCTGGCACCCAAAGGATCAAATTACTCTTTAAATTACTCTATTCTGTGCAATCACCCAATTTCTCTGTTTCCTTTGTGGACTTTATCATTTTTCTTGATCTTAGGGAAAAAAGCCATCATTCTTTCTTCAAAACAATGCCTCAAGGTCTTACTTTGGCTTTTTTTTTTTTTAAGAGAAATTCATGTGCCTTTCTTCTTGTCTCTTCAGTAACCTCAAACTGGTCAAACTTAATTTTATTAGTACATTTGGTCATTTGAAGGACTTCAATAGACTTTGTTTCTTAATGATTCTGCTCTAAGAACAGCTTCTATCCTATCATTCTCCTTTCAGAGATATAAGCCTTTGCATTGATCATCATCACTGAAGCAGTTAATAAGGTCAAATTCAGGGTCTTCTTTTTCCATCAAAGCAAAATTTCTCTACTGTTTGTTTTCATGAGTGAGGAAAGGGGGAACCCATCAGAATAATAATGTCTTTAATTTGTATAGGCTTTTACAATTAACAAATTGTCTTACATATATTCTCATCTTGATATATCTAATAATGCTATGAGATATATAGGACAGATGAGGAAATTAAGGATCAGAGAATTTAGTCATCTAACTTGTCCAAGTTCATACCCAGTCCTAGTCAAAAACCTCAACTCTTACCTTCTGATTTCTGGTCTAGTACTTTTTGATCATGAGAGAGTTAAAAGAGTCTTCCCAGATTATCTAATCCAGCATTTTCTTTACAGGTATGGAAACAAGCAAAAACAGATTAAGTACCTGGCCTACATCAGTCAGGTAGCAAGTGAAAGGATCCAATTCTTCCAAATAAAAATTCCAAATGATTTTCCACTACATTATCCTGACTCTCAAAGTCTTAAAACATAACTATATTAAGACATCATTAAGAAAAAGTAGACACAAATTAATGACTTATAAATCTATAAAAATGACTAAAAAGTCAAGTTAAGATTAATTTCACCTATTTCAAGTCAGTTTCCTTCTCTCTGTATATTCCCTATTATTCTGTAACTATCAGTCTTAAGTGTCAGCTTCTAAAAAGAAAAACAGTTCTCCCTCATGAAAGGGGAGCCCCAGAAGGAATGAAATAGCAGAAATTCAGAATGCTGCTCTTCCTAGTTAGAAAGTTGGCTGATAGAGAGAGTCACAGATAAAATTAAGAGCACAGAAGATAAAGCAGCTCATCTCACAAAGAAAGGTCAGGCAACTATGACAGTTTTTGAAATTTCTAGAAAAAGGCATGGCTGAATAAGAAGTAAGGATTCAGGTGTCAAGCATTTTCAGGGGAATTAATGACTGGCTGGTTGGGGTTAATGGCCCTTGGCTTTGCCTCAGGCCATCAACTCCTCCCAGCCAGTCATTAATTCCACAGGAAAAGCCATGTGCCACTATTACAAACTTAAATTGTAGAGGTGGAAGGGGAAGGACTAAGGAGTTTTACTAGAGGTGATGCAGTTTTGATTGTTATACAGAGAGCATCTGAAGTGTTTGCCTGCATAGTAACCAATATGAGCACCATTCTTGACATCAAACTGTTTTGTGGTGTGTTTTAGCTAGAAGAGAGAGAATTTCAAAACTAACCCAAATACAGGAAAACAAAGTTGTACTGCCCCCAGATTCCATTTCATTCAATATCAATTTTATTTTATAATTCATCATGTTATCATTATATCTACCTACTATGTGAAAAAGCACTATAATAGACACTGCATATCCAAAGACCAAAGAAAATAGTCCTTGATCTCAAGAAACTTACATTTTACAACACAAATAAATAAATGCAAAATAATTTGAAGAAGAAAACATTAATTGCAGGGTCATCAAGGAAGACTCTACTAAAAGATATAAAATCTTTTGTTAATATGTGCCAATTAGCATTTTCAGAATAATATCATTCTGTTCTTTGTCCATTTTCCCTTCCCCAATAAAGCTATACAGTATATCACCCATGTACACAGGCACACATATCATATGTTCAGAAAATAATTATTTATCAAATGTGTCAGTTCAGATCCAGAAAGCAAGCATGAAAAGATCTCTCTGAGAAGCCAAAATAGGTGTCAAAGTCCATTCATTAAATTTTGTGCACTTTCTTCATTGGAAATCTATTTTCTCTTGTGTATAATCCAAAAAAGTTTGACTTAGAAACAAGGGATACTGGCTATTACAGACAAGTATACTGATAACATTGACAAATGACACAAGAAAAGAAACACAAAGCAAAGATAAGAACCAGGTCTGAATTCTGACTCTCTTATTTATTCTATTTGTGTCAATTCCCTCTTCTGTAAAATGAAGGAAAACCTCAATGATCTCTTCCAGCTTTAAAACCATCATCTTAACTGAAAAATCAAATAGTCTGAAGCCATTTAGTATAGCCCTACACACCTTAAAAGATCTTGAGGATATCACATTATCATATTACAGTACAGTATTATATTACTATCTAAGCATCAAGGACACTTTTCAGACACCAAGTTTAGGAAGGCAAAGAAATAATAGATTTCCAATAAAAATGAATAAAAAGTTTTTAAAAAATTTGATTGTGTAAAAAGACAATAATAAACCTCAACTATCAAAAAAATTCAAGTATCAATTTTATCCAAATGTATTTTTATTAAATCTCTACCACCACATAATACATGGATCAAAAATAAAGGATGTCACATATTCACACATTTTGAATACTAAAAACAAAGAGAACCCTGTTGGTTCTTAGGATTTAGAACAAGAAAGTTGGGCATCAGTACCTAGCACAAGGCCTGTACTAGAAGGGCTAGAACTGCATCATTCAATGCAAAAATACTATAATTTTGTTTTCAAAAAGCAATTTTAATCCTATTATCTCTATTTTCTTTGCTTCATGAATAAAAAAATTCACTGCATCAACAGACTCATCTTGGTCCTTTGCAGTATTCTTAAATTCCAGTTCTTCTAATGTTAAATGTTTGTTGACTTGACTAGTTGATTAGTCTAGTCCAAAACCCTCATTTTGATTAGAAGAAACTGAATACTAAGCAACAGCAAACTCATCTGTAACAATTAAACGAATCAAAATTTTATTTCATTTTAAGAATTTCGTAAATACTTTGAGATTAGAAGAGTCTCAAGGGAAGAACTTCAAGCTATAACAATGAGAAAAAAAATTCTTAATCACTAATCATTTAAGAAATACAAAACAACTCTAAAGAAAAGGAAAATGACAAATGTTGGCAGGGGAAGGAGGAGAATTATTATAAGAAAATAAACATGTTGTAGTTGGTAGAGATATGAATGTGAAATTACTTTTGTTTTATTATTTCAACACACTCAATCTTACATATAAGTCTCGTTTTCCATCTGTCCTCTAATATAAACAAATTTACGAATTCAAAGTCTTAGCTGTCCATTTCAGCTTTTCCTCTTTGTTTCTTGTCTCTAGCATCTTTTCTTGATGCTTTTCCCCTGGGCTGGTTTAAAAATCTTTTCCTCTGGGTTGCCTTTCTTCTGGGCTGCTTTTCCACTGGGTTGCTTTTCCTCTGGGCTGCTTTTCCTATGGGCTGGAAAGTTGTCTTGAACATTATATGTCACTATTATTTCTTTATGTTGTACTTTTTATGTTAATCAGTTTTTGTTTTCATTTCTCAGACCTATCTGTTGTCTCATTATCTTTGATGCCTGTTACAGTGGTGTTGAACTTTTTCTGGTTTCACATGGGAACAGTGAAACCATGAGTCTTTCCCTGCAACTTTTATAGCTGTTGGGGTAGTAAGCAATACTTCATGTGGTCCAGTCCATTTTATGTCTGTAATCAATTTTCTATTGAAATTTTTTTAAGCATACCATGTCTCCTGGTTTGATGTTGTGCAAATTGTAATCCAGGGGTACTGTTTGTTGTATCAAGCCCATTTCATACAATTCTGCTATTCTTTGTCTGTAAAGCTTGTATATATTTTGTTAATTGACAATCTAGTTTGTGAGAAGTTCTACGTCAGAGAAAGGAAGATGTGATAGGAGCATTACATTGTTTTCTTCTTCCTTTTGTTTTGGATCAGGTATATGATCTTCTTGTACTGCAAATTTAGTGTCTCTATCCACTTTATCTACTTCCACATACTTTTCACAAAGTTCTTCGTAAGTCTTGACTCCCAATGCTGCCAGCATTTCTTCTATTGTAATTGTGTAGTTTATTTCCTTAACTAACTCTTCTGACTGGATCATTTGTTCTTGATTTGAGTTGTTAATGTAATTATCTGTCTTTCCCGCTTGTAAAGCTTTGTGATCTTGATCGTAAGGTTTGATATATTCATAAGGTTCTTGGTATTCTTCATTTTCTGAATCAAACATTATTGAATATAGTGATTCTGTGTGATTTGTGTCTTGCATTGACTCTTGCTTGGTGATCTCTATATTCCCCAAGTCTTTTACAGGCTCTTTAACTTGGATGTAACTTGTGATTTGGCTGTCTTCAGGAGATGTTTTTAAAACAGATTTAGTTGCTCCTGTATCAATAAGAGCTGGGTAGATCTCATTACCCACTTTTATCATAACCCTTGGTTCTGTGTTCTCATTTTGTTGGCACACTTGGACCATAGGTGCCTCTATTTCTATTTTGTTCAAATCCCAGTTTTCTTCTTCTGCTACAGACTTTTCTTGTTACTCTGAACATTCATTTTGCAATCCATCATCAGTTTGCAAGGGATGTGCATTATCATGGAGACTTAAGGATGGCATAACAATGTTTGTGTTTGCTTTTTCTTGTGCAGTTACTATTGGTTGGAATTCTTCTGCATAAGGATTTAAAGTTGACTTTTCTATTATGTCAGTGGTATTTTCTTTTGTAATATAATCCCTGCTTTCCCTGCCCTTGTCTCCAGGAGGTCTGCTAATTTGAATGTTTTCTGTTATTGCATTTTCCTCCCCATTAGACCCTTCTGTTGTTTGCTCATGTGCTTTAATTAATTCATTTGCAGTTTGTGTATTACAGACTGTTGCCAGTTCTGTTTCTTCCTCTTTCTTACTAGCTTGTTCCACTGTTCCAAAAATTTTCTCTTTAATCTCTGTTACATCATTATCTAATTGGATTTCTTCTTCTATTTGTTCTTTATTTTTATTTTGTGCTTTTGGCGTCCCACATTCGATCTGCATGCAGTCTCCTTCCTTTTCATTTTTCCCTTTTCCTTTCCCATTTTTCCTTTTTGATGTTACCCCATGCACCTGGCTTCATAACTGACATTGTTTGGCAGCTCCTGAGACTACTTGCGAATAACGTGGTTTCGCTCCCTGTGGGATGTACCTCTCCATGGTTTCTAAATTTGGTGCTTGCAATGATTTCTTGCAATTACAATCACAACATTTTGCATTTGTTTGTGTATTATTGCTGCTATACTTTATGTTGCTTTTCCAAGACTTTTGTTTGTTATCTTGGAATAATTGTGTCTTTAAATAACAGTCTCTAACCATGTGACCCATTTTTCCACAGAGGAAACATCTATGTAAATTTCTCCTTTGATTATTTTGTGTGTAATTTCTTGTGGGCTTTTATGATTGCAGAGTGGCTAGATTTTTTATTTCTTCAATTTCTTTATATTTACTTGAGCTATTTGCCTCCTTGAGCTTGGTTTTAAGGTCTTTTATTATTTCATCTTTTTCCTTTAGCATTTCTTTATGACCTGAAAATATGTAAGTTGCAGTTTTTCTTAAATCTTCCAGACTTAGTGTTTCCCAATCTGGGCACTGAAGTTTAAAATATGATGTTATAGGTGTGTTACTGCCTTTCACAAATTGTCTCCGTATGTGTTGGAGATTTTGTTCAGTTAAATTTTCAAATCCAAGCACATCCTCTGCTACTTCAATCACTCTATCAAGGAACTTTGATGGATGTTCCTCAATTTCTTGTCTCAATCTCTCAAATTTTTGAAAAAGTTTTCATTGCCTCCAATAAATCTTCTCTGGCCTTTCTTAGGTAACGTAGATTTTCATTATTAGATAACTCTAAGTCTGTTCCTTCCTCTGGCCAGGATGTTAAATTTGGATTTTTTCTAGTTTCATCAAGGAACTGTGGTTTTTCCCTTTTTGAAAATAATTCTGAGAGAAGAATTTCAGTGTCTTGGAAATCTGGATCATAAAGCCTAATTGCTCTTTTAAATTCTTTTAAACATCTCATTGGTTCTGAAAACCAGAAGGCATTCGTCTTTTCAGACTTTCAAGGTCAGCTGTTGTAAATGGTTTATGTGTTTTAATATGAATTATGCCGCTATCTGATTGTAGGCTTGTCTGATCTCTTAGTGGCAATATTGGTATTCCACCTTCAGCCCCATCTGTATTTTCTTGTTGAACTACATTGTTATTTTTAGGTATGTCTTGTTGTGTGTTAATATCTTTGCAACATTCTAACTCTTCACCCAGTTGCTACATCATTTCCTTTAGTTGCATCATCTCCTCTTTTATGGCTAAAATCGTTACAGCCATTTCATTATCTTTTGCTTTTTTTCCAAAAATTAGATGCACACCTTTTTTTAGGGCATAGTATAATTTGGTTACTAAGAATAATGCTCCAGCATATGTGGGAATGAATGAAATCAAGCGATACATACTTATATTCAGCCATTGCAAAGTTTCATAGATGATAAGCAGAAAATAAATATAATCTGGAATCGTGACAAAAAAATAAGTTGTAAAACATATACAAGAAATATGCAATCCAGGCTAGATTACCCATGGCAAGTAATAGTTTCTTTGCCTTCTTGTATCTTGAAAAGGTTTTTGTAACAGAAAAAATATTTTTAAGTCTGGCCCTTTAAGAGTTGCCTCCTCCCTTTAGGAGGAGTGGTTTCTTTTGGGCGTGGTATCACTAGGCAGATTAGTTGCACTCAGCACTGCTCTCAAAATGGTTACTTTTCACAGTCACACAGGCTTTTGAAATGTATGCAGGCCTGATTTTTTCAAATTCTTGACAAAAATAGGTTGGAAAACCTAGCTGGCTCTGCCAAAAACTGTAATATTTATTGGGAAAGGAAATAGGACTGGGAAAATGGGGGATAAATGGAGGTTTGTATGGGTTAAGGAAGAGATAAAGGGAGAGAGGGAATATTGCTTGGTGTGGCAAGGGAGGGAGATGCCCCCTGCTGAGAGGAAACAGCAGGGCTCCAATAAGGACGGTTTGTCTTTGAATGACTGAAACTGAAGTTCAGCTCCCTCTATGACCAGAAAAGATAGTCCACTTATCTGACTGCGAATTCAAATAATATAAAGTTTAATAATCCAGTTGGAATTGGAGTTTTTTCTCAGCTTCAGACCTGAGGCCAGGCCCCAGAGGCTGGCAGAGAACTTGTCCCACTCCCCTCTACTCTCATTGTTCTAATTCAGAATCTTAGCAGTACACAGAAAGCAAACAAGAACAAATCTGACCTTCAGAAGCCTGTGTCTTCCGGCTGAACCAAGAAGAGCAAGCCACTCCAGACTGGGCTGACCAAGCTCCTCTCTCCTCCAATACCCGGAAGCAAGTCCCACACCGCAGGAAGGAAGTGCTAGTCACAAGACCCAACTGCCACTCCCAGTTGGGCCCTTCCCCCAGAAACTGTCGGTCTTGTTTCCTTTCCACATATGACACTGTCAACCAATCCTTACTCCCCAATAAATAACCTTGTGTTTTCGTGAAACTGCCCTTTCTGGTACTACTATCTGACTAATGGCTCCTTTGCAGTCTCTTTTGCTAAACTCATAACCTTCCTGTTGACTGTGGGAATCCCCCAAGACTCTATTATGGACCCTCTTCTATTCTTTCTTAGTACCTTCTCTCTTTTAAGGAATTTCCTCTGATCCTATGAACCCAATTATCTCTATGTAGTTCCCAAATCTAAATATCTAATCTTACTCTCTCTCCTGAGCTCTAATTCCATATCACCAACTGATTATTGGACATTTCTACCTGTATGCCTTCAAATTCAATAAATCTCAAAGGGAATTCATTATCATTCCTACCCCTCTCTAAACTTTTCTGTTTCTGTTTAAAGCACCATAATTCTTCCAGTCACTGAGGCTTGAAACTATGAGTTATACTCAACTTTTCAATTCTTACTCAATCTCCCATATATAATCAGTTGACATGTATTATCAGTTCTGCTTCCATATCTGACCTCTTTCCACTCATTCCATACCACTCTCATTTAGGCCCTTATCACCTCCAAATTAGGCTCTTAGCTTCTAACTGTTCCCTTCTCTAATTCATCTCTCACATAAACTGTTAAAATAATTTTTCTAAAGCACAAATATGACCGTGTCACTTCCCTGTTCAAAATTCTAGAATAAAACATGAATTTTTCAGCTGGGCGTTTAAAGTCATTCCCAATATGACTGAGGTCTACTTTTCCTGATGTATTCTACATTACTGTACCTCAAGCCTTCCACATTATAAACAAATTAGACTACCCAATGTTCTCCAAACTCAGCATCCCATCTCCCACACTCATGCCATTATTCAGGTTACTCCATGATTAGAACATATTACCTTCTCACTTCTGCCTCTAAAAACACCAGGTTTCTTTGAAAACTCAGCTTATATGCCACCTCTTAAAGGAAGTATCTCCTAATTCACACAGTTATTAGTGTTCTCTACTTTTCGTAAATTATCAGATGTATATTTATGTCTTTAGTATATCGTACTAATTGTTATTATTACACTATCTTAGCAAAAGCTCTTCCTTAAAAGAAACTACTGCCTGGTAATCAATGTGAAGCATATTAGTGGGCATGCATGAAATATTAGAAACTTCAACCCCTGGGATTACCCGAGGATGGAACCAGTCAGGGCTTGTGAGAAATGAGAGCTGTGATAGAGGAATATTCCAGAGTGAACCCAAGGAATAATAGTCAATGAAAATTCATTAAGATTTCATCTGAGAAGTGAATGAAATGAACCAAAAAATAAATTAAAAAGAGGTAAGAGAAGTGAATGAAATCTTAGAAAAATTAGACTTAGTAGATATGTGGAGAAAAATAAATAGGGACAAAAAGGAATATACCTTCTTTTCAGCAGCACATGGTACATTCACAAAAATTGACCATGTATTAGGGCATAAAAATATTGCAAACAAGTGCAAAAGAGCAGAAATAATAAATGCAAACATCTCAGATCACAATGCAAAGTAAATAATAATAAGTAAGGGTACATGGAAAGGTAAATCAAAAATTAATTGGAAATTAAACAATATGATTCTCCAAAACTGGTTAGTCAAAAAACAAATCATAGAAACAATTAATAATTTCATTGAAGAAAAGTGAAAATGATGAGACATCCTTTAAAAACCTATGGGATGCAGCCAAAGAAGTACTCAGGAGGAAATTTATATCCTTGAGTTCATATGTTAACAAATTATGGAGGGCAGAGGTCAATGAATTGGGCATGCAAATTAAAAAACTAGAAAGTGAACAAATTCAAAATCCTCAGATGAAGACTAAATTAGAGGTCCTAAAAATCAAAGGAGAAATTAATAAAATTGAAAGTCAAAGAACTATTGAATTAATAAATAAGGCTAGAAGCTGGTACTTTGAAAAAACAAATAAAATAGACAAAGTACTGGTCAGTCTAATTAAAAAAGGAAAGAAGAAAACCAAATTGACAGTATCCAAGATGAAAAGGGAGACCTCACCTCTAATGAAGAGGAAATTAAGGCAATCATTAGAAACTATTATGCCCAATTATATGGCAACAAATATGGCAATCTAGTGATATGAATACTAACAAAACTATAAATTGCCTAGACTAACAGAGGAAGAAATGAATTACCTAAACAACCTCATATCAGAAAAAGAAATTGAACAAGCCATCAAAGAATTCCCTAAGAAAAAATCGCCAGGTTCAGATGGATTCACAAATGAATTCTATCAAACATTCAAAGAACAACTAATCCCAATATTATACAAACTATTTGACAGAATAAACAAAGAAGGAGTTCTACCAAATTCACTTTATGACACAAATATAGTACTGATCCCAAAACCAAGCAGGTCAAAAACAGAGAAATAAAACAATAGACCAATCTCCCTAATGAATATAGATGCAAAAATCTTAAATAAGATGCTAGCAAAAAGACTCCAGCAAGTCATGATGAGGGCTATTCACTATGACCAGGTAGGATTCATACCAGGAATGCAAGGATGGTTCAATATTAGGAAAAGGATCCACATAATTGACCATATGCACAAGCAAACTGAGAAAAAATACATGATTATCTCAATAGATGCAGAAAAAGCCTTTGATAAAATACAACACTCGTTCCTATTAAAAACACTAGAAAGTATAGGAATAGAAGGGCCTTTCCTAAAAATAATAAACAGTATCTATCTTAAACCATTAGGAAACAGAATTGACAATGGGGATAAACTAGAAGCCTTCCCAATAAGATCAGGAGTGAAACAAGGATTCCCAATATCACCTCTATTGTTTAACATTGTACTAGAAACACTAGCAGTAGCAATTAGAGAAGAAAAAGAAATTGAAGGTATTAAAATAGGCAATGAGGAAACCAAGCTATCACTTTTTGTGAATATGATGGTCTACTTAAAAAATCCTAGAGAATCAGTGAAAAAGCTAGTCAAAACAATCAACGATTTTAGCAAAGTTGAAAGATACAAAATAAACCCGCATAAATCATCAGCATTTCTATATATCTCCAACCCATTTCAGCAGCAAGAATTAGAAAGAGAAATTCCATTTAAAATCACCCTAGAGTGAATGACTTGAACATAAAGAAGGAAACTATAAGAAAATTAGGCGAACACAGAATAGTATACATGTCAGACCTTTGGGAAGGGAAAGACTTCAAAACCAAGCAAGAATTAGAAAGAGTTACAAAATGCAAAATAAATAATCTGGATTACATCAAATTAAAAAGGTTTTGTACAAACAAAACCAATGTAACCAAAATCAGAAGGGTAGCAACAAATTGGGGAACAATCTTCATAAAAACCTGACAAAGGTTTAATTACTCAAATTTATAAAGAACTAAATCAATTGTACAAAAAATCAAGCCATTCTCCAATTGACAAATGGGCAAGGGACATGAACAGGCAGTTCGCAGCCAAAGAAATCAAAACTATTAATAAGCAGATGAAAAAGTGCTCTACATCTCTTATAATCAGAGAGATG
Source organism: Monodelphis domestica (assembly GCF_027887165.1). NCBI lineage: Eukaryota > Metazoa > Chordata > Mammalia > Didelphimorphia > Didelphidae > Monodelphis > Monodelphis domestica. Next base: position 548,276,480 of record NC_077227.1, on the reverse strand, counting down.
CAAATCAAAACAACTCTGAGGTATCACCTCACACCTAGCAGATTGGCTAACATGACAGCTATGGAAAGTAATGAATGCTGGAGGGGATGTGGCAAAGTGGGGACATTAATTCATTGCTGGCGGAGTTGTGAATTGATCCAACCATTCTGTAGGGCAATTTGGAACTATGCCCAAAGGGTGATAAAAGACTGTCTGACCTTTGATCCAGCCATAGCACTGCTGGGTCTGTACCCCAAAGAGATAATAAGGAAAAAGACTTGTACAAGAATATTCATAGTTGCAGTCTTTGTGGTATTCAAAAATTGGAAAATGAGGGGATGCCCTTCAATTGGAGAATGGCTGAACAAATTGTGGTATATGTTGGTGATGGAATACTATTGTGCTAAAAGGAATAATAAAGTAGAGGAATTCCATGGAGATGGAACAACCTCCAGGAAGTGATGCAGAGCGAAAGGAGCAGAACCAGGGAAACATTGTACACAGAGACTGATACATTGTGGTACAATCGAAGGTGATGGACTTCTCCATTGGTGTCAATGCAATGTCCCTGAACAATCTGCAGGGATCTAAAAAAATACTACCCACAAGCAGAGGATAAACTGTGGGAGTAAAAACACCGATGAAAAGCAACTGCTTGACTACAGGGTTGGAGGGGATAAGACTGAGGAGAGACTCTAAATGAACACTATAATGCAAATTCCAACAACAGGGAAATGGGTTCGAGTCAAGAACACATGTGATAACCAGTGGAATCGTGCGTCAGCTATGGGAGAGGGAAAGGTTGGGGGGGAAGGAAAAGAAAATGATCTTTGTTTCCAGTGAATAATGTATGGAAACGATCAAATAAAATAATGTTTAAAAATTTAAAAAAAAAATCACCCTAGACAATATAAAATACTTAGGAATATATCTGCCAAGACAAAAACAGGAACTATATGAACACAACTACAAAAACTCTCCACACAATTAAAACTAGATCTAACAAATTGGAAAAACATTGATTGCTCAAGGGTAAGACCAGCTAACATAATAAAAATGACAATCCTGCCCAAATTAATTTACTTATTTAGTGTCATACCCATTGAACTACCAAAAAACTTTTTTACTGAATTAGAAAAAAAAAAACATAACAAAGTTCATTTGGAAGAACAAAGGATCGAGGATATCCAGGGAAATCATGAAAAAAAAAGTGCAAAGGAAGGAGGACTTGCAGTCCCAGATCTCAAACTAGACTATAAAGCAGTGGTCATCAAAACAATTTGGTAATGGCTAAGAGACAGAAAAGAGAATAAGTGGAATAGACTAGGGGTAAATGACATCAGCAAAACAGTCTATGACAAGCCCAAAGATCCCAGTTTTGGAGACCAAAACCCACTATTTAGTAAAAACTGCTGAGAAAATTGGAAGACAGTGTGGGAGAGATTAGGTTTAGATCAACATCTCACACCCTACACCAAGATAAACTCAGAATGGGTGAATGACCTGAATATAAAGAAAAAAACTATAAGAGCAAATTAGGCAAACACAGAATAGCATACTTGTCAGATCTTTGGGAAAAGAAAGACTTTAAAACCAAGCAAGAGCTAGAAAAAAATCACAAAATGTAAAATCAATAATTTTGATTACATCAAATTAAAAAGGTTTTGTACAAACAAAACTAATGCATCTAAAATTAGAAGGGAAGCAACAAATTGGGAAACAATCTTCATTACAATAAACTCTGACAAAAGGTCTAATTATTCACATAAATGCAAATCAAAACAACTCTGAGGTATCACCTCACACCTAGCAGACTGGCTAACATGACAGCAAAGGAAAGTAATGAATGCTGGAGGGAATGTCACAAAGTTGGGACATTAATTCATTGCTGGTGAAGTTGTGAATTGATCCAACCATTTGGACGGCAATTTGGAACTATGCACAAAGGGCACTAAAACATTGTCTACCCTTTGATCCAACCATAGCAATGCTGGGTTTGTACCCCAAAGAGATAATAAGGAAAAAGGCATATACAAAAATATTTATAGCTGCGCTCTTTGTGGTGGCCAAAAATTGGAAAATGAGGGGATGCCCTTCAATTGGGGAATGGCTGAACAAATTGTGGTATATGTTGGTGATGCAATACTATTGTGCTCAAAGGAATAATAAAGTAGAGGAATTCCATGGGGACTGGAACAACCTCCAGGAATTGATGCAAAGTGAGAGGAGAAGAACCAGGAAAACATTGTGCACAGAGACTGATACACTGTGGTACAATTGAACATAATTGACTTCTCCATTAGTGTCAATGCAATGACCCTGAACAACCTGGAGGAATCTATGAGAAAAACCACTATCCACATCCAGAGGAAACTCTGTGGGAGTAAAAACACCAAAGAAAAACAACTGCTTGAATACATGGGTTGAAGGGATATGGTTGAGGATGTAGACTCTAAAAGTGCAAACAACAACATGGAAATAGGTTCTGATCAAAGACACAAGTAATACCAAATGAAATTGCACATCAGCTGTGGGAACAGTGGGTGGAGGGGAGAGAGGGAAATGAAGTGTTTATTGTAACCAAAAAAATTAAATTAAATTAAATTTTAAAAAAAAGGATTTCAGCCGAGAAAACCAAAATCTCCAGAGGTGGTAAAAAAAAGAAAACAAAACAAACAAACAAAAACAACTTACTCAAAGTCATATAGGTAAAAATGAACAGAACTGATACTTAAACCTATTTTCTCTGACACCAGATCAAGTGCTCTTACTAAACTAAGTTGCTTCAATTTGAAAATTATTTTAATCAGTTTATATTAAAACTGAAGTTATTTAAGCCAAAAACAATGTATTATAATAGTGAAAATCTTCAATAATAAAAATAGCATTTATATAGTGTTTTATAGTATGCAAAACTCTACAAATATTAGTTTATTTTATCCCTATAACAAAAACTGTGTGAGCCAGATACTGTTATGCCCTTTTTACATATAAGCAAACTGGGGCAGAAAGATGTTAAATGATGTGTCCACAGTCATACTGCTAGTAAATGTCTGAAGGTTGTAAAAGGTAGGTTAAAAGAAGGGTTCAAAACTAATTTTATATATATATATATATACACACACAAACATATATATAAATAACAGGTTTATTTAGCTAAAGGGAGGAGGGAAAAAAGGGAATTAGGAAATAACTAACTCTTAACCCAAATAGATATTAAAACCCTTATACCTTCTATAATTATTCTAATCTAAATTCTTACAATAGTAATTAAGGCTAGGGGGGGTTTGTAGGAACAAGGACAAGGGTCAAAGGATCTCACAACCAGGAGTCTTCTTTAAGTCAAGCAGTAGTCCCAGTAACAGTTCTGTTGAAATCCACTTGACAGCAGCACCAATAGCAGCAAGGACAGGCAGAAATCAATAAAGTCAAAGAAGAGGGAATCACTGACTCTCTGGGTCCACCCCAGAAATACCAAACAGAAACCCTCTTGGCTCTCCTGACTACTAGAGAAAAAGCAGCAGCTTCTCTCTCTTCTAGAGGAGTTCATCAACTGCTCTCAGAAACTGCCTGTGTGTTCAGTTCCACAGCCCTGAGAGTTCTGTGCGGAATGTCGGTTTCCAGGATCTCTTGCTGTCAGCTTACCCTGTTAAAATACCTTACTTCAGGTTGAATTTGAGCTTAGGTCTTAGGTCTTCCTGACTTCAGGTCTAACACACTATCAGAATAGTCAATGTTATGCTTTATTCATATAAGTTTTTAAAAACTTCTCAATCATTACACTGGGGAGGCAGAAGCAAAATATATAATACAAGAAAAACTAACACTGTGTTAATTTCTCAAAAAATTGTTACCTGATTATCATATTTAAGAGACTGTGTCCCAACCAAAAATCGAATGGCATCTGTTTCTGCAGTTTGAGGTGTTAAAGCACGGGCCTGTGACAGAGAAGGGGGGAAAAAAACATTTATAAACTTTGATCCAATACATAAAAACCAAAAAACAAATTTACTAAACTAGATTGGAATAACTTTGTTTTATATTTGTTTTCAAAAGGAGAAAATCTCTATGCTCAATCTCTATTGGCTCTCTTTTATTCTAAAAGTGAAACAAACCCAGTACTCAAGATGTTTATATTCTGAGAATGACAGCTATGTATGTAAATAAATATGAACAGCAAAAATAAAAATAAATACAAATATATAAAAACAAAGTAAGTAAAAGCAAAATAGGTCTGAAGGGAAGGTACTAGCACTTGGGGAATAGAAAGATAAAAATAAAATAAAATGAAACATTAATATTGTCAAGTAGTTTACATATTATCAAAGAGAAACAGCAAATACATATAAAAAGTAAATATAAAATAGATGAAAAGAAATGCAAGGTAATTTCCTGGAGCTGGGGGGTGGGGGGGGTGGAGGGGGGAAGGTTAACATCTTAAAGATTAGAAATAGTCTCAATAGAAGGGAGGTGGAGTCATGATAGCAGCTTAGAGGCAGCAAAAGTTCAGACCTCCACAAACCCTTTCTCACCAAATCAAAAACACAATGCTTTGAGGAGACTGAAAACCAAATCTAAGAACAGGTCAGAGCTAGGGAACCCTCCTGCTGGACTCAACTTAAAAGGTATGCCGCACCCCCCCCCCAAAAAGTCTAAATTCTAGAGAACATGGGTTTAAGGGGAAGGAAGAAGGAAGGACCCAGGACCCCTCCCCCACTTTTTTACTGAATTAGAAAAAACCCTAACAAAGTTCATTTGGAAGAACAAAAGATCAAGGTTATCCAGGGAAATCATGAAAAAAAAATGTGAAGGAAGGTGACCTAGCAGTACCAGATCTCAACTAGACTATAAAGCAGTGGTCATCAAAACAATTTGGTACTGGCTAAGAGACAGAAAAGAGGATCAATGGAATAGTCTTGGGGTAAGTGACCTCAGCAAAACAGTCTATGATACACCCAAAGATCTCAGCTTTGGGTACAAAAATCCACTATGTGACAAAAACTGCTGGGAAAATGGGAAGGCAGTATGGGAAAGATTGGGTTTAGATCAATATCTCACACCCTACACCAAGATAAACTCAGAATGGGTGAATGACTTGAATATAAAGAAGGAAACTATAAGTAAATTAGGTGAACACAGAATAGTATGTTTGTCAGATCTTTAGGAAAGGAAAGATTTTAAGACCAAGCAAGACTTAGAAAAAAATCACAAAATATAAAATAAATAATTTTGATTGCATTAAATTAAAAAGATTTAATACAAACAAAACCAATGAAACCAAAATTAGAAGGGAAGTGTGAAGATTAAATTTAACTCTCCCCTGATTATAACAATGAAATTAATTAACTCTCTCTGGATTGTGAAAAATAAATTGTAATCCTTACCTATTTTTTAGATTTAGTCACCAAAAGTGTAAACACCCTACTTATAGTAGTGGAGAGATCTGCCCATTTTTTAGATTTAATCACCAAAGTTATAAACACCTGTAAACCTTAAAATTTCTTAGACTTATAAATGTTGGAAATTTCACCATTGGGAAATTTCATACTTGAAAAATTTCCTATTGATAGTGGGTCTTGGCTATTGGAATGTGAACCCCATTGGCATGGGAGGTTCCTCCTCCTCCCTTCTTAAGATTACTTTAGGACAGAAACCTTTTGCTGAACAATGGAAAGGACTTTGACCTATGCTTAAGCATAGAACAGGAATTTCTTTGAGTCATGATTGATTTTAGAATTGATACAATGGAGATACTTGGAATGACAGAACCAAGTCTTGGAAATTGCAATCTCCACCCTACTCAGTCCTAACAGGATTTAGGAAGGGCTGCAGCATAGATCAAAATTTAATTATTCCAATCTCTACCCTACTCTGGGTAACATGATTTAGGAAGGGCTGTAGCAAAAGATCAAGATTTAATTATTTGAGAATATGACCTCCAACAGACATGTGCAAAGCCACAGACCTCTGGGCGGTCCTGGGTTAAGCTAGAGCCACCATTGGCACAGGGAAAATGATGGAAAGTGATTGGTAGATATGAGAACTGAGGGGAGGGAACTTGGATGGTTTCCTTAAAGATAGAGGGGTCTGAGGACTGAGGGGTGGTTGGAGAGTTTGGCTCTGAGTGGTTGGAGAGGTGCTCTGAGAAGCTTGCTCTGAAGGAAGCTGGAGGTGGAGGCCCCGGAGACTGTTTCTCCATTTTGGTCACGTGAGTAATAGGGACTGATCTCCTTTCTTTGCCCCAGCTATCTAAGGGCTTGGGCCTTTTGGCCCAGCCTAAACAGAAGGGGTATTTAAGCCCTATTCCCTTCTCTCCCCTTTCTCTCTCTCTCTCTCTCTCTCTCTCTCTCTCTCTCTCTCTCTCTCTCTCTCTAATTCCTTTCTTCCTCCTGTTTGTAATTAAACTCTATAAAAGGCTGACGGCTGACTTGAGTTTTCATTTAGGAATTACATAGCTGAATTCCTTGGTGACCTTAAATTAATATATATCAGTCTTTTAAAGTGATTTCCTTGTCACACACCCCATTTCACATATTAAGTGGGAGGTCTGGAACCCACATGTGAAATGGTGGGTGGCAAATTAAAATCAAGTGACTGACCCTGAGCAGCCCTAAATGCAAAAGCGTAAACTGTGATTGTTGGACAAAAATTAGAGGAAGTGACACAAAAGAATGTGCCTTTAAAAGGGAGTGACAACTACCTGAATGTGTTAGACTTGGAACTCTCACTTGGACTGGAACCTCCTGTGAGAGAGAGTTCTACTGAGAGCTCTACTGGGAGGCTGATGAATCTGCTGCCTGGACTGACATGTTGTGAGTGAAAAGCTAACTCTGAAGAGATGGGCCTCAGGAAAGAACTATCCTCTTGAGAGACTTCCCCCAAGTCCTCAGCTTTACCAAGGCTGGCTGGAAATTAACGCTTCCTGCCCAAGGGAGGGGGTGGGGGGAAGGGAGGTTGAGAGTAAATTACTTAGTACTTAGGCTAGATATTTTACACTATCCTCTCTCTGATTTCCTTCTTCATTCTTCTCTATATTTTGTAAATAAATTATAAAATAAATCTCTTTGGAATTAATATATATTCCTGGAGACCACTCTTAAATAATCAAGTCCAACTCTTTTAAAAGTTAACCCATTTTCCCCCTTACAGAAACAACAAATTGGGGGAAAAATGTTCATTACAAAAACCTCTGATTTAATTTTTGGTTTAATTACTCAAATTTATGAAGATCTAAAACAATTGTACAAAAAAATCAAGCCATTCCCCAATTGATAAATGGGCAAGGGACATGAATAGGCAATTTTCAGATAAAGAAATCAAAACCATCAATAAACACATAAAAATTTTTTTTCTAAATCTCTTATAATCAGAGAAATTCAAATCAAAACAACTCTGAGGTATGTGAATTTCAAAACTACTCCACCCTGTTCAGACCATTCTTTGGAGGATGGGATTTAGCTATTATTTCCTGATCAATGAGCAAAAAGCTCAAGATTTAATTACTTCAAAATATGGCCCTCAACAGCCATGTGCAAAAAAGGACAGACCTCTGGGCAGTCCTAGGTCAAGCTAGAGCCACAATTGGCACTTGTGAGGCACAGGAAGTAAGGTAGGGAACAGCCTATTGAATTCACTCACTTCCTGTAGACAGGGCAAGAGGCAGTTGGTGCTAGGAGCTTGAGGAGGGAGGAGGCTGGTAGACAGCTTCCCTTCAGATCACTCACATGAGTCAAGGACTGAGTTCCTTCTCTACCTTGGCCCTTTGGGCCTAATCTCCCTCTGGCTTGGCCAGAGGTTGAGTTAACCCCTTTCCCTTTTCTCCTCTCTCCTTCTCTCCCTCTCCCCTTTTCTTACTCCCATTGTGATTAAAGCACCATAAACTCCTTACTGACTTGAGTGTTTCATTTAGGGAATTACATAGCTAAATTCCCTGGCGACCATAAATTAATATTTTAACAACCTTTAAAGGTGATTTTCACCATGACAGGTACCACCTCATACCTAGCAGGTTGTCTAACATGACAGCAAAGGAAAGTAATGAATGTTGGAGGGGATATGGCAAAACTGGGACATTGATGCATTGCTGGTGGAATTGTGAATTGATGCAACCATTCTGGAGGGCAATTTGGAACTATGCCCAAAAGATGCTAAAAAATAATCTGCCCGGGGGCAGCTGGGTAGCTCAGTGGATTGAGAACCAGGCCTAGAGACGGGAGGTCCTAGGTTCAAATCTGGTCTCAGCCACTTCCTAGCTGTGTAACCCTGGGCAAGTCACTTGACCCCCATTGCCTAGCCCTTAACACTCTTCTGCCTTGGAGCCAATACACAGTATTGACTCCAAGACGGAAGGTAAGGGTTTAAAAAAAATAATAATAATCTGCCCTTTGATCCAGCCATAGCACTGTTGGGTTTGTACCCCAAAGAGATAATAAGGAAAAATATTTGTACAAGAATATTCATTGTTGTGCTCTTTGTGGTGGTAAAAAATGGGAAAATGAGGGGATGCCCTCTGATTGGGGAATGGCTGAACAAATTGTGATATATGTTGGTGATGATATACTGTTGTGCTCAAAGGAATGATAAACTGGAGGAATTCTATGGAAACTGGAATGACCTCCAGGAATTGATGCAGAGAAAGAGGAGCAGAACCAGGAAAGCATTGTACACAGAGACCAATACACTGTGGTATAAATCGATGTAATGGACTTCTCCATTAGTGGCAATGCAGTGATCCTGAACAACCTGGAGGGATCTACAAGAAAGAACACTATCCACATTCAGAGGAAAAACTGTGAGAGTAGAAACACAGAAGAAATACAACTGCTTAATCACATGGGCCGATGGGGATATGACTGGGTATATAGACTCTAAATGATCATCCTGGTGCAAACATCAACAATATGGAAATAGATTTTGATCAAGGACACATGTAAAACCCAGTGGAATTGTGTGTCAGCTATGTGAAGGGATGGGGGGAGTGGAGGAAAAGAACATGGCTCTTGTAACCAAGGAAAAATATTCTAAATTGACTAATTATATAACATTTTCAAAAAAAAAAATGAAGTCTCATAGGATGTCAGTAGCAGTTGAGCTGTGCTTTGAAGACAACGCAGAAGTGGCATAAGCAGAAGTAAGGAGAAAGTGCATTGCAGACAGGACAGAATAGGACAGTACAGCCAGTACAAAAGCAATGACAGGAGATGGAGCTTCATGCACAATGTATAGAAAGGTCAGTTTGCCTAGACTACAAAGTCTATGAACTAGAGTAATATGCTGTAAACCTGAAAAGGTGAACTAGAACTGAGTTGTACAGGGCTTTAAATGGCAGAGGAGTTCTTATTGATCCTAGAGGCAATTAAGAAGCCTGAAACCTGCTGAGTGACAGGGTCAAGGGCTATGATTTAGAAATATTACTGTGGCAATTCCACGGAAGAGAAATTGAAAAAAGAAGAGATGTGAAATTAGAAAACCAATTGGGAGGTCATTGCAATAGTCTAGGGAAAAGGTAATAAGGTTACCAAGAGAGCATAGAGAGATGACAGGGAATTAAAGCTTTAGAGAGAGAAAGACAAGTAAAATATGAATGAACAAATGAATTAATGAATGAAAAAGCATTTTTAAATACTTAGAGAATGAGTTAAATGTTGGGAATACAAACAGAAAAGCAAGATAGTCCTTGCTCTCAAGAAGCTCATTTTATAATAGGAAACAACATAGAGAGGGAATTTCAGTTATAAATAAGATAGAAAGAAGCAGCGGCCATTGTAAACCTTAAAATTTCACAGACTTATGAATGTTAAAAATTTTACTCCACATTGAGAAATCCTCCAATTCCCTACTTGAAATAATTCTCTACCAGATAGTGAGAACTCTACTTGAATGTGAAAACTCCTTGCTATGAGAGGATCTCTACCCCATCCCTACTTGGGACTGCTTTAGGGGAGAAAACTCCTTGCTATGGGAGGACCTCTATTCAACCCGTACTTAAGAATGCTTTAGGGCAGAAAACTCCTTGCTAAACAATGAAAGTACTTGAAAACCATACTTATAAAGGAAAGGAGTTCTTTGAGCCATGCCTATTTTTGGAATTGATACAATGGGATGCTAAGTGCCTATAAAGGTGGGGCAACTTGTAAACTACTTAGACCTAAAAGGTGAAAACTTACTCAGAGGTTTTCTCTTAATGAAATTAGTCGACACAGCAGCATTTTTTTTCTGACTTACTAAAGAGATTAATCTACTCAGCTGTGAATTCAAAATGGGCTGTCTTTTGGAAAACATCTACAATGATTGGTAGATGGAAGAACTTAGGGGAGGTGACATAGGAGATTTTGCCCTTAAAAATGAGATCTCAGAGAAGAGCTGGAGATCATTCTGAAACATTCAGATTGAGGAGGACTCATTCTGAAACATTCAGATGGAGGAGGGAGCTGGTGAAAGCAGCTGAGATGATGCTGGCCTGGTGTCACTAGAATCCTTGCTTAGACAGATCTTGTGGTGAGTGTTAAAAAACTGACTGATTTCTCTCTTAAGACTCAGGTCTAGGCCATATTGGCTTGAGGCCCTTCATACTTATTCCTTTCTCACTCTCTCTCTCTTTCTTTGATTACTCATTGTATTATTAATTAAAATTCTCTATAAAACCCAGTTGACTTGCGTATTTGAATAATTGGGAATATTTCCCTGGCGACCACCTTATATTTGATTTAAAAATCAAGACACTGTAGTGAAACATTTTCTGTGGTCAAATTTACTCACCCTCTCTTGTATCTATCACAATTTATATCTTCCACTATTTTAATCACTACAGTTTAAGACCTCAACCATTTAAAATCTAACACCATTAGGGTGAATTGGCAAAAGGGGTGGTAATATATCTTATTCAGTGTCATTTCCATCAATAAAATCATGCCCATTTCAGATGTTGAACTGAATTGTACCAAAGCACTTCAGCATAAGAACTTTCTTTTCTGAGTCTTCATTAGCTGTGCCTGCGAGGAGTCGCAACGCCCCATCTACTTATGAGTTGCTCCTGTGATCTACAGTTTTAAGTAAAAGACAGGGCTAGTGGTCTTAATGACAATGCTATGTCCTGGGATCTTCGACTTGCTCATTAAATGTGTATTAGTGGCAATCTGTTGGCAGTGATTTACCTAGGGTCATATTACTAGTAATTATATGAGGCAGGATTTGAACTCAGGTCTTACTGATTCCAAGTCCTGTGTTCTATCAATCATGTCACCTCTCTTCTAGAAAGATAGTCCCTCTAACAATGCATATTACATTTTACTCATTCCCCTACTTTTCTGGTTGACATCCTCTATAAATTCTTCCTCAAGATCTTGTAATATTCCATTAGCACCAGACTGTTAGGCTGTTCATCTGTGTAGGCAACAGTGGGGACTTTTTTTATTTGGATTTTTTGGTTTGTTTTTTAACTGATATTTTATTCTACTTCTAGTCATAATAAAACATGGCAACATCCTAGTCACTTCCTACAAGAATAAATATAATTATGGACTATCATTGCACCATGAAAAACAATGGAAATGAACAATTTGGAGTGACACAAGAAACCTCATATGAATTAATATACAAAATTAAGCAGAATCTGGAAAACAACACCCAAAATGATTATAAAATATATATAAAGTCAACATTGAAAGAAAGTTAAACTTTAATCAATTATAATGGCTGACTTCATCCTCAGAGAACAAATGATTAAACATATTTCCTTTTCTCCATAAAAAGGTGGAAGGACTAATGGGATCAAATGTGGTCACTATGTTGACTGGTTGTGTTTAACAGATTTTCTTTGTTACAGAGAAAATTCGCAATAGCAAAGGTTAAGATCTAATCAAGTTCAACCACTTAATTTTACAGATAGATAATGGAGGTCCAGAAGAGTGGAAAGACTAAACCCCAGAGTCACAAGGCTAAATAGTGCTAAGGCAGGATTCAAATCCTTTGAGTCTAACCTTCTATCTACTATAACAAACTTCATTGAGGGGATAGTTTACATCAAAATTGAAATGCTGTAAAAATCAAAAGGCACTATTCAAGTTTTTAGATAAATAATAGAATGACTGACAATAGAAGGCTTACAAATCTGTAAGATCTTCTTTTCATTGATTCCCAGGTGTCATTTAAAATGGAAATATATAGCATTTTCTTCATGGAGTCATTAGAGTCCTGACATTTTATTTATCAGGAACTGAAAACTACAGATACAAATATTAAAATGTCAACTTAATACCAATGGAAAATAATCATTAAATTATTGAAAAGTTATGAATCTACTTCATCTGTGAAGGAAAGATCCCTTATACCTTGATTATGGGTGATTTGGCTTAGGTATCTACAGTGAAATTCAAGCAAGCTTTAAGGAAGGCAAAAATATTACATTTAAATCAAAAGCATTAATGACTGAATAACAAATATTTAAATTTCACATGAAATTTCAGCAAATTAGACTATTGCTGTACTCTACCACCACATATTCCCCCTCTCAAAACACATTTTATACTATTCCTGTTCTGTGATTTTGTTTATAATTCCCTATCCCATTTAAGACTTTGTAAAAAAATAATCTATTATGCATAGAACCTATAGCCATATTCTGCCCACAGCAGCTACTTGACATGTTTATTTAACAAAAGAATCCTATTGATAAGATTTGTTTTTTTTTTTCTTGCTGATGAGGTATGTAGATTAGGTTTATTGGTACCAAAAACCTAGAATAAATCAAAGAATAGAAGATTTTAAGCATAACATTTTCAATAAGGCTTTAAGTCAAAGGTTTTCACATATAATTTCCACCCAAAAAAAGAATACACAAATCATAACGCCGATAGGAGGTCAAACCACAGGGACTCTTTAAGGAAAGTAGGATCATGGATTTAGAACTAGAAAAGGATCTTAGCAACCATCCAATCCAATTCTTTCATTTTACAGATAAGCGACCAATACTCTAAATATCACAGCACAGAGATCAAATTAAGCTTCCAAGTTTTAAAATTGTACCAGACACTTTCCTAGTCATTAGGGATACAAAGACTAAAATGAAGTCCCTGCCTTCAAAGAGCTTATATTCTAATGGGAAAGGCAATGTGTATATATATATATACAGTTATATATATTTTTAAAAAAACCCATACAAAGCAATTACAAGGTAGCCTAGGCAGGGAGAGGAAAGGAGAAAAAATTGGGAGGAAATAAGACATGGAGGGGAGGTAGAAGACATAGCTGAGAGACCAGGAAAGACCTCATACGAAGGCATTACTTCAGTTGAATCTTTTTAAAATGCAGGAAATCTGGAGGGAGAACATTCAAGGTAAGGGCAGTCAGTACAAGACACAGATATTCAAGATATAATCTGGTAATTCTGGAACACCAAGAAGGACAAAATAGGCAGAATAAAGAAGGTATGAACGAGTATAATATTTAACGCTGGAAAGGTAGGATGGATCCTAGTTCTGGAGATCATTAAATTAATTAAAACTAATATGTTTATCTGATATTTTTCAAGGATACCTAGGTGGCACTGCAGATAAAAGGTCAAGTCTAGAATTAGATTCGTCTTCCTTAGTTCAAATCTGGCCTCTGACACTAAATAGGTGAATGACCCTGAGTAAGTCACTGAACCCTATTTGCTTCAATTTCTTCATCTGTGAAATGAGCTAGAGAAGGAAATGGCAAATCACTCCAATATCTTTGCCAAGAAAACCCCAAATGGGGTAACAAAGAGTCAGACACAACTGAAACAAATGAACAACAACTTTATACTTGATCCTAAAACTAACAGGAACCTATTAGAGGTTATTGAATGGGATAACTCAGTAAGATATAGAAAGTCACCTTGGCAACTTTTTAGAAGATGTACTAGGGTAAAAAGAGACATAAGGCCGGGTGACTGATGAGGAAGCTAAAACAACAGAATGCACTGTCTTGGTGATCTTGTCAATCATGGCTTCCACTAATACTCCAAGAGGCAGTAAAATGGTGTATTGTAATGGAAAGAATCCTGGATTTGAAGTCTTGGATCTGTATCATAGTTGTTTTGATAAATAAAATGCACATTCTTTTAAAAGCATTAGTGAATTTAAGTAGCCTTTCATCAATGTGTATTTTTTCAATCACTGAATACTTTGGACAAGTCACTAAACTCTGCTAGCCTTTGTTTCTTCACTTCTAAAATGGGAGGACTGGATTGGATGACTTCCAAGGTCCTTCTCAATTCTACAGGTTTAATTGTATGTTTATTAAACAATTGTCTAGATCTCAAAAATGGCTTTTTCTTCAAGGCGAGGACTTTAATCATAAAGTACATAGGACCATAACTCAACACATGATAACTTACTATTGTATTCAGTTTTCTAATTTTAAAACATAAGTCTTGTCTCTCCAATTACATTGTAAATTTCTCAAGGGCAGGAACTCTCATTATATTTCTCTTGTATCCTTGCAGCATCAGTACTTGATAAATACTTCCTAGATGGCCAACCAATGTGATCATAAAAGCTAAGACAGGAGAGGTCACAGGAAGAGGTAACTGCTTGTTACAGTTCCTTAACATGTCTCTCCCCAAATTCTGTCAGTCTAAACATCACTATGGTTAACTTGGGGTTTACTTTGTATTTTATTTAATGTGTATATACTTATATGTGTACAAGTTGTCTCTGCCCAATAGAATGTAAGTTCCTTAAAAACAGACTTTTTTATTTCTGTCTTTTTATTCCCACCATAAGCCCTGTGGCTGGCACCTAGCAGACTTTATAAAGATTTGCTAATTGAATGGAAACAAAATTGAGGCTTGGTAGTCACTCATGGGGTAAGTCAGGTGGCATAACTGATGGAACGCCAGGCCCAGAGTGAGCAAGACTCATCTTCCTGAGTTTAAATCTGGCCTCAGACACTAACTGTGTGACCCTGGACAAGTTACTTAAACCTGTTTACCTGTTTCCACATCTGTAAAATGAGCCAAAGAAGAAAACTGCAAACCACTCTAGTATCTTTGCCAAGAAAACCCCAAACGGGGGTCATGAAGAATCAGACACAGTTGAAAATGATTAAACAACAAAGTCACTCTTGGGAAGAACGTGGAGCAAAGAACCTCTATGAATTCAAGAAGCCAAAGACTAGTGTGGCACTAGCAAGGCTTTGAAAAGAATAAGAGAAGAATTCACACTAATTCGCTAATCCTCAAATCAAATCTCAACTATGTTTTAATGCAAATGAACAAAAAATAAGTTCTTTTATTTCCTAGTAAAAGAGCAAACTAGAACAAAATCCATATGTTTTCTAAAACTACAGAACCAATACAAAGAGGGGGAAACAAAATAGTCTCTGAACCTAATATTTCCTTTAGTTCAGATTGTAAAGATTAAAATTTAGAGGAGACTGAGGCAAGTAGAAATTAGTTTCTCTCTGCAAGGAGGATTATATATATATTTTAGAGGTTTATTAAAAGTTAAGGATTAAAAGAAAATACAGGATAAGAAACACGTGGTGCCTAGGCCACAGAGGCCTAGACAAGACCTCACCTACATTATGGAAAGAGCCAAATCGGAAGTCCCAAAGAGACACAAAAGCCTTTGCAATCAGCTTAAATTCTTCCTAGATCTCGGCCCACCTCAGAATTGTGTGAGATTACAAAGCATTTTGGGGAAGTGGAGCAAGGGCTTGTGGGGATTGAAGTCCAGAGTTCTAGTCTATTTTTTACAAGATGCCTTGGGTAATGGTAGCAAGGTCTAGAATGGACTATGGGACAAAGCTTATTTTCTCATTAAATTCTGCTATGATTTCCTTTGACTATGCCAGAAAATACTTACATTAACTAAATAAGTAGACATCTATCAAGTTGAATTACAACAACAAAATTTGAGAAATTTTACTAACACTAATAATTATACTCACCATTTGTTTGCACTTCTTACAATTTATCTTCTGCTTGTCTGAATCATGAAAGGCCATGGCCTTGGCTTATTACCTTTCAGCTAACTGCCTTGAAAGCTAGAAGTAACATTCTCAAACTTAAGGAAGCTCTCCAAGGTCCCTAATAAATTTATTAGTGCCAAATAATGTTAAAAAAAAAGGAATAAATGTTTTTTCTTGATACAAAAGAGCAAAAGCAATGGGTAGAAGTTGCATAGAGGGAAATGGCATTTAAAAATCAGAAATGTCCAAAAACAGTATGGGTTATCTAGGGAAATAATAGGTTCTCTCTCAGAGGAGTTATTCAAGAAAAAGCTGGATGGCCATTTGTCAAACATGTCATAGAAGAAACTCTTATCTAGATTCAAGATCATCTATTAAACAGCTACTGAGGACCCTTCAGACTGAAATCCAGAGGCTTTATTTCAATCCTCATCCTTGACTTTTTATCATCTTATACTGTGTACTCCCTCCTCCTGCCCTTAAACATGTTCCCCAAGACTCTATCCTTGGTTCTTTCCCTTTCTCTCTCTCTCCAGAAATGCTTCCTTGGCAGTTCTTTAAACCTATGGCTTCAATAACGACATTTACGATTGAATTCCAAATCTCTTTTTCTACTCTTGAAACTTTTCCTCACAATTCCAATTAAGCATTTCCTAACTTATGACCATCTTCTCTACCTTGATGCTCCAGTGACACCTCAAATTCAAGAAATGTACATGTCAGTAGATTAAAATTTCATGGCTAGTCTATGGTTCCCCATCCCTCCCCCCAAAAAATAGAATATCATGCTTCAAGTAGATATATTTACTGGCAAAAAAAAAATTCTAAAAAAAGAGTAAAGTAGAGAGTTGTTGAGTTTTAGGGTGATGCATTGTTAAAACAAGGAACAAGGCCTTGAAGTGATATTCCAAAGAAATAGGGAAAATTAAAAGTCATTTCAATTAGTCAACAAACATTCATTAGATAATGATATTATGTGTCAAATATGAGTCAGATACTGGTAATACAAAGAAAAAATTAAACAGCACATGTTCTCAAGGATCTTACAGTCTATTGGGAAAATCACCATGTATTATTACATAATTATACATACAAACATACTATAAAAGGTAGTTTTGAGAAGAAAGGCATTAAGCAGCTAGAAAAACTAGGAAAGGCTTCATGTGGAAGGTGGTATATGAAGTGAATCTTGAAAGAAAGTAAGAGACTTTAAAAGAAAGAGAAGAGAAGGAAGTGAATTCCAGGAATGGGGGAATGGTCAGGGCAAAGACAAAGAGACTGAAGATGGAATCGTTTATATTTTATCTTATAGCTACTTGTGTATACTAAGAAAAAGAATGACACTAAATTTAAGAAAAATCACCTTGAGAGGTAGGTAGAAGATGGACTAGAGTGGAACAAATCTTGAAACACAAAGATTAATTAAGAAGTCATTTCAACAGTCCAGACAAGAGATGATGAGGGCCTAATCTAAAGGGGTACTTGTACCAATGCAACTAAAATTAGAAGGAAAACAACAAATTGGGAAAAAAAATATTTCTAACAAAAAACTCTGACAAAAGTCTAATTACTCAAATTTATAAAGAGCTAAATCAATTGTACAAAAAATCAAGCCATTCTCTAATTGATAAGTGGGCAAGGGACATGAATAGGCAGTTTTCAGATAAAGAAATCAAAACTATCAATAAACACATGAAAAAAATGTTCTAAATCTCTTGTAATCAGAAATGCAAATCAAAACCATTCTGAGGTACCACCTCACACCTAGCAGAATGGCTAACATGACAGCAAAAGAAAGTAATAAATGTTGGCAGGGATGTGGCAAAATTGGAACATTAATGCATTGCTGGCAGATTTGTGAATTGATCCAACTATTCTGGAAGGCAATTTGGAACTATGCCCAAAGGGCACTAAAAGACTGTCTGTCCTTTAATCCAGCCATAGGTATTTGATCCAGCATTGATCCAGCTGGGTTTGTACCCCAAAAAGATAATAAGGAAAAAGATGTGTACAAGAATACTCATAGTTGCGCTCTTTGTGGTGGCAAAAAAATTGGAAAATGAGAGGATGCCCTTCATTTGGGGAATGGCTGAACAAATTGTGATATCTGTTGGTGATGGAATACTTTGTGCTCAAAGAAACATGAACTGGAGGAATTCCAGGTGAACTGGAATGACCTCCAGGAATGGATGCAGAGTGAAAGGAACAGAACCAGGAGAACATTGTACACAGAGACTGATACGCTGTGGTACAATCGAATGTAATGGACTTCTCTACTAGCAGCAATGCAATGATCCAGGACATTTCTGATTGATTTATGAGAAAGAACACTATCCACATTCAGAGGAAAATCTGTGGGAGTAGAGGCACAGAAGAAAAACAACTGCGTAATCACGTGTCAATGGGGATATGATTAGGGTTATAAACCCTCAATGATCACCCTAGTGCAAATATCAATAATATGGAAATGGGTCTTGATCAAGGACACATGTAAAACCCAGTGGAATTGTGCCTCAGATATGGGAGGGGGTTGGGGAAAGGGGAGGGAAAGAACATGATTTTTGTAATCCTGGGAAAATGCTCTAAATTAATAAAATTTTAAAAATAAATAAAGTGGTGTTTGTGCAAATATTGAGAAAGGGTTAGATATAATTGATGTTCCAACATTGGATGCTGGAAGAAAACTACGAGAGTCTAATGTTGAAGACAGGTAAGTGGTGTAACAAATATAGTACTGAAGTCAGGAAGACTCATCTTCTTGTGTTCAAACACAGTTTCAGATACTAGCTGGGTAATCCTGGTTAAATCACTTAACCTTATTTGCCTCAGGTCCTCATCTGTCAAATCAGATGAAGAAGGAAATGGCAAATCATTCCAGTATCTTTACCAAGAAAACCTCAAATAGAGTCATGAAGAATCAGATAATTGAACAACAAAAAAAGCAATAGTTTAAAGAAATAAGGGGTCAAAAAGTGATTGAAACATATTAATTGAAATGCAATGATCTGAGATAATTCTGAAAGATTTATGATGAGGAATGCTATCCACCTCCAGAGAAAGAACTGTTGGGAGTCAGATGTATGCAAATCAAAGCATATTATCTTTCCAATCAGAATATTTATGATTTTATTTGGGGGTTTGGGTTTTGTATGAGTGGGCTCTTGGAACAATGACCAATATTTGCATGATACTGAAATTTTAGTTTAATTTAAAGTTAAAAAATAATAGCTGACATTTACATTTTGCTTTAAGGCTTACAAAAAGCTTCATATACATAGGACTTCACTTTTGATCCTCATAATAATCCTATGAGGTAGAGAAGATATATGACTCCCATTTTAAAGATGAAGAAACTGAGGCTCGGACATTAAGTGATTTATTCATGAACTCTCACATATTAAATGTCAAAGATAAAATATGAATCTAAGATGGATTTTAAGTGCAGCATGCTTTCTACCACCCTACGATGCTGCTGTAGTAAAATTAAAGTTTAGACAAGATATTGCACATCTGAGACTGTTTTCTCTTTTTATTTTTTTTAAAAGAAGATAATGCTTAAGATGCAGCTTGTTATATTTGATTGAAAGTGGGTCTTCAAGTCAGGAAGACATGGGTATAAGCACAACCATATACTGACCGTATGATCCTAAGGAGTGCTCTACAGAAAACTTTCTAAGATTATAAATTGGACAGAAAGTGATAAACTACAATTGTTAGAGGGAGTTTCCTCATCTGAGAATTCTCTATATCACTATAACACACTACAATACCTGGTATAATGGAAATAATACTGATACTCAATTAAATCGGGGATCCGAATCTCCGCTCTGTCACTTTCTACCTAAGAAAGCAGGGGCAAATCACTTAAAAATCTCTGGACCTAAGTTTCCTCATCTGTAAAATGGGAATGGGGGAGGGAGGGAGTTGGAGTAGATGATCCCTAAGGTCCCTCCAGGTTGCACATTCTCAGCTTCTAATTCCTCCGTCCGAAAGGCAAGTGGGTCTACATCTCAGGGTGGTTTCCAGACCTTTTCCAGTTACCTCGGGGGCTCCACTTGGTTGGTTACCTGCGCTGGACATGACCGGCCTTTCCTTCTTCTAAAATGACTCACCTGGAACTCCAGTCCGTAGATCACCGGCGCGTCGTCCTCCATGGTTCTCTCAATGCAAACACTAACAGCCACCCCTCAAGGACCCTCAAAGTGCGTCTAGATGTTCCCAGTGCTTCACTATTCTTAGTTCGTTATCTTTCTGGCTCTCACTCCACCTTAAGCTGACAGAGCTCCCCAGGTGGATTAATTTTGGTCCCAATCGGTTCCCGTTGCTCCTTGCTTCCGGTATAAGGCTGTATGCGGTGTTTCCATGGCTTCCCAGTGGCAACCAATAAGAACCCTGGGTGCTCTGCGCGTGCGTGAGTGCGCGCAGGCGCTTTCTCGTTCCGTAACTTTTAGCTGTTTTGTTTTGTTTTGTTTTTTCCTCTGCCTTTAACGCATTCTTTGGTTCCATAAACATTTATTTAGCGTCTTCCGTGGGCCAGGTACTGTCCTAAATTCTGGGATTACGAAAAAGAGGCAAAACAGCCCCTACCTTCAAAGAGTTTACAATCTCATGAGAGATTGTACAAACAAATATGTGCAAACTACATATAGGATAAATTTAGGAAAAAATTTACAGAGGGAAAGCCGTGGAATGAAGAAAGGCTGGGGAAGGCTTCCAGTAGAGTGGAATTTTAGTTTAGTACTTAAAGCAAGCCAGGGAGGTCAGTATTCAAGAAAAGAAGAGTATTCTGGTTATTGGAGAAAGCCAAACAAAATGTCCAAAGCTCAGAAATGGAGTGTCTATTATGGAACAATCTGGAGACCTGTGTCACCACCGAAGAGTAAATGTCGGGGTAAGATGTAGAAAGACATTTTTCTGAGTAGGAGGGGGCTAGGTTGTGAAGGACTTTGAATGCCAATACAGAGCATTTTGTATTTGGTCCTGGAGTCAATAGGAAGCCCTTGGAATCTTTTGAGTGAAGGGAAGGGAGAGGGGGGAGGTTAACATGATTAGCTCTGCATGTTAGGAAAATCACAAGTGGTTGGATGGAGAATGGATTGAAGTGGGATGACACTCAGACAGGCCGACCCATGCAAGCTATTGTAATAATCCAGGTGTTAAGTGATGATGGCCTGCACTTGTATGGTAACAGAGAGAAGGGGGACTATAAGAGATGTTGCAAAAGTGAAATTGACAAGCCTTGGCCACAGGTTGGAGTTATAGATAGTGAGCAATGCAAGATGACTCCCAGAGCTCTTTCCTCTAAGCCAAGGGACCATATGTTCCTACCCTTTTGAGTCATTTCAGTCACAATCCTTATTCTTCCTGACCTCATTTGGGGTTTTCTTGGCAAAGATGCTCTAAGGTGGTTTGCCATTTCCTTCTCCAGCTCATTTTACAGATGAAGAAACCGAGACAAACAAGGTTAAGTAACTTGCACCTGGTCACACAGCTGGTGTGACAGAGGTCACTTTTGAACTCAGGAAGATGACTCCAGGCCTAGTATTCAATCCATGCCATTCTAGCTACCCTCATAATTTATCAGACACTCATTTGTATGAGGGCAAGGGCCTTTTTTTTTCTCTAAACTTTGTGTCAGCCTCACAACCTGTCTAGCACTGCACACAGTAAGTACTTAATAAATTTAATAGAAGGCAGGCTTCTCTTTCTGTGCTGGGTTTAGAGAATTTTTTTGGATTTAAAGTCATAGAATCATAGGTGGAAAGGTAAAAGGGACCTCAGAGACCACTTAATCCATCTATTTTATACTACAAGTAAGGAAATTCAGGGCCAGAGGGGTTGACTTTACCAAGATCATATAAGCATCAGAAGATTTAAACCAAGGATATGAGATCTTCTAACTCCTTCCAAAGCCAATGTTCTCTCCCTTTTTCTGTATTACATGCCCTCTTTTCAACCATGACAGTTGAAGACACAGGTTTAGTAATTAGTGTATCAGTGCTGTAAACCTCAAAATTCCTTAGACTTATAAATGTTGGAAATTTCACCATTGGGATATTTCATACTTGGAAAATTTCTTACTGATAGTCTATTGGAATGGGAACCCCATTGGCATGGGAGGTTCCTTCTCTTCCCTTCTTAAGATTACTTTAGGACAGAAACCTTTTGCTGAACAATGGAAAGGACTTTGACCTATGCTTAAGCATAGAACAGGAATTTCTTTGAGTCATGATTGATTTTAGAATTGATACAATGGAGATACTTGGAATCAATCTCCACCCTATTCAGTCCTAACAGGATTGAGGAAGGGCTGCAGCATAGATCAAAATTTAATTATTCCAATCTCTACCCTACTCAGGTTAACAGGATTTAGAAAGGGCTGTAGCAAAGGAGCAAAGATTTAATCATTTGAAAATATGACCTTCAACAGACATGTGCAAAGCCTCTGGGCGGTCCTGGGTTAAGCTAGAGCCTCCATTGGCACAGGGAAATTGATGGACAGTGATTGGTAGATGTGAAAACTGAGGGGAGGCAACTTGGATGGTTTCCTTAAAGATCAGGGGGGGCTGAAGACTCGAGGGGGGTGGTTGAGGAGTTGATCGAAGTGGTGGCAGTGTACTCTGAGAAGCTTGCTCTGAAGGAAGCTGAAGGTGGGGGCCTCTGAGACTGTTTCTCCATTTTGGTCACGTGAGTAATAGGGACTGATCTCTTTTCTTTGCCCAGCTATCTAAGGGCTTGGGCCTTTTGGCCCAGCCTAAGGAGAGGGGGCATTTAAGCCCTATTCCTTTCTCTCCCTTTTTCTCTCTCTCTATCTCTAATTCCTTTCTTCCTCCTATTGTAATTAAACTCCATAAAAGATTGACTGCAAACTTGAGTTTTCATTTAGGAATTACATAGCTGAATTCCTTGGCTACCTTAAATTAATATATATCAGTCTTTTAAAGTGATTCCCTTGTAACAGTGCCCATAGATCTGCCTCCTAGAAAGAAGGAGTTATACTGGCTCTCTATCCCAGGCTCTACTGAATTGACACTGTCTTAAGAGACAATGAAACTCTCAATTCTAAACTTAGTATTACAGAAAACTGAATGAAGAAGGTGATGAATGAAGCTATCCTATTTCATTCAACAGATGTTTAGTCAGTGTTCAGTGTAGTAAACTGAGTGCTAACTATGCAATGTAAAAAATAACAGCCCTTAAAAGAATTACATAAAAGTAGTTTATAGAGGGATAGTTGGGTAACTCAGTGCATAGAGCTAGGCCTGGAGATAAGAAGTCCTGTGTTCAAATATGACCTCAAACACTTCTTAGTTCTGTGACAGAGCAAATCATTTAACCACAATTGCCTAGCACTTAACCACTCATCTGTCTTGTAATTGATACTTAGTATTATTCTTACAATTACCTTACAGTGTGACAGCTAGGTGACCCAGTGGATAGAATGTTATTAGACTTATGGATAGGAAGAAATCTTCCTCAGTTCAAATCCTGCCTTGGATACTAGCTGTGTGACCTTTAGCAAGTTACCTAACCTTGTTTGCCTCTGTTTCTTCATCTGTAAAATGAGCTGAAGAAGTTAATGGCAAACCACTCCAAGCATCTTTGCCAATACTAAATGAAATCATGAAAAGTCAGACAGGACTAGACAAAGAGTTTACAATCTGTTAGAGAATGTTAAGACATGAAAGTAAAATATGATGTAAGGTCAAATGTACTAAGAGATTAAAAGGTGCTATGAGAAAAGTTGATGTAGGAGAAATCACTTTCTTCTTGGGAGAATTAAGGAATATTTCATGGAGAAGGTGGAATAAGATCAAGTCCTTGATGGAAGAGAAAACTTGCCAGACTTAAAGATAGGAATACATTATAATATCCTATCAGAAATAGACTGTGTAAATACATAGAATCATAAATGAGCTTAAGTAACATCTAGGAATCCAATTTGACTGATTCTTACACTGGCATTATTGCTGCTAAATTTTTTTTTAAATAACGATATTTTAATCTCTTAAATAATGTTCCTCTCATCCTCACTGAGGTCTCCCTTCCCCACTTCACTTTAAATAAGATACAAGACATTCCCTATAAATAAAAATTGGCCAGGATTGTGAATACTATAATCTGTCAGGCAAAAGAAAAAAGCAACTTCTGAAAATTCTAGCCATTGTCCTTTTCCTTTCCCACTTTTGGGTTCTATAAAGGCAGCAATGGTATAGCATGAAGTACACTGGACTAAGTCTAGAAAACTTAGTTGCAATTCCCAGCTCTACAATTTATTAGTTGTGTGACTGTCCATCATTGCATATGCATTGTAAGTCAAATCACCACCACCTTAACCACTTACCCTCCCAGACTCTGATGGAGACAGCCCAGGATTATGAAACCAAGAGGAAAATCGCCCCCCTAAACCATCAGATCAATTTCCAGCCAAGCCCCCAGTATCACAGCTATCACTGAAGATAGAAATCATTGTGAAGAAGGGACTATCTTCCTTATCACCACAAACTGCTGGTCAGTTGATTTAGCCTGCAGATAAGCAGCAGAGCCAAGGGAATGGCAGCACCCCTGGGCCACCAATCCTTCTTCCAACTCCTACCTCACCAATTCAGCATTCTGAGAAGTTGTTTTCCTTGGTTTCAAAGAGGACCAAAGACATCCCAGGGAGATATCTTGATCTGTGCTTGAATTGGATTTAAGTAAGGCCAAGTTGCACAAAGTTGTCAGCCTCACTCTCCCTCTCTCTTTTCCATATTCATCCAAGTCCAGTGGCAAGAAAAAAGTCAGGATGCCTGGTGATGGCCCAGAATGAAGTAGATGACTTTGGCATCTTCACTATCTGACCAAGCTCTAGGGACTCCATAGTGCCCACTTGGGTTAAATTGAACTCAAACATCCCTTATGCCTGGGGAAGTCTTCACTTGCCTAGGGAGGAGATAACCTCCTAACTCACTTGTTGGTCTTGGGCTTGTTGGTTACCCTCAAACTAGTTTAGTCTATCTCCCAGTTTCTTGGAAGTACAGGTAAGAGTTGGGTGAAAGGTAGATGAAGCAGATGAGTCTCCCTTTCACCAGACCTACTATTTCTCCTGGAACATCCCATACATACAAAAAGAGCTGGCATTCAAGGCTCTCTACAGGTTGGAGTTGCCCTACTTTTTTCAGCTATATCTCACTATTACCTTATACAAGCTGTACTTTCCAGTCAAATTAGACTATTCTAGACACTCAAAACATACCCCACATTGCATTCTTGGCTAAGTGCCTTTCCCCAAGCCATTCTCAGCCTTTGTTTTCCAGTTGAATACCTACTGACTTCCTACTCCTGCTTTAAAAAACTCAATTCAAATACCATCTACTCCAGGAAGCTTTTCTCCTCATCCCTCCTCATCCCATCATTGTTTGGTTCTTTTGTAAAGTTCTTATGGAATAGTTCCTTATTTCTTCATTTAGTCGACAAATATTTTTATTTATTGTACCTACTGTAAGGACCTACTGTACCTTGCACCCTTCCTTCCCAACATATTTACTGAGTTGGGTAGAATATTTTGACTTGCAGTCATATAGTACCAGTCAAAAAATAGGTTAAGAGAGTTGTTTGTGTATTTTAGTTCTGTTTGTTGAGGTAGTTAGCTCTAGGGCAAGGGTCATATTTTAGCTAATTTTTTAAAAATCTCCAACAGTGCTTTTCAGTGTTTTGCACACAGTAAGGACCTGATAATTACGTTTCAAGGCCATTTGGACTAGGATCATAGATTCAGAGCTGGGGAAAGACTTGCATATATAATTTATTTAGCTCACTCCCTTTATTTGACTGGAGAAGAAACTGAGACCAATGGGGTTTTGAAGGCTTTCTACATCTGCGGGTCATAAAGCTGGTAAGTGGGCTGAGCTTAAATGGATCCCAAATCTGACCAGAGCACCGGGCGTCTCCCTTCTGGCCCAGTTAGGAAATTATCCTCAGTTTCCACAATTATAAAATGAAGAGATTGGATTAGGCCTCTGAGATCCCTTGTAATTTTTGATCACTGCTCCCTATAATCTCAGTACTAAATTGTGGCCCACCGACTCACATCGTTACTGTTTGGGAATACAAGGGATTCTTCTCTCTCCTCCCTTCTGTACTGCGGTCGGGAAAATCCGGAGGAGCGGGTCACCGGCTCAGGAACGGACTGGGGGCGCGCTTAGCAACAGGCATGCGCAGCAGTCTTAGGGAGGCTCGCGGTAGCCGAGGAGGCGGAACGAGCGCTGAAGCCGGCGTAAGAGCCACGAAAGCGGGGGCGACTTCGGCTTTCCGACACCCTTCGCCTCCCCGGCCCTTCTCCTATCTGCCCTGAGCGTTCCAGAAGCCCGTGATCCCCGTCCCCAAGCTCCCCACCCCTCCCCTGGCAGGCGGCGGCAGGTGAGGAGCCGGGCGCGGGCCACTGGTGTCAGGCCCAAGCCCAAGACCCGGTAGTCCAGGCCCGGGGTGGGCGGGGAGAGGTGGCTGGGGCTCCTACCGCACCCCGCTCGGACCGTACTGTCGTTGGGGAGGGGGTAGGAGGGGGGTTTCATACCTCAGGGCGCAGCTAGGCCGCACCCCCTTATTACAGATGAGGAGAGGAGACTGAGGCTTGCTGGAGGGCTGCGACTCAGCCAAGGGCACACAGCCCATCCGCCTAAAAGTATTTATCGATAACAACGTATCAGTGTTTACACCGAACTAGTGGGACTCGAACTCTGGCCATCTGGCTCTTTCCACGCCACTCAGCAAAAACCCTTCATCCTTTACCTACCAAGTACGACTTTGGGTGTTGCTTTTAGAGAGCCGCGTGGGGCGATGGAGTCAGAGGACCTTGGTTCAACCTGTATGACTTTGGGCAAGTCTTTTCCCCTCTTAGGGCCTAAGTTTACTCATCTGTTGAGTGCTTAATACTTAAGCATTAAGTCATAAATAGTAATTATTAAATTAATCAAATATTACCAAAATTTAATAAAACGGTTAAGTGATAAATATGAAGTAATACTAATATTTGGTGTTTGAGTGGTTTGGACTAGATGATCTCGAAAAACCTACATCTACAATCTTAAGACAACCTTCTTTTTCCTTTTGATTGTAGTGTGTGCATTCTGAAAGATTCTTTTATTTCCATTGAAAACACAAACTTTACACCCTACATCAATACATCCTTCCCCTTCCCTACATCTGGTGTTCTTGTCAATAGTAACTAATATAATGAGTACTTAGTAAAACCTTGAGTGATGGAGATCATAGATTTTAAGTGCTGGACGTGATCTTAGATATCTAGCCCAAGATCTTATTTTGTAGATGTGAAACTGAGGCCCAACATTAAGTAACTTGCCTGACAGTCATTCATAGGTAATAGCTAGGATTTGAGAATCCAAGTATATGTCTACCTGTAAGAAAAATGACAGTTAAGAAACCCTAAGTCTACATTTTCCACTTTGTCTCATGGGGATAATTTTTGACAATGAAGAATAAAGTCCTCTGATCTATATGACAAGTGAAATTGTGATGACACATGTTCCAGTGCATGTTCTATTTATTCTGGCCCTAAATTATCCCATAATAACCTTGAGAGTTGTCATACTACTTCCCCCTTTCCACCTTAAAAAAAAAAAACCTGTAAATTCTCCTAGTAAATGTTAGAACTTAGAATAGTCTGCATTTAAATAATAATTCAAGATTTACAAGTACTTTTCCTCTCAATTGCTCTGTATAGCTTTTTTGAATCTTGCAAGTGATATTTTCTCTTATTTTACACAGAAGAAAACTGAGTTATTGGCACAATTGAGACTCAATCATAAGTCTTCTGACTCCTCATTTGTAAAATGAAGGGGGAAATAAGGGAAAGGCTTCAACTCCTACCTTTTTTTTTTAATCTTCTGATCCAAGTACTTTGTTCATACCCCTATACCATGCCTCTCAGAAACAATTTATAATTAATTTTCTTCATCATTGAAACTTTTTTAAGATAAGTGAACACCATTCTCTATATTGGAAGAGTTTGTTCCTTGAAGTTTGGTATAAGATAACCTCAAAATACCTTCTGTTCACAAACTGAATTTGGAAAGTCATGTTTTTAGTAGGTCTTGGAAATCCTTCCTTCCTGGCATATTTAATCATTTGGGTAGAATATTTTGACTTGCAGCCATATAGCATCAGTGAAAAAAAAATGTTGTTGTTAAAAAGATAGGGTTTTGTGCCAGGCTACAGCTTGGGAAAGCTGAAAGTACTATGCAGTTTCCTAAATGTAATCAACACCATTCTCTGCTTTCTATTCAATTTTAGATCCAGGCTATTGTTATCTGATTTTTCAAACTGATTACTGGGATCACTCAATTTCACTCAGGTGTTGATATAACAGTGTCATATACTTAAACAACTGGTACCTACTTTTCATCCATTTAGTTTTTCCCATGTTGCTTATCTCTTCAAGTAGTAGTTAGTCTTATTGATCAGGCTGGGGCTTGATGCAATATACAATACTATCCACACATAACATCTAAATTTCCTGACTTTTATTAGGAGTTTTATCTTCTCTTTATACTACACAGTCAACCTCATTTATACTACTGAACACTTTCATTGAGTATTTGCTTTTTTTATGGTTCTTTTGTCTGGTCAGAAAACTAATGAATTTAAGAATTATTTCTAAGCTAGCATCTATTTATCATCTTAATATATTTCACTGGAAGAGTTTTTGTTCTGCCATATCAAATTCTTTTTCATAAGCCACAAACCATTACAAACACTGTAAAATCTTGTATATGCCATAGCTTTCAGTTGTTTTGGTACATACTGAATATTTAAAAAAAGAAGGCCTTTAGTGCACTGAGGAGATTCTCTAGAAAAGAGGACATGGCCAAAAATTATATGGAAAAAGAAATATATGGAATGTGTTTGTGGAAATAGAAAATATATGGACTAAAAAAGCTTGAATGAATTGTGATCTTCACAAGTATAAGAAGTTTCTATAAGAATGAGATAATAAATCTGCTTAAGTATTAGTGTTCTAGAAAATATGCTCAAGGCATTTGTTGAGGACATTAGAACAAATGGAAAGAAACACCATAGCATAGAGGATAAATCCCAAGGCTGACCTTGGGATCAAGGACATGAGTTCAAAACCTACCTCTGCTTACTGACTATGAAGTTACTGCTCCTCAGGGCCCCAGATAACTCTTAAGAATATAAATTGAGGGGCAGCTAGGTGGTTCAGTAGATTGAGAGACAGACCCAGACAGGAGGTCCTGGGTTCAAATTTGGCCTCAGAAACTTTATAGATGTGTGACCCTGGATAAGTCACTTAACCCCCATTGCCTAGCCCATACCACTCTTCTGCCTTAGAACCAATGCACAGTATTGATTCTAAGATGGAAGCCTTTTATTGGTGTAGGGAGTTTCCTCACCAGGCTTTCTCAACACTGAAAGATAGGTGCATACACAATTATGTTTGACATTATGCTAAATACTGAACAAAGAGGATTTTATGTACCTTGTTCCTATCCTGGAAGCTTACCATCTAAGCCAAATATGTAACTATAGACAAATGTATGTCTAGGATCTGATAAAATGTTATTGGCAAAAATAGTAAAGATTTACATCAGCTATAGGTCATGAACAGATATTTCAGGATAAAGAGTAAGATAGGGAAGAGTTGTTATACCTGATCAATCCAGAGATATTTTATGGAAAAATTTGGAATTTTAGGAAGTAATACTACAGAAACATCTTGTGTTGGTGAAGGAAACATATTCCAGGCTCATGACTTAAATAAGTAAGGTAAGATTTAAGAGAAAAGGAAATATGTATCAAGCTAGTGATGACTTTTTTTAAATTAACACAGTGTTATAGTGATGTATGTTTATAAATTGTGGAACACTAATCTCCATAAAAATTAGTTTTGAATGGCTCACAGGGAAATAGAGATAAAAATGGCAGGCTTTATAACTATACCTTACTGTTCAAATGATAGCCCATACACTAGATCTGATACAAGCCAATGTTAAATTCAATGGATATAGATCATATATTGATTTAGAAAACCACCAGTTATATTGCATTGATTTTTTAATTTTGTTAAAAATTTCCCAATTATATTTTAATCTATTTCTGTCTTCACTTAGAAGTTTTGACTGCTGGGAGTTTAATACCTCTGATGTAAGTAATATCACTGAGTAAATACAGGACTGTGGAATTCATAGGTCAGTTATGTTGTGAAGTTGAAGAATAATAGATGCTGAAGTGCAGCACTAGTACTCATAACTTATAAAACTACCTAGAATAAAGCCTTCCTTGAGTAGTTACTCTTTAAGTACATGAGCTGTGAGAGAACATGATCAAGAATCTCACAGAATGAGAAGACATGAATAACTAGAAGGTCTTCTGCACCTATAGAAAGAATATATGTATATATATATTGATGATTCATCAAAGTGTTTGAGAGAAATAGTACTAAGTGTGATCCAAGGAGTATCAACCAATAAGGAAAGATTTTGTTTAGAATATTAATAGTTGGGCTTTACAGAATGGGTAGGAATTTAGTGGGTAGAGATAATCACATGAATCAGGAGCAAAATTTTTAACTGAATTTGGAGTTGGAGGTGATAATTAAATAATTCAGTTTAACTCACAGAATACATGAGGAAGCTCCTATGAGGTAAGGCCATTAAGATAATGTGGCATCATGTCATGGAGGGCCTTGAATGATAGTCCATTAAGTTTCAACTTTGCTAGATAGACACTAGGGAGCTAGGGAAATTTTTTAAGCAGAGAAATGATACAATCAGTTGTATAAAGTAAAACAGAACCGTAAGAGTTTTGAGTTAGAAGGGACCTTGGAAGTTACACTGACAAATAAAAAGTTGCAAGGAAGAACAGGGTTTGGAAGATTTTTTTTTAAGATGATAATCTCAGTTTTATACATGGCAAGGTGAAGGTACTTAGGTAGATAGCCTATAGGAAGCTTAGGTGCAGAGTCTGGAACATGATTAGCATTGGATATATGTCATTCTTTGCAGATTTTTTGTATAAAGGTTGTAATTGAAGCTGTGAGAGTAAATAAGTTTGCTAATGGAAAGAATGGAGATCAAAGAAGAGAGTTTTAAAGAGAACCTTAGGGAATATCCACTGTGAAAGGTAGGAAAGGAGAGTAGCCAGCAACCAAACAGGTAAGTAGAACCCAGAGAATGTAGTGTTTTTGAAGCTGAGACAAGAGAATTTTCAGAAAAACAATGTTCAGCAGTGTCAAATTCAGTAGCAAGGGGTGATTTTTATGTTTTTAAATACTCCAGCAGGGGTCTGATAAAAATGGAAAAAAAAATCCTTAGCTCAAGAAGCAGCTAAAAAAATAAAGAAGGAAAGAGGGTTGTGGGGTTCTGTAGCAAGGTCAGGGCAAATGAAGATTGAAAAAAGCAATAGAATCTATTAGGGACTTCTTTTAAGGATTTCTATCAGATTGTGAAAGCTCATGGAGAGAATGTGATTTTATGTGGGAGTGGAAGTATTGTGTGTAGGTTGTCAAGGGGTTAGAAAAAGACTAGATAGTAGGTGGTTTAAGGGGAAGTATCAAGGAAACAGTTTTTAAACTATTAGAAGTTGCAAGTCAGGGTTATCCTTATAGACAATATCAGTTTCAGTTCTGCATTGTGATGCTCTCAGTGTCTTAAGATGTTTGCCAGCAATGTATGTATGTAATTTTTTTTAAGTAGGAAAAACATTATTTAAAATTTTTTTAATTAAAAAAATTTTTTTTTAATTTTTATTGTAATGCAAAACGCATGTCCATATTGGTCATTGTTGTAAGAGCACACTCACACAAAACCAAAACCCACAAATAAAATCAAAGATGTATGTAAGTTTCAAGATTTATGATGTTTAGCTTTCTTTTTTGTATTTCCCCAGACTCAAACGTTCATGGATTGTGGAACAGCTATTTCCTCAAGGCCTAGGAACCTTTTTTAGTTAAGAGTTAGTTTCTATCCTCTAGAAGTTAATTATTGTTTCCTCATAACTTGTAAGCTAAAATTCTAGCAGCAAACTGCAACCTCTCCCTCTGAACTACTAATTTTCATATTCTAAAACCTTGGAAGAACAAAGATCTCCTGAGGAAACTAGATAATAAAGCTTTTAAATCAATAATGCTAATTTTGCCTAACATTTAAGTGGATCCCTAGTTAATGGTAGCATCTGATTGGACTTATCCAGAGACCCTTTTCATTTAGCAACTAAGTAGATTCTAGATGACTGGGGTTGCCAGAAGTTTAGCCATTGAATGAATGAGATGTTTTTAATGAGAGGAGAAAATATAAAGTAAAATCGGAAGGCCTACCTATTTTCTAAATTCATTCTAAATGTTTCCTGTTTAATCGATGCCTAATTTCAGAAAATAAATCAGGAAGATAACACAGATTCTGTCCCTTCATTTTGCAAATAAGGAAAACTGAGGCATGGAGAGATTAGATTAATTTCCCCAAACCACATAGATAATATGTTGCAGAGCTGAAATTCAGTGCTAGATATTAAGACTCCAAATCTATTACTCATTCCACTCTCTACTATTTCTTGATTGCATCATAGCAACCAGAATCTTAAGAGTTAGAGGGGAACCTGTTATAAGGAAGAGAGGGTCATGTACACTCTAGTCCCGTGTTGGCAAAGATGTGGGACAAGTGCCCCAGCATGCTGGCGGGAGCTCTGTTCCCCCTTCCCCCAATCCTGAGGACATTTTTTACATGCCATGAACCTCTGTCCAGCAGCTCTATGCAAGCACTTCCTCTCTCTGCTTTCCAGGGTGATGTGGGGAGGAAGTGGGGTTCACAGGCAGCTTGAAGGTACATTTTGGGCATGTAATCTCTAAAAGGTTCACCAACATTGCTCTAATCTGTATCTGACCAGAGTCCTCTCAGTATCCCCAATATATGGACATTTAGCATTAGCTAATACCTAAATAGCCCATTCCACTTTTGAAAAGTTCTAATTGTAAGGTCTTGGTTTTGATTTTGATTTTTTCCCCCTTATATGGAGTCTAGATTTGCCTTCTGCAATTTACATTTTCTCCTATTTATTCCTCCTGGAGCCAACCAGAACCAATCTAATCATTCTTATACATGAAAAACCTCAAAATGCTTAAAGGCAGCTGTGATGCCACACTAATTCTTTACACAAGGATAAATATTTCTAGTTCCTCCAATCACTGACATAATCATGAGGCCTAGAACTACCTGGATTATCCTCCAACTTGTCAGGTCTACCAGTATTTATTAAGTGCTGGCTATGTGCCTATTGGTGCTCTTCCTAAAATCTGCTCCCTAGAACTGAACACAATATTCCAGTTGTTGTCTGATCTAGACAAAGTTCAATAAAAAGTCAACAGGCATTTACTGAGAATCAACATGCCAAGCACTGTGCTAAGCATTGGGAATACAAAGAAAGGGAAAAAAACACTGTACCTGCCTTCAAGAAACTCAACATTCTAATGGATGGATACTATATCGAAAGAACTTTGTACTTAAAAATTATATACAGAGTAGATTGATGATAATCTCAAAGGAAGGCCCTAATAGCAAGGTGATCAAGAAAGTCCTCCTGCAGAAAATTTGAGCTGAATCTTAAATGAAGCCAAGCATTCTGGAAAGATAAGAAAAATAATATGCATATTAAAAAGTATAGATGAGTCACAGAAGAATGAGGTTTACAAATTGGATATTTGGACACTTTGTTTTTTAATGCAACCTAAAAGTGCATTACCATTTTTGTTTGTTTTTTGGCTTTTATATTTGACTGTTGACTTACTGAATTTAAGAGACTATTAAAAAGCCCCATATCTTTTTCAGACTATAGATTAGCTGTTTTCCCCATCTTGAAGTTTGTGAATTCAATTTTTCAAACCCAAGTATAAGATTTACATTTAAAATCCCTATTGTATATGATCCCATTCAATTGAAGTCAGCATTTATTCCTGTGACTATCTTTTTACATTTTGATTTTCTTCCAGCATTCTAGATATACTTCCCAGCTTTGGGTCTTCTCCACATTTGATAAGCATGCTATCTTTGCTTTCATTCAATCCATTGACAAAAATGTTAAACAAAACAAGAACAAGCATAGGTCTTTGAAGCTCTTTAGAAGGTACATGGCCCGGAGGAGCCAGGAAGACCTGAGCTCAAATGCATCTTCAGATACTTTCTAGCTATAAAACCCAGAAAAAAGTCACTTAATCTCTGTCTACTAAGATTTCCTCAACTGTAGGTAAAGATAATAGTAACACTTGCCTCACAGGATTATTTTGAGGATCAAATGAGAAAGTGCTTAGCACATAGTAGATGCTTAATAAATATTTCTTTCCTTCCTTGAAGCTTTGTACCGGAGGGTTCCTTCCAAATTGATGCCTAGCCAGTAATGACTAAGGTACTATTTAATACAAATAATGAATCCCCAGAAATAGTTGCACTTATTCAAATCTGTACTTTTGAAGGTTATAATAATTACAATTATATGGTCATTGGTTCCAACTCAATAGAAATATTCTGTGCAGATTCATAAAACAATTTGAATCTGATCATTCAACTTTAACATTTGTCTAATTATAATATCTAGTCCATATTTTCTATTTATGACTAATTCACCTAAGCAATTATTGAATGATTTACTAAAGATCATACAAATATAAAGTCTGTGATGGCACTTGAACCTAATCTAGATTCCCAAGTCCAGTTCAGTGCAGTGCCCTAGCTCAGCAATGTCAAGCTCAAGTAGAAATGGATCCATATAGGCTACAGATTGACTTAGAAAATCACAAATTAACATTGTCTATGTTGTATTGTATTTATGTTGCATTGAATTTTAATGTATCTTGTTAAACATTTTCCAAATTACATTTTAATGTTTCCAGCTGCACCTTTTTCTAGCCTGTCAAGATCCTTTTAGAGCTTGATGTCATCCACTCTGTTAGCTCTCCCAATTTTGTGTCATCTGAACATTTGACATGCATGCTATCTTTATCCAACTCATTTATAAAAATGCTAAACAGCACAAGGCCAAGCTCAGATCCCTGGCGTATTCCACCAGAGACCTCCTTCCAAGCTGACATCAAACCATTAACAACTACCCTTGGAGTCTGGCCATTCATCCATTTTAGAAGCATCTAATTGTACCACTGTCTAATCCCCATCTTTCTCTTCCACAATAACATGTAATACTTTATTAAAAGCTTTGCTAAAATCTAGGTTAGATATTTTTACACTATTTGATGTCTGTTGAATTGGAACCAATTAATGTATTTACTGGTTTATTAACTATAAAAAAAGAGTGGGGGAAGAATAAGGTTAATCTTGCTCATTCCACAATCTACAATGAACAAGAGTTAAAATTCCTTAGTACCTGGAAAGGAAGAATATGTTCCATTTTCAATTTTTATTGAGAACAATAAGCATAGTTGTTTGGACTACACATTCAAATGATCATAAACTATTACTCAGAATAAATCTTGGATGACTACAGACTAATAAGAGGCATGCTCCCTTACCTTGTGTAAGGCAGCAGGGTACCATGGAAAGAATGTTAGATTTGGAGTCAAAGAACTTCAGTTCAAATTCTGAATGCTATTTACTACCTCTGTTACCTTAATCAAGTCACTTATGGGTTCAGGGGTTGGTTTTTTAATCTAAGAAATAATTGGATTTCCCAGATTACAGTTACAGTGTCTTTGAGAGCAGAAACTGCCATTTCATTTCATTTTGTCTTTTACCCCCAATACTTACCACAGTACTTGAAATACTTCCTGATTAATTGGCATATAATGAAGAAGAGAAATGGGTTACAACATGTGAAAGAAAAAGATTTTGCAAAGAGAGAGCCAGCCGCACACCAAGAACCAAAGAGTTCTGGAACAAAGAAGGGATTAAAAAGTGAACACCAACAGTTACTGGGGGCTCTTAGACTTCCTGTCTTTTGGGTGGTCTGAAGCTGAGGAGATTTGGTTTCCTATCTCCTGGAACTGAATATTTTTGCCTCTATTTTCCTGACTGGAGAAAACCCTTCCTTATTTTTAAAACCATAAGTGTTCCTGCATGCTGAAAGTACCTGTCTACTCAGAAGGTTAGTGACCGGCTAGCCTGTACAAAACTGTCAGTGTTGGGAAGGCCAGAAGCCAATTCCGGTCTAACCCAACTAGGGTTGAACTCTGCCATAAAGGGTTCACCCTGAACCTACAAAGTAATCTGGAGGATTAAGTAGAGCTAGGTTAGCCAGTCAGCCCTGGGAATCCAGACAGACAGGTCAGGGCCTAGGGAACACGGAAGAAAAAGAAGAAATCTTTGTGAGGAGATTTTAGGAGGTGGGAGGCTAACTAGAACTTCATTAGAGCTAGGGAATCCTATTCCTTAATCCTCCCCTTCATATTATCTTGTCTTCAAACTAAATCTCTGTCCTGTTTTTATAAACTGGTCTGAGAGATTGAATAGCACACTGGTCACAGTGAATGAAGCTGGCTCACAGGCCTCCACTGAGAGGTTCTGAGGTACTAAATCAACCTTGGTATCTCAACATCATCAACATGTTCCCTTCTAGGATCAATATTTCACTATCAACTCTAATCCATGATCCAATGACCATTTTGTCTAGTCAAACAACTCAACTTCAGTTTCTTCTGAAGCAAAATTAAGATCTTGGAATCAGTGATCTTGAAAATAAAATCTCTTTGATTGTGAGGAGAGCAGGTAGCTCAACCTCAGCCCTTTTGTTATTATTAAGTTTGGAAAGACATAAGGAGAGAATTCAAAGGCCATAATATGTAGGTACTCTTGGTAATAGGTTGCCAATTCAGTGGGTAGTGTATGGCTGTTTAAAAAACCTTATTTTTTGTCATAGGATTGATACAAGTATCATTTCTAAGAAGAGCACCGAAAGGGCTTCGTAATTGTGGTCAGGTGACTTACCCACAGTCACACAGTTAGCAAGTGTCTGAGATCAGATTTTAATTCAGGTCTTCCCAACTCCAAGCATAGCACTCTATCCACCGAGTCACTTAGATACCCCAGTAGTATTACTATGAATCCGTTGGTTTTTTTTCACCTATGTCAAATTATAAGAGTTTTTATCATTTAGCGTTAACATGGTAGTATAGAAAGGGAGCAAGGCTTGAAGGCAGATAAAACCTGGGCTTAAAATCCACTTCTGGTTCTTAAAACTATAAGACTGAGAGCAAGTAATTTGCCATCTTGAAACCTCTTTTTTTCTTATCTATAAAATGAGAATAAGAAGATATATTGTACCTTCTTCTCTACAGTAATATTAGGAAGATCAAAAGAGATTTTATACACACATGCACAGTCTTTAAAAGCCTCAAACAATTCTATTCAATATGAGAACTTCCATCCTGTATCAGTCTAATGTCTATCTTTATCATCATTAGAACTTTTCCATTAGAAAATGTCAAAGGTATTAAATGCTTTCTCAGTGTAGGGCAGTGCATGGAGGTAAAAGAATTTTATAACTAAACTTGTCTTTCTTTTTGGACTAGACTTTTGCTGTCTTTGGTATTAAGAATTCCCAATGAAGGAACTGTTTCTATCAATGCAAATCGCCATCACTTGGTCCTCATCTCATAGTACTGGAAAGCTGTCTGGTGGTGCTAAGGAACACATAACCACTGTGTGTTAGAGACAGGAATTGAACCCAGATTTTGCTGATTCAGAAGCTAACTCCAGTATACTACACTGACTTTTAACTAAGACATTTAGGAATTATTTACTATGATTACAGAAGTAATAAAGAAAACATGAAAATATGTATATAATCTTAGTAGGTATGAAACATTGTTTGAAAACAAGACCAGTGGTTATAAGGAGAAGAAATTTATAATCAGCTAACCTTGGTCTGAATCTTGGAATTAAGTGATTATAACTGTGTGACTTTGGACAAGTCATAATCTCTCTGGATCTTACTTTACTAGGCTGTAAAGTGAGGTTAGAGGAGATAATTTCCTTTCTATCTGTATAAAATTGGAATATAATTCTACGTTTATAAAATTTCTCTTGTTTGAAAGTAATTTTAGGATAAGAAACTTGCTACTTCTCCTAACCAAAAAAAATGAACTGTTTGGAGAAGGTGCTTTGGAGATGCTTGCAGAAAGCTCACACTGCACCAAAGGATCTAGAATGAACTTTGGAATTTGGAACAGTGAAATTGAATTAGAGTTTGAACATTATTATTATTATTTTTTTAAACCCTTACCTTCCGTCTTGGAGTCAATACAGTGTATTGGCTCCAAAGCAGAAGAGTGGTAAGGGCTAGGCAATGGGGGTCAAGTGACTTGCCCAGGGTCACACAGCTGGGAAGTGTCTGAGGGCAGATTTGAACCTAGGTGAACATTATTTTCAATATAAACTCTTATGCCACAGGGGACTGCCCCCTAACTGACTTTTTGTCAATGCGCTAACAATTATTAGTTTTGTTCTCTTTCTCTTTTGTTTCCCTTTTATCCCCAAATTTTTTTAATTTCCCCTTAGAAAGTGCAATATAGTGTGTACTTCTAGTTGAAGATCTTTAGAGATATAAGTTGGTTATGTGTACTGATTCCATTGGGAAACTAGGTAAATTTGGGTGATTTCTACATGCTTGTTTCCCATGGGAATTACAGGGTATATAGTGTAATTAAAATTTGAACCCTAGAACTACTATTCCTAGCATCCCATTTTCTTCCTCACATTACAGGCTGACATTGAAAGGATATAAGTTTTGTGTAGCCGTGCCTCTTGGGCTCTCTTCTTGTGATTGTGGCTGGCTGAAGCAGGCTTTTTAGGAAAGGCAAGAGAACTGTTCACATGGTCTTTCTTTGGTTAGATAATTATGTTTTTGTACTTCTATTTCCTTTTTATTCCTTTACTTCAAGTGATTATCAATGTACTTTATGAAATATAATGAAACATAATACTTGGAGTATTGGACATTGATTTAAACCCGACAATCCTAAATCTCTGATACTTTGTTGCAATGAATACTGGCTATGTACATTTACAACTTAGAAATGGTAGGGGGCAGAGGTTTGGATATAATATTTCTCATCTCTTTCTAGCTTGTGGCACAGTTTAAGATTTTCCAGTTGGCATTTCAGATGGTTTTCACTTCTCCTTAGTCTTGAAGTTAACCTTAGTGCTAGAAAATTCTTTATTCAGTCTTTTGTTTTTAAAAGTCTTTTAAACAATAGTTTCATTTCTTTATTCTGAATTTAAAACTCTAAGAAAGTGTTTCCATACACATAGCAAAACACAAAGATTCTCTATGAAATTGTGAATCTGTATAATAGAGCTTTATTTAAAAAAGGAAGTTATGATATATATTTCTCCTACCCATTTCTTTCAGAATAGTCCTATTTAAGTTTCCTTCTGACCTGACTTCTTTTTCTCTTCTGTGCATTTTGAAAAATATCACATTATAGGACGAGCCAATATAATAAAAATGAACATCCTACCCAAACTTATTTATCTATTTAGTGCCATACCCATTGAACTGCCAAAAAATTTCTTTACTGATTTAGAAAAAACCATAACAAAGTTCATTTGGAATAACAAAAGATCAAGGATATCCAGGGAAATAATGAAAAAAAAAATACAAAGGAAGGGGGCCTTGCAGTCCCAGATCTCAAACTATATTACAAAGCAGCAGTCATCAAAACAATTTGGTACTGGCTAAGAGACAGAAAGGAGGATCAGTGGAATAGACTTGGAGCAAGTGACCTCAGCAAGACAGTGTATGATAAACCCAAAGACCCCAGCTTTTGGGACAAAAATCCACTATTCGATAAAAACTGCTGGGAAAATTGGAAGACAATGTGGGAGAGATTAGGTCTGGATCAACACCTCACACCCTACACCAAGATAAATTCAAAATGGGTGAATGACTTAAACATAAAGAAGGAAACCATAAGTAAATTAGGTAAACACAGAATAGTATACATGTCAGACCTTTGGGAAGGGAAAGACTTTAAAACCAAGCAAGATATAGAGTCACAAAATGTAAAATAAATAATTTTGACTACATCAAATTAAAAAGCTTTTGTACAAACAAAACCAATATAACTAAAATCAGAAGCAACAAATTGGGAAACAATCTTCATAAAAACCTCTGTCAAAGGTTTAATTACTCAAATTTATAAAGAGCTAAATCAATTGTACAAAAAAATCAAGCCATTCTCCAATTGATAAATGGGCAAGGGACATGAATAGGCAGTTTTCAGATAAAGAAATCAAAACTATTAATAAGCACATGAAAAAGTGCTCTAAATCTCTCATAATCAGAGAGATGCAAATCAAAACAACTCTGAGGTATCACCTCACACCTAGCAGATTGGCTAACATGACAGCAGAGGAAAGTAGTGAATGCTGGAGGGGATGTGGCAAAGTTGGGACACATTGATTCATTGCTGGATTGAGTTGTGAATTGATCCAGCCATTCTGGAGGGCAATTTGGAACTATGCCCAAAGGGTAATAAAAGACTGTCTGCCCTTTGATCCAGCCATAGCACTGCTGGGTTTGTACCCCAAAGAGATAATAAGGAAAAAGACTTGTACAAAAATATTCATAGCTGTGCTCTTTGTGGTGGCCAAAAATTGGAAAACGAGGGGATGCCCATCAATTGGGGAATGGCTGAACAAATTGTGGTATATGTTGGTGATGGAATACTATTGTGCAAAAAGGAATAATAAAGTGGAGAAGTTCCATGGAGACTGGAACAACCTCCAGGAAGTGATGCAGAGTGAGGGGAGCAGAACCAGGAGAGCATTGTACACAGAGACTAATACACTGTGGTATAATTGAACATAATGGACTTCTCCATTAGTGGCAATGTAATGTCCCTGAACAATCTGCAGGGACCTAGGAGAAAAACACTGTCCACAAGCAGAGGACAATCTGTGGGAGTAAAAACACCGAAGAAAAGCAACTGCTTGACTACAGCGGTTGAGGGGACATGTCTGAGGAGAAACTAAATGAACACTCTAATGCAAATACTAACAACATGGCAATGGGTTCGAATCAAGAACACATGTGATACCCAGTGGAATCACGCGTTGGCTATTGGGGGAGGGGGGAGGAAAAGAAAATGATCTTTGTCTCTAATGAATAATGCTTGGAAATGATCAAATAAAATATTATTTAAAAATAAAGAAAAATATCACATTGGCCCACTTTTTTAGTATTACTATTGGTAAAGCTCTTCACCAATTCCCTTCACTCCCTCCTCCCCTTGATTAACCAGGATGGGGAAATAACCCTTGTAATAAATATGTAGTCAGTTTAACCCATAGTGGCTATGTTCACAAATGTATGTCATTGAACCTTCTGTCCTTATTGCTGTTAGAAGATAGCTTGCTTCATCATAAATAGGTCCTCTAGAGACAGTCAGTTATTAAGTCTTTCATATTCGTTTTTCTTTACTTTATTGTCCTTATGCAGATTGTTCTGGTTCTATCTTCTTCACTCTGCATCAATTCTTACTCTGCTGAAGTTTCTCTGAAATCATCTCTTTTATCATTTCTTATGACACAATAAAATTACATTATATTCTTATATAATTTGTTCAGTCATTCTAAGAAGCAATCTAAGATTCCTCCTTAGAATCTAATTTTTATCTTTTCCTCCCCATTAATTTTTCCTTTGGTATCAGAGAGTTTGTTTTGCCTGTGATTGTTTCTTTTCTGATATTATCCTTCTTAACTATTGCCATTATAATCCCCATTTTTTTCCCTACTGAATTTGATGTAGTTCAACAACCAATTGTGTGTGTGTATGTGTTAAGTCTTCTTTTGTTTGAGGTTGAGTAAAGTCATTTGATGTCTACTGCCCCTACCCCCTCATCAATGTTTGTGTATTTTCATGTATACCAGTTATAAGGAATAAGATCCACTCCCTTTTCCTACATTCTATTAACAGTATCTTCCTCCTTTGCCTTCCCTTTGTTTTCTTCTTTTCAAACTCTCAGAACAGAATCAATCTACCCCAGAGACCTCTGTCTTTCTAATTCCCTCAATATCTTGTGAAGACATGAAGGTTATAGTTCAAACCGTTCCCCTTAAAATCCTTTTGTTCAATGACACGATCCATAGGAATCCAGGTAGAACAAACAGTTGGGAAAAATCCAGGAATAGAGATAGTTTATCTAGAATAGTGGCAGGGAGAGAGCTCCTTCCAGTCCCAAGGTCCAGGAAAGAGTGTTTTCTTGAGAGCAACTGTCACTCTCCAACTCTCCCTCCCCTCTCCAACTGCCTTCACTGTCAATCAATCTTCACTCCTAACATTTCAAACCCTTTCTGTGCAATTTTCCCCACATCAGGGCTGTTTATGAGCATAAATGTTATTGCACCCAGAAGCCAAGGTCCCTACCCTGAGACTTTTTCAAAGGAACTCCCTGGTCTTCCTGCTTTCAAAGCATTGTTGGCTACACATTTCCTTGGCTCTTTTTAGTTGGACAAGTTACTAGCTGACTTTGTAGTGAGAGGCATGTAACTTTTTGTGCAATTTCGGGTGGTCTAAGAAGTCACCATAGTTTGTTTGTTTTAGTAAAAGCCTTTACCTTCCATCTTAGAATCAGTTCTTTGTATTGGTTCTAAGGCAGAAGAGTGGTGAGGGCTAGGCATTGAGGGTTATATGATTTGCCCAGTTACACAGTTAGGAAATGTCTTAAGACAAGATTTGAACCCAAGATACCTCCCATCTCAAGGTCTGGCTCTCAATCCAATGAGCCACCTATCTGCCTTTAGTCACTGTAGTTTTTCATTGGATTTCTTGATTTGGTCTTTTGTAGACTTCAAGTTTTTTGTTTGATTTTTTTCTGGAGTAGAGATGTAGAACCTGGACAATCTGCTTCCCATTCATACAGCCATGTTTGCCAGAAGTTTCTAGAAGTCTCTAGAAAGAGAAAAGATGGTATCATCTCTCTTAATACATTGGAACCTTTGTGCTTAGTTAAGAATTGTGCCAAGATTTCCTATGGGGATTTTAGACTATCTGTTGTAGTTGGTCCTCAAAGCAGTGATTTTGAACTATCAAATAATAAAAATACATTCCTTTCTTTAAGTAGTTTCAGCTGATTAACATTACAGTATCAGGTTAAAGTCTGAGTTAGGATCTTCAAGAAACTTTTGGAAAGTGCTCAGTTAGGGAGCTGAGTGTATCTCACCATATTACTACTTGGTATATAAACTGTTCCCATAGAAATCACCACCTCTAGTTTGCCCATATCCACACCTCCGATGTTGTTATAGAGTGGAACCAGAAGTTGAATCAGTCATGACCAGGCTTTAGAAACTCCAGGAATCTCTAATCAGTCCATTATTACTGTTCTCATAACAACCCCCTCAACTTTCTATAATATTAAAATGTGAATTTGTATTAATATACAAAAAAATATTAAGTAACATATATTGGAAATGCTAGCTACCATGGCAGCCTGGTTTGTTGCTCTTATGGTCATTTACATGATTAAAAAAGTTAGACGATAAATATACACTTCAAGCAAAGAAGAATTCACTTTGATGAAAAATAATTGTGAAAAGCCAATTGTGTACCTTCTTACTACTTCCTGAATTGGAAAAGTGTATGACCTTTATATCTTTTTCACTTTGGATTTTTGACCTGGAATTTCTAAAAAATTATAATTATAATTTTCCACACATAAAACTTAAACCCTGCCTTCTCTACTCCCAAGTCCTCTTAGCTCTTAATTACTATTTCTACTTAAATGTATAGAGGCATTTATTATTTTTGTTGTCATTATTTCCTGATTTACCTCATAACTGATCATAACCAATTACCTTCTTTACATTGTGATTGTTTTTTGGTTTCCTTTGTTGTGTTTTTAGAAGAATTTAGGAATTTGTTTTTAAATCTTATTCCTATAAACTTGAATGTATAATGAGTTTCTGGAAGGTTCTCATTTTCATCATATCTATTATCTTTTACGTTTTAGATTGCTGCTGTTCTCCAGCTGTGCTTAAAGCAACTTTTCTCTCCCTTGAAATTATTCTTTTAAAAAAATACTGGCTCTTTAAATCTAAAATAGTTTTACAAACTAGCATTAGGACAAAAAGACTTTTTGCCAATATACATTTTTCCCTTTTTTAATTTAGAATATTTTTCAGTGGTTACATGATTCATGATTCTCACCAACAAAGCCCTAATCATATCCATATTAAACTATGTGATCAATCATATGATTTTCTTCTGGGTTCCTTACTCCCACAATTCTTTTTCTGGATGTGGATAGTGTTCTTTCTTATAAGTTTCTCTGGACTGCCCTGTGTTATTGCACTGCTGCTAGTAGAAAAGTCTATTACATTCGATTGTGCCATAATGTATCAGTCTCTGTTTACAATGTTCTCCTGGTTCTGCTTCTTTTGCTCGGCATCAATTCCTGGAAGTCATTCCAGTTCACATGGACTTCTTCTAGTTCATTATTCCTTTCAGCACAATAGTATTCCATCACCAACAGTTACCACGATTTGTTCAGCCATTCCCCAATCGATGGACATGCCCTCATTTTCCAGTTTTTGCCACTACAAAGAGTGCAGCTATAAATAATTTTGTACAAGTCTGGGGATCTCTAGATTTCCATGTTGACAAAGCTAAATCTAAAATTGAGGTTCATCAAATCCCACTAGGCCACAAGTTTGGGATTCCTAAATTCCATCTTGACAACAG
Organism: Monodelphis domestica; assembly: GCF_027887165.1. NCBI lineage: Eukaryota > Metazoa > Chordata > Mammalia > Didelphimorphia > Didelphidae > Monodelphis > Monodelphis domestica. The sequence goes on along the minus strand of NC_077227.1, from coordinate 548,231,870 downwards.
AGTCCAAGGATTGAACTCTGGGAAAGCCAACCATGCTAGATAGGACAATTCCAAAGAACAAAAGTATCTGAGGAACCTATTTACCATTTGGGGCAGGAAACAATGATTGACTTTGCTATAACTACTAAGAAAATGAGAGTGTTTCAAACTATACCGACAGCTTACAAACTAGCATGGAAAAAGAATCATATCTAGAGGTGAGGTTCTAGAGGGAAGGGGCTGCTTACAATGGCTTCCAAAGGGTGATTCCTTCCCAGCAGTGGATCTTCTTGGGAAAGGATCTCTGATACCACAGGGTATACTACCTAAAACAAAGAAGGTCCTTAGCATATGCTTTGTCCCACCCTACTAGGATTGTCATTCACCTGAGGGTCCATTATTCAGTCTAAAATTGCTAGGCTGAGATTCCCTTCAGGGTGGATTCTCTCTGGAACTGGGACTTAGAAGCTAGTCCTAAAACTTGGGGTTCATCAGATATTACTATGCTACAAGTTTGGGGTTTCTAGATTCCATGTTGACACTACTAAAGTTATTTCTTTAAATATGAATCTGACCATGTAATTTCCTTATTGAAGAAACTCCAATGGATCCCAATTGCCTCTAGAATCAAATATTACTACCTCTATTTAACTTTTAAAATCCTTTTGTACCTGTCCCCAACATATCTTTCCAGACCCTTTATGCATTATTCCCTTTTCCACACTCTTCAGTCTAGCCATATTGGCCTTCTTGCATTTTTTTGCTCACAGCACTTACATCTCCCATTTCCATTCCTTCATCCTGAAGTAGCCCCCAAAAGACCAAAGATGGAAAAATTACCCCATCCCCATTTTAGGGGACAGACCTGGTTTCCCTTCCCTCTAGCTGTTTAATCAGATAACAAGCTGGTTTCTGCTTAGGTTGGGGGAGGGGGCAGGAGACAAAAGAGGAATTTCAGGAATATCAAAGGGCCAGTGAACTAAAGTTTGGCTAAATGAAGATAAACACTCCTTCCATAATAGCCCCATCATAAACTAAGAATTGTCCACACACACACACACACATTCCTGTGTTAAGGTTTGTTAGATAAGAACTCTGCAATGTATATAATCTGGTCTTTAATTGCAACCCAATGCAGTTTTCCATTAAGGAATTCTGCCCCAGCTGGTAAATTCTTTATTTCTCTCTTTTATTAACAAATTATGGTTCCAATAATCAATATTCTAGGTGTTTGAACTCATTTGTGAAGTGTTCCACTTCAATCTGACCTCTTTGCCTGGAATACACTCCCTCCTCACTAACTCAAAATTCCCTCACTATTTTTGTTATGGGGGTGAAGAGGTGCACCCCTGGGATTCAGGAAGGATACCTTTTGTCAGAATGCAAGACTCCAAAACTTAGCTTAAAAATAAAAAAGAGAAATGTATTAATTTAGAGAGTAATGTTGAGAATGGCCAGGAGGATGGTACAGGTGGAACAGCAAGATGGAAGGCTGCTCCTTGGGAGGACAGCATGAATGGAAAGGCTATCATCCTGGGAGTGACATGGGCACTGTACCCCCAGAAACCCAGGCTAACTATTATCAGGGAAACTCCCTTGCTCCCTTATATCCTCCTGACTCTGAGCCTAAAAACACCCAATGACCCCCCCCCCCTCCTGAGATGACTTATCTTCCTTTGATCTTCCTCTAGATTTAAGATGGAGGAGGCACCTCAAGGCCATACCTCAATCCTATCACACATCTGTTTGTTCCCTAAAACTAAGGAATCTTTATGTCCCCAGGCAGATGATCACCCCCGCCCCCTTGCCAAATGCCTGGGTGACTAACACTCTGTTGTAAAAAGTATAAAATCCCCAGAACTGATGTTGTTGGGGGGACAGCTTTCCATCCATGCTGTCCTCACAGGGAACAGCCTTCCCATTCATGCTGCCCTCCCAAGGAACTGCTCCCTATCTTGCTCTTCCTCCTTGCTATCCTCCTGGCCATTCTCAACATTACTCTCTAAATTAATAAATTTATCTTTTTGTTTTTAAGCTAAGTTTTGGAGTCTTGCATTCTTGCAAAAGGTTTCCTTCCCGAACCCCAGAGGTACACATCTGTACCCCCATAACAAGAGGACAGCATGGATGGAAAAGCTGTCACCCAGACATCGGTTCTGGGGATTTTTACTCTTTACAACAGATGCTGTTTCATGGTGTGGATATGACTCTAGAGTAGTAAACTCTCAGGCATTCAGTCAGGGGTTTGGTTATCTGACTGGGGTCTGCCTGGAGACAAAGGGAATGATCTTCATAAAAGATTCCTTAGTTTTAGGGAACAGACAAATGTCTGAGATGTAGCTTGATAGAATCGAGGTGTAGCCTGGCAGTGCATCTCTCTGTCCATCTTAAATGTAAAGGAGGACAATCATCTCAGGGTCCTATAGGGGTCATTGGATGTTTTAGGCTGAGTCACTAGGATGTAAGGGAGCAAAGGAATTTCACTGATAATAGTTTGCCTGAGCTTCTGGGGGTACAATGCCCATATCGTTTTCAAGTATTTTTTTTTTCAGTTCAAATATTTCTCTACTTCAACCCTTTCCTGATGATCTTAGCTGTTTGTACTTTCTGCATAAACTACCTTGTATTTATTTTAGAAACACATATATATATATATGCATATATATATACACACATATGCATATTGTCTCCCCCAGTAGATTAGAAGATCCTTGTAAGATATTTGTAGATTAAAAATATCCTTACTCAACGTTAAGTTATAATGACTATTAAAAATCAATTGATGAAATTAATGCCATATTTGTTTTTTGTTTTTTTTTTAAGGGAAAAAATGGAACATGTAGATGGTTCTGATCAGAATATTAAGGAGGAATCACTTACAGGTGAAGTGAAAGGTAGGAATGTGATTCAGCATGTTGCTCAGGAAGAACAAGGACAACTCCTTTTTCATGAAGAAACCATTGATCTTGGTGGAGATGAATTTGAATCTGAAGAGAATGAAACTGTCTCAGAAGATTCAAATAACTTCATAGATAAGCTTAATGAGCACATGATGGAAAGTGTTATTATTTCTGATTCTCCCAACAACAGTGAAGATGATGTCGGTGAACTTGGTTGCTTGCAGGACATTGTTGAGCCCACAGAAGATAAAAGTGATCACAATTTGGAACAAATGCTTGATAAAGAAGAGATGGTAACACTGAGTAATGATAGTGAAACTGATCATGATGATACACCTAAAGACATTTCTGACATGACAAGTGACAGCAGAGCATCTTTGAAAGAAGAGCTGACTCAAGAAGAAACAAAAGATGAACCCATGTTTGGAAATGAAGGAACAATTGACTCAGCTCTAAGTGATGACAAAACTAACCCAGAGGAGCAGATGTCAGAAATATCTTCTAGTCAGTCTTCTAAAGATGATGCTGTTCCTGTGTGTACCATTTTCAGCCAGTCAAATCAAGCTAATTCTCAGCCTCAGTTGTTCCTTCATGATGGCTTTGAACCCCAGATGGTGAAATCTCCCAGTTTTAGCAGTGCAAGTGAAACTTCTGCCAAGACCCCACCACAGGTGGTTCAGCCAAGTCCTAGCCTAAGCAAATTTTTTGGAGATACTGTTAATACTAATTCCTTGGCTTCTGATTTTTTTGATTCATTTACTACTTCTACTTTTATTTCTGTCAGTAATCCAAATGCAGGTACCTCGGTGCCAGAAAAACTGTCCTCTCTTTCTACCCCAGTGGGTGAAAGTTCTCCTGATTCTGCTGATCCTTCTTACTCCATGGGAATTGAAAGATCAGAATCTGGTGTTTCCACAGCATCTCTAGAAGCTTCTCAGTCTCCAAAGCCATTTTCACAGATCCAGGCTGTCTTTGCAAGTAGTGATGATCCTTTTGCCACAGCCCTGAATATGAGTGAAATAGATCGAAGAAATGATGCATGGCTTCCCAGTGAGGACACAAGAAATGTTTTAATTTCTGTAGCAACTCAACAGTATAGTGCAGTATTCATAGATAAGGAAAATCTCACCATGCCAGGCTTAAAATTTGACAATATTCAGGTAAGAGTTAACTATTTACCAAAAGAAAGTTAATTATATGTACTAATACAAATCTTTCAAAGTGAAATGAAGGAGCAAGTTTGATGGCTCAGGGGATTGAGATCCAGGCCTAGAGACAGGAGGTCCTGGATTCAAATTTGGCCTTAGACACTTTCTAGCTCTGTGACCCCAGGCAAGTCACTTAACCCCCATTGCCTAACCCTTACCACTCATCTGCCTTGAAACCAATGCACAGGATTGATTCTAAGACAGGAAATGAAATAGAAATTATGAATGTTCAATCTTCTGATCATGAGCTTCCTCAAACTTATTGGTACTCCTCAGTCACATTGTATGTTGCAATCTATATTCACAACCATTCTAGTTTAATAGGGCCAATTTGGTCTCCACCAACATATTTCTCAAATGGCTAATATCATCTTCAAACCACAGTGAGGCCTTAAACTCGGCCTTTTATCCCATAGCTCTTCCAGACCATCATTTATGGACTATATAAGTATTTTTCAAGTACTAAAGTATTCCGTAGCTAAATTAGTTTGGGAATCACTGAACTAAAGAATTGTTTTATATCTAATGGTTTACTTGATTTTTAAGTATGAACAGCCAGTTTTGTAATTGGAAAAATTGAGTATTTGATAGGGACAAATTCATTTCCTTAGAATATTATAATTAGATATATTGAAACTGCTTTTAGGATATTTGCCTATTCATCTATTCTGAAGTGCCTTAGCATTTATCATGTTACCTTAAGGACAAGTACTCTTTTAGTCTTAATTCTCATAGATCTATTACCCAGTTTCCTGTATCTAGATTAAGAGACTCTAGCTACTCCCTACAAATTCTCCATTTTATATATCTCTAAGCCCTTGGCAAAAAGTTCTGGAATCTGAGTTAAGAGAGATTGTACTTAAATTGGGACTCTGATTGCAGTTGCAGGATGATGGGTGAAGGGCAAGTCTCAATTGCTCTGAGACTGATCTCCCTCATCTGAAAAATGGGAAGAAGAATAATACTAATGGGATTTCTGCACATATTTAAATCAGACAGACTCTATAGTAAGGTTTTTTCTAAACTTAAAGTGCTATATTAAATATCCACTATTATTATTGTTATCACTGATTCAAAATAGATAAGTGAGTGAGTCAGTTAAGTGTCTACATTTTCAGTTGAATTCATCAGACAGATTCCCAGACCCTGTTAATATTCATTATTCTGCTGAGAAATATATAGTAATCCTCAAGTAGAATTGAATTAATTTTCTAGGTAACTGAAGCATAATCTATTAATCTCCAAAATATTTTAAACATTTTTATGAAAATTATTCTGAAATATGTTGAATACGATAGCCCTTTGTGAATTGCAAAATGCTTTCTTCACAAAAAACATAAATTAGACTTTTCTCAGGGGCTATATTATGAATATCAATTATTGAGCTTTGGTATTGGTTTAGTTTGCCCATTCACTCAATTTCCCTAGGCTGCTGAGTTTTTTCATTTTTTGCTTTTCTTGAAGCACATTCTCTTAAAATGGTTTTTAGTATTCACTATCCCTTTTTGCAATGACTTTGCCTTTTCATTAGTATTTTCCTGACCCTGTTATAATTTTTGTCAGCCACCTCTACTGTTTGCCCTCCTTAGGTGTAATCTAAGGCAGAACTGAAGTTTGCTAGGGGAAACCATATAAACCAAATATTAGAATTCTATATTAATTTATGGTAGTTGGAAAGTAAAAATGTTTCCGCTCCTTTTCTGCTAAATAAGATGAATAGATCCCTTGTGACTGCAGTTTTTGTGACTTGATGGCTTCTGAGTATATTTTCAGATGGTCTCACTCCCAGATAAGACATTCAGTCAATCTCCCTTTAACTTATGATGTTATTACCCTTGCTATACTCAGAAGAGAGTCATGAGAGAATTGAATTAAAAAATTTTTCCCCTTTAAATCCTAACATAGCATCTTCATTTGCTCTTGCAAATCAAAGCGGTTGTTGGGAAACATCCTGGTAAATAGAAAATTTTAACAGAGAACTTTTCCCAAAATAATATCTGCTTTTCACATATAATGAATATGCTAGATTAACAAATTAACAAATGTTTACTCCTGCAGTGTGTGGCCAGAAGCTAGAAAATCACTCTGCATAAGCATTTTTTTTCTTTTCCAGTTAAAACAAAGGAACTTTTAAGATACCTTGAATCAGGGTTTACATACTTAAACATTTACGATTGGACAAAAATGGGAAAAAAAATATTCTATGGTTCTATTTTTGTGAAGCCTTTCAAGAAAATATTACCACAATTTAAAGATATCTTGCTATGTCTTGATTTTTCTAAATATGATGTTTTGAGTTTTCTTTCAGATTTTCTAGCTAATGATGAGTTTTTTACTGTTTTCCTTTTAAATATATGCTTAGTGATAATATGACAGTGGAGTTTTTAGATAGCTACATATATCTACACTAGTAACAAATCAGTTTTCATCTGAATATTCATGAAAATTACTTTTTTTCTTTTCTTAAAAAATAGAATTGTGGGATAGGAGGAAATAATTCATAAATTTATCATAGTAGATGAAAACAGATAATCAGAAAATTGATTTATTAAACTTCCTTTTGAAAAAGGAAAAACAAATTTTAAGAAGCCAAATATTGGTGTTAAAAAATCCTATAATTTTATAGCTAGAGGAAACAAAAAAGTGTCCCCTTCAAGTATATTGGAAACTACGAGTGAGATTGAGGTTCTGACCTGGCAAGTCTCTGAGATACTTACCATTGAACTTCAAGTATTTTCATTGGGGTGGAAAATATAGATAGTAGTAGTATTTCTTCTTCTCTATGATCCCTTTCTTCTTTAGACGATATTTCCTTATAATACCCCATGGAATCTAAAGATTTAGGTAAAATAAAAATTATTGAAGGAGAACTCATAGTTTGGGGTCCCTCATAATGAAATCTGATAGACTGATAGAATTTTAGGACTAGAAGAAAACTTTAGAGGTCTTTAAGTCCAAGTCTTTCAATTCACTTTAACATTATTATACCAGTTCTTCTCAAGGCACTTAGTTTCTTTCTTTCTCCCTTAAAAAAAAAAACACGTGAAGATAGGAATATAGACCCTAAACGATCACTCTAGTGCAATTATCAATAATAGGTCTTGATCTATTAATTGTAACACATGTAAAACCCAGTGGAATTGCTCATTGTCCAAGGGAGAGGAATAAAAGGAGGGGAAGGAAAGAACATGAATCTTGTAACCATGGGAAAATATTCTAAATTAATTAATTAAATAAAAATTTTCAGTTAAAAAAAATGAAACATGAAGAATCTAGTCCAGAGAGTTAATTGACTTGTCTAAAGGTGACCCTCCATGAGAGCCCCATATCCTTGAAGAAGAGAGGCTTTTAGAATCAATTGGGAAGCTCTGCTTTGTAAAGGATAATTTTAGCTTTGTGACCTAAATTATATTAATTATTGGTCACCATGGATATCCCAAATAATAAAATAAAAATACCCAAGTCATTCTGAAATTTTATGGTGATTTAATTAGTATAGTGGGAAAAAATTAAGAAGGGAAAAGGAAAGAGTGTAGGATTTTCTCCCGCCTGGCTTGTGCCAGGCAGGAAGTTTAGGGGATCTATAAAGTAAGGGTTTGGAGTGTAAAGGAGGAGGGAATCAGCCTGAACTCCAAGAGAGCTCAGTCAAGATGCCTGAACCTGAATTAGCTCAAGGGCAAACTCACCACCAAAACCCAGACAAATAGCTGCTACCACTCCAAGATCTCGGAATGCTTAGCACGCTGCCAGATAGAGCTGCCTCTCAGGGGAAAGAGACCCAAGAGAGGAAGTGACGTGCCTTATATAGAGGGTTTTACATCACTTTTCTGCATCTCATCTGTACCAATGTTAGCTTAGCTTGACTTAGGACAGCCCAGGGGGTCTATCCGCTATTTCTGCACATGTCTCTTGAAGGCCATCTTCTTAGATAATTAAATCTTTGAGTATGGTGCAGACATTCCTGACCTTATTAAACTAAGTAGGGTGGAGAAATGTAGAGTTCCCAAGACTTGATTCTGTAGACCAAGTATCTTCATTGTTACTAATAAGGAAATAGATAAATCAGATCTTCTAAAGTACGTTCTGAGTAGGGTGGAGTAGTTTTAAAATTCACAGCTTTCAGATCATAGTTGCTGTATACCCACAGACAACTCTGAGATTACAAATTTCTCATCTGCATCAATGGAAGACTTCCACTCTGGGAATTCACCACAGTAATGAAATCTCAGGTCCAAGCTCCTTCTTCCCTCCCTCCCTCCCCACAAAAAAAAGTTTTAGAATCCAGATTCATACTCCAGTGTTCATATAGATTCCCTTCTGTCTTTTTTCATCAATTAATTCTTATGTAGGTATTGTGAATCTTAAAAATTCTCAGACCCTACTTCAGAAGATTTGGTTAAGAACATTCCCCATTTTAAACAATGAAGGGACTTAGTCAGGAATGTGAGAACTCTACTCCACCCATACTTAAGCATACTTTAGGGGAAGATAAAGTTGTAAACTCTTTACTGAACAATGAAAAGTACTTAACCCATACTTAAAGTAAAGCAAAAAAACCTTAAGCTAAGTCTATTTTTAGGAAGGTGCTAAGTACCTATGAAGGTCAGGCAACTTGCAAACTTGTAAGGAACAAGCCTTATCAAAAGAGGTGTGAGCTTTTAGTCTACTCAAGTGTGAATTACTCAAAAGTTTAGTCTACTCAGGTGTGAATTAAGAATGGTCTGTCCTTTGGAAAACATCTACTGTGATTGGTAGATGTGAGAACTTAGGGGAGGTGACATAGGAGAAAGTTCTCTTTAAAAGGAGAATCAGAAGGCCTCTGAAGGGAACTTCAGCCTTGGAAGCTGAAGTGGAGCTCAGGAGCTGAACTGGTGGGTCTCTCTGAACACTAGAATCTTGCTTGGGACAAATCTTGTGGTGAGTGGATTAAGGACTGACTGATCTCTCTCTTAGGGCTTGGACCTAGGCTAGCCTGGGCTGGCCTAGCCCTTTTCTCATTGTTTCCTCTTACTCTCTCTCTTTCATTAATTCCTTATTTGTATCAATTAAAATCTCTATAAAAACCCAGCTGACTTGGGTATATTTCATATTTGGGAATGTTTCCCTGGCGACCTCTTTATATTTGATTTAACTCAAGAAGCTGTCTTGAAACCATATTTCTGCGGTCACAATTTAAGGCAACCACTCTTTTATCTGTAACAGTTTAAACACTACTTTAAATATAACAGTATAAATAACTAAGAGAGCTTAAAAATATTAATCTGGGTTAAAGGGGATCATTTAATAAGAAATTAAACCTCAAGCCAGAGTAATGATAATGTTAGCATTTTAGACTTTAGGAAGTAAACAAAGGGTATTTGAGGGACAAAGAGGGCTTTCTCAGAGAACCAAAATTCATATCAGTTAGGCAGTCATTCAGCTTGCATTTATTAAGTGCATAATATGTTCTAAATTTAAAATTATATCTCTAATAAAAATATTATATTTTATGAGGTTTATTAAGGATTATTAGAAATCAAGGAATAAAGAAGATACAAAACAATAACTCACGTGCCCATGGCTGATTAACCAATTCAGAACCCTATGCTTAACTTACTACATCATTGCAATGGAAGAGAGAGAGGCAGGCGATACTGCCAGTTAAATACTAATTGTGATCTTGCCCAGGTGGAGACTCAGGTGAGATTATTGGGAATTCTGGGAAATACCAAGGACTTCTGGGGATTGAAGTCTAGGGTTCAAAATCTCCATTTTTACACATGTGCTCTGCTAAGTGTTGGAGTTATAAAGAAAGGCAAAATAAATAGTAATGCTTGCTCTTGGGCTCAAAATCTGATGGAGACAGACAAGTATACATATAGGACAAACTGGAGATAGTTAAGGAGGACAGGAAAAACTTTTTGCAGAAGGTAAACGAAATTTGAAAGGAACCAAGGAAGCCTAGAGGTATAGATGAGAAGGGAGAGCCAGTGAAAATGTTTGGAGTCTGGAATGGAGTACCAGGATCTATGTACTTATAAAGGGCCCTGGATTAGGAATTAAGAGTTCTAGTGATTCTAGTGATGTAAATTTGGGCAAATTAGTTGCTGCTTCTCTCTGAACTTCAATTTACTAACCTTTAAAATAGTAAGGTTGTATCTTAGAAAAAGTTCCTTTGAACCCTAAAAGACTAATTCACATCTGTTTTGAAGAATCCTCTCCTTTTACTGGTGAAGCAACTGAGACCCAAAGGTGAATTTCCCAAAATCATGTTAAGTAATAGAGTCAAAATCTTAACCCAGATCTTTTGGCTTCAAGTCTATTGTGGTGATGATGTTTATCTAGTATATATAAGATACCTATAAACTTACAAATACCTTATATTTCCAGAGTTTATTTGTATATCATTTGTTTGGGATGCAATCTTTTTCCTCATAGAGACACATATAATTAGTTAACCAAATTAGCCCCCCATATCTTTCCTCCTCCCACTTTCCCTATTTGTATAGAGAGGTCATCACCATCTTCGCAATCCCTCAGGCTCTCAATTTATAAGTTATCCTTGACTCCTCCTTATGTCTCACTTCTTATATCCAGTCTGTTGCTAAGGCCTGTCGATTTCAACTTTGCAACACCTCTCAAATATATTCCTTTCTTTGTGACACTGCTATTCCTTTAGTGATACTCCTGTACTAGCAGGGCCTGATCATCTCACAGCTGGATTATTGCAGTAGCTTGCCTCAAGATCTCTTCATTCCAGTCTTATCTTCCATTCACCCAATAAGTGACTTTCCCATAGCACAAGTCAACCATGTCACTGCTTCTACTCAGTTAGCTCCAGTGACTCTCTATTACCTCATTTGATTAGAATGCTGTATGACATTTAAAGCCCTTTATAACCTAACCTAACCCCCTCCTACCTTTACAAGCTTATTACACCTTATTTCCTGATGCAGACTCTTTGATCAGATGACATTGACCTTCTAGCTGTTCTATAAATTCAGATCCATGAATTTTCTCTGACTGTCCCTCATGCCTGGAATACTCTTCCTCCACTCTGCTGACTGACCTCCCTAGTTTTTCAAAGTACTTTACATGTAGCATTGTATCCTCACAATAACTGGAAAGTAAATGTTCTTTATTATCTGCACTTTACAAATAAGGACACTTGAGGTAGCAGGAGAGTGACTGGCCCAGATTCACACAGTTAATTCATACGTCCTGAGGCTGGCTTTGAACTCAGGTCTTTCTAACTCCAGATCCAATAATGGCATATATCTACTATATACCAGCTAAGTTTCTTTACCCTACCTATATATGGAGGATCTGATACACACAAAAATGTTGCAATTCTGTGTGGCCAGCATGCAGTAAATATAGTATACATCGTTAATATAAGGGTATAAGAAAGATGTAATATGCTATTCAAAACCAAAGAAAGGGAAGTAAAGCTTCCTGAGGCGAGAGAAGCTTTAAGGTAGGAAGATAGAGGAAGGATAGAAGTTTTGGATACCATGAGGAGGATGGCAGAGCCAAATTATAGATATGAGGTGGCAGGAATGAGTCAGAAATGCAGGCCTTATAAATTATCAATGAGCCACAGCAAAGCTCCAATCAGTGGACTATTCAGAAGGCTTGTACAGTCCAGTGATCCAAACTTAATACCACACAGGTCGGAGAGATGATAGAGAAAAGAAAATGCCTGGCCGAAGGCCCGGTCCCAGGTGAGAGAGAGAGAGAAGGATTAAAGATGGAGCTTGGCCTCTGGCCAAGCTCCAGCAAGGACAGACATCAGTGGGAACTGAGATCCAAGTGAGGAAGAGAGGGAAGATCGGAAGAGAGAAGGTGGAGCTTGCTGCGGCTGTATTTAATCTCTTTGATATGCAAATATACACAACACATAGGGATGATTATCATTGGTTAATGACAAGGTATAGGTGTGGTTTCTCTTAGCCAGGTGAGCACAAAGAAACCTGTTTTCCCGCCTAACCTGTGGGAAGTTGGGGTCAAGGGTCAGAGGCTTTCCCAGCCATGTGCAAGACTGAGCATGCTCAAGACTGAGCATGCTCTGTTCTAAGACAATCTGTACATACTGTTTCCCTTGCCCATAGCTAGGGGTGGACTGCTACAGGAAGGTTTTTTCTAACAGTATAAAGAGCCAAGGAAGACTAAGTCAGGAGATGGCTTATCTGAGCTGAACTTTGAAGGTAGGTTACTGTTTCAAATGTTAGAGATGACAGCAGGCTATGAATGGAATTTCATACTATACTATTTCAAATGTCTAGTAATATTTTATTCATGGGAATATTCCATTGAAGAATTAATGGGTTCAGAACAATTGAATTTTCAATTAACTTAGAGAATATTTTTAGTTTCAACTCTTATTTCTAAAATGTATTTATTCACTTGCCCTACTTGCTACAGTATAGTGTGAACATATTTGAATCATCCTTTCAATCTTTCAGTACTTTGGGGACATCATTCTGACCATCAATAATTGTACAAAATAGAGATGGAACTGAGGTGTAGGAAATTAAGCTGAATGGATACTGAGCTCTGGGCTTTCTGAGGAAGCTATTTTTTAGAAAGAATTCCTGGTAACTTGTGTTCTTGTAACATTCCTTTTTTCTTCAAAGTATTGTATAGTCCACTCATCATCCCTCAAAGAAATTTCACTTTAGTAAAAGTTCTGATTGATTTCATTTTATGTCTTCTTTATGTTACCATCCAAAAGATCTTTTACTATGGATGAGGGGAGGTCACATTTTTTATTTATTGAAGATTTCAGTTAGTTGAGTTTAATTGTCATTTTCTTATATACTTTTTTTTTTAAGGGAGATGCAGTTAAAGACTTGATGCTCCGTTTCCTGGGTGAACAGGCTGCATCAAAGAGACAAGTTTTGAATGCTAACTCAGTGGAACAGTCTTTTGTTGGATTGAAACAGCTAATTGTGAGTAATGTTGTATTTGATATCCTATACTCTACATTTTTTATGATTATCTTGTTCTCCTTCACAATATCTTTTAAGCTATTCAAGTTATTCAAAACCATCCAAATAATGGAATTAGATAACTATATGATCAGTTACAGGTTTTGCTTGAATGTGTTTTGCTGCATAAAGTGACAAAGATATGTATGGATTATATGTGCTCAATTATTTACATGTTGCATCTCCCCCTATTCAATTTCTTGAGAGTAAGGACTTTTTTTACTTAACTTTTTATCTTTAGAACTTAATACAAAGTCTAGTACATAGCATTTAATTAATGTTTTTGATTTATTGAAATTATCTTGAATGCAGTAACATACTTGGTACTGATGTCTATCTGAGCACCAGTACTATTCATGATGATTCATTTCCATTGATATTGTAAGTATTATGTAAAAAGAAGACAAAATATTGGGAGAAAGAAAATAGTTTATAAAAAGTTGTTAACTTGATTTACTAGATTATTGATTAGAAAATACTAGATATTTGATCATGGAAAATAGAGAGGATAGGAATTGGACCTATGATTTCATTAGTATTTCTTCCTAGAAAAGGAAACTCCCATAACCAATACAGATAGCCACCTTTTCAACAATTTATAATCTGATGGGTGGCAATTGGGTGGCTCAGTGAATTAAGAGCCAGGCCTAGAGACAGTAGGTCAAGTCACTTAACCCCCATTGCTAGATCTTACCACTCTTATGCCTTGGAACCAATGCACAGTATGTATTCTAAGATGGAAAGTAAGGGTTTTTTGTTGTTTTTAATTATATAGTCTGATAGAATTTCTTAGAGCACAAAGAGATTAAATGATTTTCCTGGGGTCACAGAAACAGTATATTTCATATGTAGGACTTGGAACCCAAGTTTTTCTAGCAATAAGACTGGTTCTCTACCATACCATACTGCCACTATGTATATGCAAGGTATATTGCTGGATATTCTAAGTTTTTTAACGGGAAGAGTCTCAGAAATAGTTGAATTTCTATATCTTTCTTCGCTTATTTAGAGCCATGCATTTGAACTAAATTGGTTCTTGTCTACATCTGGATATGTAGGATATAATGAGTTTCTCCCAAGAAAGGTTATATATATTTGTAATAGTACCACCTTTACACTGATAAAAGATATGTCCCTTTATGTAGAGTATATGGATATATGTGATATACTTGAAAAAATTAAATATCCTGTATATTGCTATAAAAGAAATTGTAGTTACTTGATCTGCATCTCATCAGATATAGCCTTTATTCCCACACTATTAATACAATTTTGAGTATAAGTGTAATTTTAAAAAATATTTATCCCAGTGTTTTGTGAATAATAATCAAGTTGAGTTTGGGTAAAGAACCCATTGATGATTTATTGTTGAAAGTATTTTTTCTTTTTTTTGGCAACTCTTTCCCTAGCTTCTCTTTCCTGTCTCACTCAGAGCCTTTGAGTTGAGAAAAAGAAAAAACAAACCTTTGTAACCATTATGCATACTCACATTCCCATATCAACTATATATAAAATTGTATATCATGTCCTCTAATTTGAGTCTATCATCTCTTTACCTGGAAGCATTATGATTAGGCCTCAGGAATCATGCATTGATGAGAGTTTAGTCTTGCAAGTTCTTTGTCTTTATATTGTTGTTACTGTATGAATAGTTCTGGTTCTGATCACTTCATTTTGGATCAGTTCATATAAGTCTTCTGAGGTTTCTTTGAAACCATCTGTTTTGTCATTTCTTATGACACAATAATATTCATAATTTGTTTAACCATTCTACCCTCTGCTATCTCTCATTCTGCCCTCTACCCTCTGCTATCTTTCTCTTTTCTTTTCAAGAAATAAATTAGATAATTTGGATTACAGAAGAACTGTCTCTAAGTGTGTGTTGTAGAAGGGAAGATTTTAAAGTCAAAGAAGAAGGAAGGCTGGGAAGGGTTGACTCACCCTCTAGTCAGGTCAGGGTTGACTCCATTTAAGTTATCCAGCCTAGTGGAAGAAGAGGGAAGGTGCTACCCAGAAATCAGTCCCCCACAGTAGTTGGTTTTCTGGTCCCAGCATCTTTCAAGCCCCCTCTCCTTTTCTCTCTCTATTACACCTTCCACCACCCCACCACCCCAAATACTAGGGGCACTAGTATTAAAATGAGTACCTGCAACACTTGAACTTTTAACCTGACTTCAGGAAGCTGATAAAGGCTGCTTTATAAATGAATATATGTACTGACCTGATTTATCAGAATTAATGATGTTCATGTGGCAAAAGACCTCAGATGACCTCACTACCCTTACTCACCCTAAAAGAGTTTTTTAATGGAAAACAAAAAGCTAATTCTGGAGTTTTAAGGATAATAGTCTACTAGAAAAAGAATAAAATTTCTTTCATTCTCCTGAATAAAAACATCCTCATAATTCGGTGCCATTTTGTGACCTCGTAAGTTACCTTTGAAAGAACACTCAAAGACTATGGAATATAATAAATGGCTCATCTGCTTAAGTGAGTTGGCTCCCCACAGCACCTGTGCAATACAATTTTTACTGGTGACTGAGTATAACTTGAAATGTCTATCTTGATTCAAAACCCTTTCAAAGCTATGTAAGTGGTACATGCAACACTTCTCAGAAGCTCTCAGCAAGGGATAACCTCTCCACATATAACTAAAATGCACAAATCCTTTCCCTCTTGATTTAGCATCTCTGTTTTTCTCTTTTTGTGTTCTGAAGTTAACAAATTTTACCTCTTATTTCCTAATACAATAGCAGCAGCAACAACAAAGCTTCCCTTTCTACTTAAAAAATAGTTCTACCAATCCTTCATTATAAAACCCATCATCCCACCATCAGTCCCTGTGCTTGCTTTCCTTCTTCCTAATAATCTTTGAGAAGAAATACTGATAGAAGAAAACATGAACACCAAATTCATGGTACTTTGGGTTTGGTCCCTATTCTAAGACATATATTCTCCTTTGGATACATAGATGAATTTAAATGTAGCTCACTTGTGGTTAGTTAGCAGTTGATTTTCTCATTGTGATAGTAGCTTTTCATCACGGGCTTCTGCTTTTCTGAGTCCCAGATGAGAGATTCAACCCCAAGCTTGACCTTGGTTACATTAGTACTATCTTTTTCCATCCAGCTGAGCCAACTGTGATCAGTAGCCCAATGGTGAAATTTTCAGTTGTGTATGTTTAGTGACTCAGTTACCTTATTTCAAAAGGAAATGGGAATCATTTGCTTTACATCACCACATAAAGATTTAATGTAATTTTCATAAGAAATTATCTTTTATTCCCACAGGTCATCTTTATTGCTAGATCTGATGGCATGTTCCTAATAATAGTACATTTTACACGTAAAACATTTTTATTTGTCATATAGTTATTTGTGAGCATTGCTGCTCACACCACCCCTTCATTTTTCAGATGAAGAAACTGATTCAAACTAGATTTGAAGTTTAGAAACATTCATATACATATGTTCTCTTCTCCCTGTCTGTCTGTCTGTCTTGTCTGTCTGAAATAAAAATTGTTTGCCATTACTGCCTTGAACATAGTTACTTGAATAAGAAACAAAGGTAGGTAGGAGTCCTTTTAAAATTCTCTTCACTTCATTTGTTCTTTCATCCAAGTGTTTCTTTTTACTTTTGTTCCCATTTGACCTTGAATTGGATTTCTTTTTCTCTCATCTTTATGGAAAGTGATCTTTAATATTTTGTAGTTGTTATTAGATTTTCTCCTTAATTTTGTATACATATTTATGTATGTATCTGTCACACATATATAGGAACTCACATTTATTCATACACACACACACACACACACAGAGGGGGGTAGGGGGAAAGTATGTGTGTATCTTTAAATCCCATAGACAGGTACAAGGGTGAAATATTTTAATGCATTAAAAAAATCATTGCCCTTAGGCCTCTCTAAAAACTGAAAAATTTGGGTGCAAGAATTACATACAAATTAACATTAAAGTAGACAAAGGATTCAACTGAAAGCAGAATCCTACTTATGAAATTTAGCAGACTCAGGTTAAATTTAACCATGAGCAAAGAGAATCTCAGAGATAACCTTACATGAATAAGACTTTTCCTTAAATCTCATAGGATTGCTAGTGAATACTACTACAGTTGAGAGAAGCCCTAGATTTTAGTCATGTGGACTTCCTAAGAAAAGGTCTTCCTCTAGGCCTTTCCCCATAAGCCTTTCCTTGAGCTGCAATAAGATACAGGAAAACCCTAGAGTGTTATGTTTTAATAGTAATAGACTCACTAAAGAACTCAGACTTCTAATCTCCTTTTTCCATAAACCTTGACTTTTATTATTAGTAGAAAAAACTATTTGCTTCATTTTTCTTATACTCTCTTCCCTTCCATTTGTTTTTCTACTTTTTTTCTCCTTCCTCGCACAAAAAGTCATTCTCTTTAACAATATGTATATATGAAAAAAAAACCCTTCATTTTACACTATGTCCTATACAATTAAGGAACAGGCAGTGGAAGGTTTCAGATTTTAATATACACACATACATATTAATATTCACATGTATATATATATACATATGTACATGTATGAGGCAAATATTTTGATCATTATTATAATTTTGTCAGCTGACATGTAAAACAGTGTATTTAAAATATTCATACAAGTGAGAATAAACTAAAAAGTATTAAGTTCCTACTGTGTGCCTAGCACTCTACTAAGTGCTAGAATAGAGCAAGCCAGTTCTGACCTTCAAGGAGCTAACATACAAAGAAAGGATAACCAGAGAAATGTGTGATAATATGCAAAAAAAAAATGGTGAACGGAGCAAGAGGGCAGTCAGTTTAGTAACATGCCCTTTTTAGAGGTAAAATTGTCTTATTAATTTGATTAATTATTTTTGCAAGAGAGGATGGAAGGTAGGACAGGAGAGAGAGAAAGAGTGAGAGAGTGAGTGTGTCTGGGATACAGATTAGATCTAAGAGTTCCAAGGAATTAAGAGCTGAGTATCTTAGCTTCCTCCTGAACATGACTTCTGCTTGTCTGATTTGGAGTAGAACAGCAGAAGCAGGTAAGTAAAAGAGAAGTTAATATTAATAGTCTCCTAGACAGACTGCAGTTAGGTATTAGAGGCCCTTTTCTCATGCCTTCTGAAGAATGGTACTGAAGTCTCATTCTGTTAAAGGAGTAATGATAAAGCATTATTTTTGGTTCCAATAGACTTATCTTTATCTGACTAACATAGTTAATTCATTCATATAAAATTTATATTTTAATATTGCCCTGCTAGCTTTTTTGAGAGATAAAATAAGTAATAATATAATCTCTGGCCTCAAAGTCAAAGTGGTTAAAAACTACTAAATTTATTTTTAATAATACTATATAAAGCAACATCTAGATATAACAGATAAGTTTACTTCCCCAAAATTGTTATATAAAACTACACAAAAAAAGTGTAACTGAGAGCTAACCTTGTGCTTTAAAATTTTGATTTTTTGTAAAAGGACTAGAAATCAGGACTTTAACAACCTGATTATTAATACATTGTCCATTGTTTTTCTCTTTATTGCCATTTAACATCTTCATTTACAGTCATCCTATATATTCCTTTGACTCTTCTTACTATACTCAGCATTGCTTCATAAGTCTTCCTATATTTCTCTAATTGCTTCAGTCATTTTTCCTTATGGCAGGCCTCAGTTTCTTCAACTGTAAAATGAAGGGTCAGGTGTCATTCTATTTAGTAGCCATGCTCACAAATAATTATATAACAATTCAAAATGTTTTAAGTGCCATAAAATGGGCAAAAGTAAGAACTTATATGGTGTTTGACAGTTATAAGATACTTTTGGTTTATCATTATGTGATCTGTGAGGATAGATCTTACATATATTCCATTTTTGAAACTGAGGCTCATAGACATAGTGAAGTGATTTATCCATAGAATCATAAGATGCAATGCTTAAAAGGACTTTAAAGATCATCTCATTTCTTGATCCCAATCACATTTCCTGTACAGATAAGGAAATTGAGATATCCAACGAATAAGCAGTATAACAAAATGAAAACCCAAGCCTTCATACCCCAAACTCAGGCTATTTTCCTTGTTAAAGAATGAGGAAAATTTTGATAGGTAGAGATTAAAGGAAAGACATTCAAAGTGGACACAATGAAAAAGCCACATACATAAGAAATCATGTAGGATATTTTGAATATGGTGAGTAGACCAATTAGGCTTGGTCAAAGATTGAAGAAAAGAAGTTGTAGGACATAAAGTTAGAAAACTAGTATAGTGCTGTGCTAGGGAATTTTGATTTTTTTTTAATTAGGTAATAGGTAGGCAAAATAGGTATTTTTAAAAGTAGATAGCATTATTGGAGATATGCTTTAGAAAAATTAATTTAGCACAATAAATTGAGTAAAGTTGGTACTAAAAGTAGAGAGACTAGTTTCAGCTAAACCATAGGAAAGTATATAAACAGAAGAGAAAAGTAAGCCATACCTATATTTAATAGGGGAGGGGAGAAGAGAAGGCAATTAAAGAGACCGAGAATGACCAAGTCAAAAAGGTAGGAAGAAAACCAAGTCAAAGGAAGAGAAAATTTCAAAGATAGGTTAGCTATATACGAGTGGTTCTCAACCTTTCTAATGCCATGACCTCTCAATATAGTTCCTCATGTTGCAGTGACCCCAAACCAAAAAATTATTTTGGTGGCTACTTCAAAACTGTACTTTTGCTACAGTTATGATTCGAAATGTAAATACCTGATATGCATTATGTATTCTCATTGCTACAAATCAAACATAATTTAAACAGTGATTAATCACAAAAACAATATTTAATTATATGTTGAGAAATAGTAATCCAGCAGGAGGCATCCTAAGCGCTGGGGCGGGAGGTAAGTCCTGCCTGGGGAGGGGGTCCGCAGACGCTGCCTTCTTCTTCCTGTCATCTCCCTCTATCTCGAGGCTTCACTTTGCTGGGGCTACTCAGCTCAGTTATCCACTCCAGGAGTTATCCTCTCCAGGACTCGTTCTTAACCCTTCCAGAGCCAGCGCCCAGGTGCTATCTCTGGGTCTCTGTTTGAGTCCAGTCTCCAGGCAACAGGGTAAATCCATCGCCCCTCATAGCGGGAGGGCTGCTGATAGGTAACTAATATTAGTACAATGTGGGGGTAGCAGGACCTCCGTTCTTTCTGAGATCTTGCTGTAAAGTAGCATGATTTCTCAGTGGCTAAAGCCATCGGAAATATGTATTGTCCAATGGCTTTAGGCGACCCTAATGTGTTTTGGTTGTTCGACCCCCACCGGGGTCACGACCCACAGGTTGAGAAAAGCTGCTATATTACCATATACGGTAGAGAGATCATGGAGGATAAATAATGATAAAAGAGAATGAGATTTGTGGTGAGGATAGTAGTCCGACTGCAACTATCGTCTGAATAGATGATGAGGAATTGAAAGCAGTGATTATAAAGTATAATTTGAGAAATTTGAAATGATAAGAATGGGAGGGATTATGTGGATTAAGAGATTTTTTTTAAGATATGGATCATGTTGTTACTCATGTTGTTAAATTCTTACTAAACCAAATAGAAGAAAGAAAGTGAAAAAGCATGTGGACAAAGATTGATGAAATATGCAAAAAAGGTGGGATAATTAATGGGCTAATCCCAAAGGACATTGAAGGAGGAAAAGAGCAAGGGTATAAGGAAAAGATTTAGTTTCACAAAGTAGAAAAACAAATACTGCTTTCCTTATACTTGAGGGGAAGAATGTATGCCTTGTCAAAATTTTCCATGACAACAATTCACTTTGACTTGTCTCCAAGAATATACTACATCTAAGGCATCAGAGGATTAGAGCTAGATGGGACCTTACATTTCATCCTATTCAACCCTCTAATTTTATATATGAAGAAACTGAAGCCCAAAGAGGCCATAATTTGCCTGTGGTCACATAGAATCATGTTTTAATTCTAGGTCCCCTGACTCCAAATCTAGTGCTCTTTTTGATGATGCTTCTTGAGATGACTGCCTCTAATCATAACTAAAAAGTATTCTTGTATATTTAAACTTTATATATTCAGTATTGCTTTCTATATCTTCAGGAATAGATGCTAAAATCTGTTCTACTTATGCTTGCCATTGCACTTATTCGTATTTATAACTACTGCTATTTAAGGTTTTTAAAAATGAAGTCATACAGTTGTATTTATAGCATTTACATATCATTTTAAAGTTTATAAGCACTTTATATATACTCTCATTTGCTTCTGGCAAGCAAACCTATGAGGCAGATGCTGTTATTTTCAGAATTTGACAAGTGAGTAAACTGAGACCATAGAAAGAGATTGAGTACCACAAAAGTTGATACCTTGAAAGGAGATGTTCTTAGAGTTGCTTATAGTCCACATAGAAAGATTTCCATCCTTATCATACAAGAAGAAACCATATAAAGAAAATCATCCCCTAAAGTATAAATGTTCTATGACCCTCTATGAATGTTAACCCTCAAGTAAAATCAGCAGATATTCATAGTTTAAACAAAAGTTTATGCTCAAATGTTTCATGGTTCAATCACTAGAATTACAAGCAGAAATGTAAATAGTCCCACCTTTGAATGAAAAGGATTTTTGCATCATTAGACCTCAGTTATCCAAGCTAAGAGAAGGGAATATAAGCATGAGTACTACAGAAAAGAAGGTAATTCAGCCAGACCTTGAGTGATTGGTACCGCATTGTCAAAGTACCAAAAGCACAATCAGAGTAAGACCAGAGTAATCTCAACCTTTTTGTTTAATCCTTTGACTCTTCTTACTTTTGCATCACTTTAAAATGTCAGGGAGACATGCTACACTATTTCTTTTTCTCTTCATTATTTGTCAAAATAGAGGAAAGCAAATGGAACCTTGAAAAATGGAATTTAATAGGTTTGCTGAGAAGCCTTTTTATGGAGAGTGTTGGTAAAAAAAATAGAAGTTATTTATGAAATAGTTTAAAAGGAGGAGGTAACGTGTTGGGATCTTTAATTAAGCCTTCCCTCACTTAACAGATGTTTAATCTCCAGAATTCAAGTATAAGCTGTGTCATAGTGATGGATTTAATCATTGTTCTTCCTTGCTTTCTTATGAGATATTTGCACTTGTGCACATGCACAGATAGGTAGTGCATTGATTAGAATACCCAGGCTAGGGTCAGGAAGACTAATCTTCCCAAGTTTAAATCTAAGACATATTAAGCTGTGTGACTGTGGTCAAGTCACCTAACCTTTTTTGCCTCAGTTTCTTCATCTGTAAAATGAGCTGGAGAAGAAAATAACAAACCACTCCACTATCTTTTCCAAGAAAACTATAAAATCTAGTCATGAAGACAACAAGAACAAGAAGACCGAAATGGGACAAGATTGAAATGTCTAAAAAATAGCAACGGTATATATATGTATTATATACATATATTTTGCTTGAAGGTGATGCTGCATACTTAAAATATACTAAGCTCTTCCACTTACCAGGTTATTAGTGAGAACTTCAAGTTACATTAGAAATTCTTAGAGTACTGCTGCCCCTGATTTGTTTAATTGTAGCCTCACCTCCAGCTTTCCTCCTCACCATTAAATATCACTATATGTATAGGCTGAAGAATGAAGGTTCTAGGAATCTCTGACCTTTCCACTTAATATTGCAAATTAGTTTACATAGGGAACACTAACACCAGAATAAATATTATAAACTATTATGAATCTTAATGCCAGTTAAAAGGGTAAATATTACAGAGATGTAAATAGGTATAGTAGTAGAACCATTAATATTTTTACTCAAAAAATTATTTTATCTCAGATGAAATACCAGTAGACCTTTCATTTAAATGAATGAATCATCTCTGAGAACTTATATATATATATGTGTATATATATATTCATTTCAATAAAAGCAGTGAATGCCTTCTTTTTATGTGAATTAAAAATGCCAAATGTATAGTAACACTGACGTGCCTATTTTTCAGATATTCTACAGCTTAGTCAGCAGTGATTTCAGAATTTTGTCAATTATGTAGGCTTACAAAATCACAAAACCTACTTCTTCAGACACTTCCTAGCTGTATATCCTTGGGCACGTCACGTAACCCCCATTGCCTAGCCCTTACTGCTCTTCTGCCTTGAAACCAGTATGGAATATTGCTTCTAAGATGGAAGATGAGGATTAAAAAAAAACAACACAATCTATTCCCATATTTTTCCAACGGGAATTGGTCTCAATCTCTGGAAGAATTCAAAAAGGAATTCAAGAATCAAATACAGGTTTGAAGAAAAATTAGAAAAAGAAATGAAAGTAATACAAAAAGAAAATAGCTTAAAAAGTAAAATTGGTCAACTGTAAAAAGAGGTGATCTGATGTCAAAAATGGTTTATAAAAGCCTGTCTTCTTTCTCTTTTCATTTTTCTTTTCTTCTCATATTCAAATCTTGAATTCATCTTTTACCCCTAAACCCTCCTCTCTTCCAGACTTCCCCATTTCTGACACCACCATCCTTCTAAGTCACCTAGCTTTATAGCTTCAGAATTATGCTCAATTTATCAATCTAACTGCAGAAATAATCAGTTGCTAAATTTTGCTATTTCTGCATTTATATCCCATCTCATTTCCCATTCCTTTTCTCTGCTCACACAGCATTCTTCTCAATTTAGGTCCTGATCACCTCTGGCATAGATTCTCTGGCATAGATTATTGCAAGAGACTCCTAACTAATCTTCATACCTCAAATCTTTCCTTAGTCCAGTTTATCCAACACACTGCTAACAAACTAATTTTCCTTAAATATAGATTTGACATGTGACTCTCCTACCCAACTCTAATGATTTCCTATTGCGTTTAGAATCAAATATTAGGTCCTCTGTTTAGCTTTCAAAATTCTTCATAAACCTCATTCAATCTTATCTTTTCATCCTCATTGGACATTATTCTTCCACCCACAGTATATAATCTACCCAAATTGGTCTTTTCACTTGTCCTAACAGGACTCCATTTTCCTATCTCCAGACCTTTGCACCGGACACCCCATTGCTGAAATGTACTTCCTCCTTACCTCTGTCTCAAAGAATTCCCTCCCTTTCTTTTAAATGCTAATGCATCATTTTTTGCATGAAACTTTGTGATTCCCTTCATTGTTTGTACCCACAATCCCTCTCTCCCAAACTACCGTGTTTTCTACTTTGTTTATATTTGCATGCTATCTTTTTATATGATATTCATCCTTGTTATAGGCTGCTAGGAGGTCCAGAAGAGTAAGGATTAGGACAAGGCTTTTAGATTTGTCATTTAAAATATCATTGGTGTCTTTGTACACTGTACAAAACTACTCTCTACAATCTAGAGAGTAGTGTGAGTTGAATATGAGATAGGAAGACAGTCTACAGAGTTAGGAAGAGAATGAGAGGAAAGTGGAAACACCGTTTCTAAATGACTTTTCTCAAGGAATTTATGGAAGAAAGCTATTAAGATATTAGTGAGTGGGAATGAGGGTTATTTGATGTGGGAGATGTGGACATGTTTTTAGGCAGGAGGGAAGTGGCCATTTAAAAGGACAAATGAAAGATAAGTGAGAGTAAGGAAGGAGGAGGCAGTCTGCTGGAAAAGTTGGGAAGTGTAAGAAGACAAAAGGCCCATGTTGTGAAGGGCTTTGAATGCCAAATAGAGGAGTCTGTATTTGATTTTGACATTAATAGGGACTCACTTAAACTTGAGGGAAGGGGGTGGCATGGTCATATCTATGCTATAGAAAAATAACTTTGGCAACTGGATAGATAAAAAACATTCATTCACCTGTTGAACAGTTTGCCTTATTTCTCTTGGACATCTCCATTGCTACCAAAAGACTTTTTCAGTTTGGTAGAATCTGTGAAAGCATTTACTTAGCCTTTTTGAAACCTAAAGAATCACCTTCTGTAAAACAAGATCAGAACAAGATTTTGTTGAAGTATATGATAATGTAGCATACAACTATGTCCAGTAAGTACAAATTATGCAATAATGACAATATATACTATAGGAATTATAGACTAAGGTTGTTTGGAATTCTGCTTAAAGGAGGTAGAACTTGAGCTGACTTTGAAGGATAAATAGGATTTGGATGGGTAAACAGGAAGCCTTAACAGGAAAAGTCGAATTAGTAGAAGTTGAAAAGTAGAAATACATGTAATATTCATGGCATCAATAAATAATTTACTTGAAGGGTTCATGTTATGCAGTCATAGAAAGAAACTACTTTTTACTTGAATATCCATGAATTATCATCTTAAAGAGGGTCGTCTAGGTTATTACAGTTTTAGATTTTATAACACATGCAGTGGGAGCACTTGGACCATTTTGAAATTGGAACAATTTTATATTTGGCATTTTTTTAAGTTGTTTTGATTTTTTCTAAAGTCACTTTGTATTTCCTAAATACTTAATATAGCACTACAGAAAATAACTCAGTTGTAACTCTCCAGAGAAGTCTTCCTATCATGAGTGACTCAATCCTCTATTTAATTGTGTTAATAAATGAAGAAATAAAAAACAAGAAAATAACTAGGAGAATAAATAGATTTTCATGATGTTTACAATTCCCAATTATTAGTAGACTGCTCTATGAGAGTATTAACTTCTAGTGTAGGTATATTCTTACTTTGGCAGGAGAAATGAATGGAGAGAGACAAACAGGCACACAATTCATTTACTTAATGTCGTACCAATCAAACCAACAAAGAATTAGCAAAAATAATAGCAAAATTCATCCTGAAGAACAAAAGGTCAAAAATATCAAGGGAGTTGATTAAAAAAAATGTGAAAGAAAGTGGGTTAGCAATATCAGATCTCAAACTGTATTATAAAGTGGTAATCATTAAAACAATCTCGTAATGGCCAAGAAATAGAATGGCAGATAATTGGAATATATTAAGCACACCGTCACAGTAGTAAATCACTGTAGGAAATATAAGTAAATCTAAAAAAAGATTCAAGCTTTTGGGGCAAGAAATCATGTTAGACAAAAATTGCTAGGAAAACTAGAAAGTAGTTTGACAAAAATAACATCTTACATAGTATACCAAGATTAGGTCAAAATGAGTTATGTAATAGAAATCTAAAGAGTGATATTATAAGCAAATTAGGGGCACATAGAATATTTTACCTGTCAGATTTTGACTAATGGAAAAGTTTATGACCAGACAAGAGATAGAAAATAATTTGGGATATAAAATGGATAATTTTGATTCCATCAATTTAAAAGATTTTTCACAAACAAAACCAATGCAGCTAAGATTCAAAGGAAAGCAGAAAACTAGGGGAAAAAATTATAGCTGGTTTTTCTAATACAATTATTCTTCTGATACAAGTCATCCCCCAATTGACAAATGGTAAAGAACAAATCAAAGTTATCAATGATCATGAAAAATTATCTAAAAAACAAATAATTAGAAAAATATAAATTAAAACAATTCCAAAATACTATCTCACAGCTGTAAAAATCAAATCTCTTTGTCTATCAATCAGTGACTTTTAAATTAATCAGTTAAAAACTTAAGTACCCCTACTTAATACTTTACCAGTCACAAAGTATGAGAGTTCATAAGTCACTTGCTAGAGTGGATGACAGCTCCAGAGGCCACTGTCTCCCCACTTCCACCCCTGGGGAGTGCTAGGCAAATTAAAGACTGATTGTTTCCCGTAAAGTGGGGAAGGGACAGGAAGTGATATGGGAAAAGGACTATAAAAAGTCCTGAACTTCCTGTCCAAGGGACTTTTTGAAACTTCTCTTTTGGAGTTCTTATTTGAAGTCTTTTCTCCTTGGATCTTCTTCTTTGAACTTCTTCTTTGGAGGATAGCACCTTGGGACTTTTGGACTTCAACTTTGACTTGGAGCTTTGGGCCTTTTGCCTGGAGTTTTGGGCTTTGGGACTTCAACCTTTGGTTTTGGAGCTTCTTGGAGTTAGGGACTTTCTTGTTTGGTTCACTGCTACCTCAGTGAGCTTAGCTCACGAGGTTTTTTTCCACATTGGGATCCTGCCCAGCTTGCTGGTGAATGACTAGAATTCCCACTTAGAGATTGAAACTCTTTCAGGGAGTGAGCTTCATTTCACTGGATCAGCATTTAGGATAGGATAGCCAGTCTCCTTATCTCTTTCCCTTCCACATTTCCCTCTTACTAATATTCCAATTAAACAAAATTGTTAAAAGCTGCTAATAGTTTTCCTGACTTAAAGAATAATAATTGGCAACCACTTTTTATAACTCTTATTTAGTCAAAATCTCAATTTAACCATCATACAGCTAAAGGAAAGTACAAATGCTGGCATGGATGTGGAAAAACAAGTATTCTAATGCACTATTGTAATTGTGAACTGGTTTAGCCAAGTTCTAAAGAACAATATGCAACTATGCCCAAAGGGCTATTAAACTCAATATACCCTTTAATCCAGAAATGCCACTATTAAGGCTATACCTCAAAAAGAAAAAAAGGAAAGGGACCTATTTGTTAAAAAATATTTAAAGCAGCTCTTTTTGTGGTGCAAAGAATTAAAATTAGGGGAATGACCGTCAATGAACAAATTGTGACTTGTATAATTGTTATAGAATATATTGTGTTATAGGAAATGACAAGGAAGATATTTTCAGAAAAAACTGGGAAGACTTGTATAAACTGATGTAAAATAAAATGAACAAAACATTGTATACATTCAGCTATATTAAATGACTTAGCTATTCTCACCAATACAATGACCCAAGACAGTTCCAAAGGATTTATCATGAAAAATGCCATCTATCTCCAGAAAAGGAACTGACAGAGTCTCAATGCAAGTTGAAGCGTGCTTTCTTTTTTACTTTATTATTCCTATTTTTTTGGTCTCTGTTTTCTATTGTAACTATTGTAGCTAATGTGAAAATGTTTTGCACAACTATACATGTATAATCTATATCAAATTGTTTGCCTTCTCAGAGTGTGAAGGAAAGAGAATTCACAACTCAATTTTTTAAAAGAATGTTAAAAAATGTTTTGTTTGTATAATTAAGAAAGATATAAAAATAATGAACATTTAAAATTTTTTACTTTCATGAGGCAAGAAAGAGAATAGTGGCCAGAAATAATACTGGTTGTTGCATATCCTGACTGGCCCTGATGGTTGGTGGGAAATTTGTTAGAAAAACATATGCTCCAGGTCAGGCCTTGGAAGACTGTGACTTTGGAGAGAAAGATCAGTCATTAGGAGGAAAAGAAGGAGAAACATGGGCCTCAAGCTTAATTCCTCAGTGATTTAGGCCAACTCCTTAATAATCTTCATGAGGCTGAATTTATTACCTGTCCACTGTCTGGCTAAGCACCCTTGGATAGCTTCTTGTGCAGGTGAGAAAAACAGATGGAAATTACAGGAAGTTAAATGGGTTGTCCTTAATTTCTGAACAATTCCCAAGAGAGAATTTTGTGCATGTTTCTCTTATACACATATATTCATTTTTATCGCATTTATTTTAAAATGTCCCTTAACTAATAATAGTGTAAGCTACTTGAGGGTAAGAAATATGTCTTATATGTCTCTTCTTAAGCCTAGCATAGTAGAGAATTAATAAATGTTTAATGAAAAAAGCTGGAAAATCATTTGGAAGGTGAAACAAAGTGATCTTACTGAATTACAAATGCCAGATATAAATAAGGTCTCTTAGGAGAAAACACCTCTATAATTGCAAATACAGTCATTTCTTCTGTAATACTTGTTTTGAAAATGCAAATGTGTTCCATCACAATTGATATGTTAGGAAACAATTTGAGCATAATAGGAATTTTGGTTTGCTTATGAGGATTTGCCAGGAAAAACAATAAGAATGCAGAAAATTTCACAGTAACTGAGAAACTGTAGCCCTTCCAACACTCATAATCAGACTCAAATATTTTTCAAGGTAAAGTGCCATGTTTATTGTTTATTTTCTGGTATAATAAGAACTGTGTGCAGAAGAGAGCTGGGCTATACACACATGGACTCCATCACCTCTTCATCTCCCCCACCAACCTTCAACTATGGCCACCAACAACTTGGAATACCAGAGTTGTGGTCTGCTACAGTCACCTTTGTGAACATTGGATTTAGCTATTTCCTGATTGTAACAATGAAGATACTTAGTTTATCAAAATCAGGAATGTCTTGGGAACTCTAAAATTACTCCACCCTACTTAGACCGCATTTTAGGGGAAGATAGAGTTGTAATCTCCTGATTGAACAATGAAGGTACTTAACTCTTACCTTATAATGAAGCTAGAACTTTAAGCTAAGTCTGTTTTAAGATCTTAATACAAAAAGGTGGTAAGTAACTATAAAGGTTAAATTAATCAAAAAAAGGTTAAGTAACTCACAAAAGGTGAATTTAACAAAAGTGTTAAGTAACTCTAAAGATATAATCTAATCAAAGAAGATGAGAACTAAAAAGAATGGGCATTTAGAGGAGGAGACACAAGAATGAAAGGTCTATATATTGGCTCATTTCCTCTCTCCAGTACCTTTTGCGGTGGAGAATTGACTGATAGCAGCGTGCTGGGTCTTTCAGCATCTTAGTGTTGCTACAAACTATAGTCCAGTTTAGTGGTGAGTGTCTGGCTGAGTTTCCCTCCTTTACTTTTCCAACTTTATCCTCTTAGAAGCCTCTAATCTTCTTCAGAGACCTAGAGGTGGGAATGTTAAACTCCCCCTGGCACAGGCCAGGCAGGAGAAAATCCTATATCCTCTTCACTCCTTCTCCTTAAATACCTTCTCTCCATATTAATTACATTACCATTAATTTCCAGACTAACTTGGGTATTTTATTTGGGATTTCCCCTGGCGGCCAATTAAATCTAGATTTTAAGTCACAATCTTAAATTTATATTCACACCTTCTTGCCCATAGATATTAATTTTGCCAGACCTAGGCCATGTGAACTCAGAGTGCAGACCTTCAAGCAACAGCCACAGCCTGTGAACTGCCATTATTTAGTGTAATATTTATGTATTTATTAACATTAACACATATAAAACTGTGGTTTTTTAATAGATCTGCTTTTTTTTATTCACTGAGGAATTTTGTTGAGTGTTATACCTCTTACTTACCTTTCCCCATAAGCTTTGTGGTTTTTTTTAATTGTGTAATTTTGCATAGCATGATTTTTAGAAATACTTATGTTAGTTATACAATAACTAGCAAAAATTAGTAGAACAGACTTCCTTGCAAAGCACTAGCTGTTGCAGAAATATGGGAGAAATAAGACAATCTCTTCTTAAAAGTTTCTCAATCTAGAAGAAACTAAATCCATTCACGTGTTCAAATACAAAAGGATACTTATGAACTTAGATGATCATATTGGTTTGATATTTTAAAATATCAAGGAAGTTCATTAAAACCATTATTTGTCATCTTCATTGCTTATATTCATATCTTAAAATGACAGCAAATAGTAAGACTTCTCATGTATCGTTCATACTATTAAGTATAGTAGGGCAAATTCTTTATTTTTATTTAATGGTATTGTAGAATTTCAAAATACTTCTTACTAATATGGACATACCTTTGCTGCCCCGGAATGGAATACTGAGTTGATGAGAAATGGGACCTAGAACTATAATTAGATTAAGATGATCAGTTCTTTCCTCCCCTTCCCCACTCTTCCACCATGGGAAATCTTTTGTTAAAGGGCAGTTAAAAAACACTTATATTCCTCTAAAGAAGATTATGAGAGTAGGGCTTGATGGTGGAATAAGAGTAGAGCTCTTATTTCAGACCTAATCTCTGGAACCCAAATTCTCACTTGTTTTGAGAGTTGAGAGCCTGGCTATTGCTTAGGAAGCCAGGTCCCTCAGTACTGACAGTGGTGGCTCTTTAGAGCCCACTTTAAAGCATACCTTATCAGCTTGAGAGATAAAGCAGCCCAAGACCTCACAGAAACCTGGCCTCAGTTTTCTCCTCCACAAAATGAAGGATTTAAACTAGATGGTCTCTAAGGATCCCTAACATGGGAGAAGTGGTTTGTTCATTCCCCTTACCATCTACTTGTCAGGAAAATTTAATTTAAATAGGAAACTACAATTTTATCACCTTCATGGAACTGTTTGCCCAATATCAAACATCTTGGTATCTTGTGGTTTATTTTCCTGTGTGGGATGGTGTTCTCATACCACCGAGAATATCTTCCCTGCAAGTTGTCTGAAGAATGGTTTGTGGTAACTGATCCAGGTCTAAAAATTCCTTGATAACGTTTCAATAAGCCTTTCTCTTTCCTGCCTTCTGTTTCCAGGATAACCAGATATTAGGATGTTAGTATATTATTCCATTATCTTATCCAGCTAGAAATCGTTAATCCTATGCTTAAAATGTATTTTGTTGGGTTATGATAGTCTCTCCAATTGTTTTCTTTAAGCCTTTCTTCTACCCAAACTGTCCCATCTAGTGTCTAATATATATATTGGCTCAGAAACCATTATAGTGTTTCCTTTTTGCCTGCTAAGTAAATAATACCTAAATTCTTTAACTGGCAATTAAGATCCCCCATAATTTTGCATCAACTTATACCTATATTAACAGAATCACAGAGTATGCTGTCCTCACATATTTAGCCCAGAAACTCTCAAATAAGTGAAGTTTAGACTTCCTGTATTTTGGCCTACTCAGACTAAATCTGAAAGGTGAGCCAGTTTATATTCCATTCCCTTTATGTAGCTTTCTATCATCCATCCAAACAGGATGATCTCTGCATCCTCAAATGTTCTTATATGAATTTTTCTAGATCTCTTCTTTGCCTTTATCACATTCTACCTTATTTTATACTTACTGTTTATGCCATTATTAGACTGTAATTTCCTCAAGGATATTGTATTGTTTTCCCTTTTTGTATTCCTAAGACTTTGTACATATAGAAGGTAAATACATATGAATCAAACTTGAAATTCTAGACCTTGCTTTTTAGAAAGGGTATAAACAAAATGGAGTACTTCTAGAGCAGATCTTCTTAACTGGGAGTCCATTGATCCACTAAAATGAATAGATTTTAGGGTATTTATTAACTCAGAGGAGGAAAAAATTATATCCTTTTTTAATATAATTCATTTCCTTTGTGAGCCTTGAATCTTATTTTATGCATTTACAAATATTCTGCACAAGAAGGAATGGTTCCATGAGACAAAGGTTAAGAATCTCTGTTCTGAAAGGTGGTAAGAACTAGGATGGTAAGAAAAATAGAAACACTTTGCCACAGAAGGATTAGTCAAAAGAACTTGGGCTGTTTAGCCCAGAAGAGAGAAGAATAGAGAGTTACTGGCTATCTTCAAGTATTTGAAGGACTCTACTAGAAAAGAGGGATTATTAACCCAAAAAATTAAAACCAAGAGTTAAAACTGAAAAATAGATAGAGATTGCAAAAAGGCAGATTTTTGGCTCTCTATAAGAAAGGATTAAATTAAGAGCCATCCAAAAGTTGAATGGGATGACATATGGTGGTAAGTTGCTTAGTGCTGAAGATCTTCAAGTGATTACTTATTACTGTTATAAATTGGATTTTTGCTCAGGTATAGACTAGGTGAATTTGAGATCCATTGAGTTCTAAATCCTATGATCCCATGATGATCTTGTGGTGATTCTGAGATCCTTACGACTATGCATGGGACTCATGACCATACCAAAACCCCAAAATAAAACCCTAAATAAACCAATGTGAAATATAGTATGCTTTGATCTGCATCTGACTCCAGCATTTTTCTGGAGGAGGATAGAACTCTTTGTCATAAGTCTTTCAGAATTGTCTCAAATCGTTGTATTGCTGAGAGTAGCTGAGTCTTTCACAGTTGATCATTGCATAATATTGCTGCTACAAGGTATGGGGTTCTCCTGGTTCTGCTTTTTTTTGCTCTACATCTACATCAGTTCATTCAGATCTTTCCAGCTTTTTCTGAAATCATCTTGTTTATCATTCCTTAATGCAAAATAGTATTCCATCACCAACATATACCACACTTTGTCCAGCCATTCCCCAATTGAAGGTCACCCCTTCAATTTCCAATTCTTTGCCCCTTCAAAAAGAGCCACTATAAATATTTTTGTACAAGTAGACCCTTTTCTCTTTTTAATGATCTCTTTGGGATACAGACTTATTAGTGGCATTGCAGGATCAAATGGTATGGACAATTTTATAGTGTGTGGAGTAAAATATCTAGGTCCCTCCATTCCAGCTCTGATCCTGAATACTCCAGTGGTAGGACATAGGTATTACAGAGTTACACGAATGACTCCCTGATGCTGCCAGCCTCAGCATGTGTCCTGAGCATCACCATGCCAGAGCCAGTGCAATATCACTATTGAGGGAGGAGCTAGAGTTTTTAAAAAGTGAGGTTGGGAAGAAAAGTGACTTATTTATTTCTGCTCTGGAACTTACTGGCTCCCTGGGCTTGTGCTTTGCTCTCTTTTCTTTCCTGACCATCTCTGGCAAGTCAGGGCCTCAGCCATTCAGATGAAGGATTGGATCTTTCCCTAAAGTTAGGAAGGCTGAAAACCCTCTTTCTCTCATTCTTTACTAATAAAGGCTTATAAATCTAGTAATAAGCCTCCAGATTAGTTTTTATTTATAACAATGGCCCTTCAGGCATAGCTTCAAATTGCCTTCTAGTATGGTTGGATTAGTTAACTGCTCCACCAACAAGAATTAGTATCCCAATTTTGCTACATTCTCTCCAAAATCACTTTCTTTTGTTGTCAGTCAAATTATTCACGGGTCAAGGATCAGGATATGAGAAATGGAGTTGGGATCAGGACTTACAAACAGACTACAAGTCCCCTTGCTGGTCAGTTAAGTTTAATGATTTCAGCTAGTATTTTATAGAGAAAATGACATAGGCTAAGGGATTAGGTAAACCTTTTGCAGGGACAATGGTTAGTAATGATTTACAATCTTAGTACAATGACTTAGTTTATCTCACTGAAACTTAGACAAAGTTTTCTATAGGATAATAAATCACAGGTAAATATGTAAGAATCTATTCCACATTCTCAGGAAAATATTTGCTTCAGTGGGTAGACCAAGAACAGCTTATTATTGCCAAGTACAGGAGAGGAGGAGTTGGAAAGTAGGTGTTTTGGGGGCCTCATGTAATGCCTAGACTACGTTTCTAAGGTATGGCTGTGATTTTACTGGGGCCTACTCTCACTACTGGGAGCTACATCTACTCCTTTTTTATACAAATTTAACAAATGGAAGCAAGGTAAGTGAGTGTATGATTTGTATGGATTATATAAGTCTAGAAAACTAAATGCCAATTCTATTTGCTTGGAAATGGGAGCTTTTGAAATTTCATTTTTTACTAGGGCCCTTTTTTTTCAGAGTGTGTTTCAGAATACATTGTGTGTGCTTTCCTTAGTGTTTTGTCACAGGCAGCTATTTCTTCATGACTTTAGCATAGAAGCTAAGATGACTTTTACTCAGGGGTCTTTTAGGAGGATCAAATCAGGTGATCCAATCATAGGGTTACTAAGATTGCCTCCCTGACAAGGCTTTTCCTCTGAGCTTTAAAAAAAAAAAAAAACAAAAACCCTTACCTTCTGTCTTGGTGTCAATACTGTGTATTGGCTCCAAGGCAGAAGAGTGGTAAGGGCTAGGCAATGGGGGTCAAGTGACTTGCCCAGGTCACACAGCTGGGATGTGTCTGAGGTCCGATTTGAACCTAGGACCTCCCATCTCTAGGCCTGGCTCTCAATCCACTGAGCTACCCAGCTGCCCCCCCCTCTGAGCTTTTTGCATAGCCTTAATTGGATTGTTAGGCTTGCTATGGTTTTTATTGAGACTCAGGGTCCTTTTTGCCTTTATGACAAACATATGACAACAATTTTTGACAATCACAACTAAGAGAGTTACTCTTATTAGCCCGATTCTTTTAATGTCCAATTCTTTGTTCCATAAGCCAAACAAATATTGACTTCTCCTTTACTTATAAGTCAAATTTGTTTAATTTTCTAAGTGTCCATGTTATTATGCTGCTAAGAATTATGTTCTGTTATGGGATAATATACTGGGGTCTGGTATGTATCTTTTCTTCCTAATCAAATATACAATAAATGTTTGGTGTAAGATGTTTGTGTGAAGTCTTGCTAAGTGTGGATCTATTATACTGTGCTATCTTCAGGTTAAACAAGGGTGAGGTGACATTGAGCTAATAGAAAGGGAAATATACTTTGAAAACTTAACAGAAATAATTATAGCTAATATCAGAATACAAGGTTGCACATCGGTATGTTACATTTTTCAAAGTAGCTGAACTACAACAATAGTAATAATTGGACTGGGGTTAATATTAAGATTGATCAGTCTTAGGGAGGCTTGCCACCTCCAGAGTATTCTGCCATGTGAACTGTTCTTTTTGTCTCCAAATCTTGGGCTCTGTTGACTTAGGTCTTTGGAGTGTTCATCTGAGTTTTTCATATTTAGTTGTTCCCAATAAGTTCTCTGCTGTAGCTGTTCATTTCTTGTGTAAATAAAAACAAAACCTCCACCCCCATGTTATAATTCTGGGGTGTTTTGTTTTGTTTGTTTTTGTAAATAGTTTACTCCAATTCAGGTTCAGTGATTATCCAAATGAATTAACTTACAGGAGGATTCATTGTAACTCCAACTGAAACAAAAACTTGGGGTGGGATATAGTTTAAGTATATAATGGAGCATATTTGATTGCTATACACATTCATATTTCTGGGGCTTCAATTATTATTTCGCTTTACTTTTGTAAACCTTAAAATTTCTTAGACTTATAAATGTTGGAAATTTCACCATTGGGAAATTTCATACTTGGAAAATTTCTTACTGATAGTGTATTGGAATGTGAACCCCATTGGCATGGGAGGTTCCTTCTCCTCCCTTCTTAAGATTACTTTAGGACAGAAACCTTTTGCTGAACAATGGAAAGGGCTTTGATCTATGCTTAAGCACAGAACAGGAATTTCTTTGAGTCATGATTGATTTTAGAATTGATACAATAGAGATACTTGGAATGACAGAATCAGGTCTTGGAAAATACAATTTCCACCCCACTCAGTCCTAACAGGATTTAGGAAGGGCTGCAGCATGGATCAAAATTTAATTATTTGAGAATATGACCTCCAATAGACATGTGCAAAGCCAGACCTCTGGGCGGTCCTGGGTTAAGCTAGAGCCTCCATTGGCACAGGGAAATTGATGGACACGTGATTGGTAGATGTGAGGACTGAGGGGAGGGAACTTGGAGGGTTTCCTTAAGGATAGGGGGGTCTGAAGACTGGAGGTGGGGGGTTGAGAAGTTGGTCGGTGTGGTTGGTGTGTGCTCTGAGAAGCTTGCTCTGAAGGAAGCTGAAGGTGGGGGCCTCTGAGACTGTTTCTCCATTTTGGTCAGGTGAGTAATAGGGACTGATCTCCTTTCTTTGCCCCAGCTATCTAAGGGCTTGGGCCTTTTGGCCCAGCCTAAACAGAAGGGGTATTTAAGCCCTATTCCCTTCTCTCCCCTTTCTCTCTCCCCCTCTCTCTCTATCTCTAATTCCTTTCTTCCTCCTGTCTGTAATTAAACTCTATAAAAGGTTGACGGCTGACTTGAGTTTTCATTTAGGAATTACATAGCTGAATTCCTTGGCAACCTTAAATTAATATATATCAGTCTTTTAAAAGTGATTTGCTTGTCACACTTTGTTTATAACACTCTGTTTTGAAAGGAAAAAGCAGGGAAACAATTAAACATTTTGACTTCAAATTTATCTCTCTCTCTCTCTCTCTCTATATATATATATATATGTTAGATATTATATATATTTGTGACTGCTTAGGTTGCAGCATTATTTTCTATACCAAAAAAAAAAAAATTGAATGAAGCTGCTAATTAACACCTTAGGTTTAATAGGAGTTAATAGTTTTGCAGGAAGTTTTAAATCTTTTGCAATATTATCTAAAAAGTATCTTGATTGTGATTTATCTTGGCTTCATATCCTAGTAGGTATATATTGCTTGGGAAATGAGGAAAAATCTTTTTATTACTATATATATATATATATATATATCCTAACCACTAACTTATCACCAACCCACACCACCAGCAACCAAGCCCCAATGACCAACTCACACCCAGCAGCCCACTTCCCTGTAACTGACAGCCCAACCAACCGATGCTCAACCCCTTTTGTATCCTCCTTTCTCCCTCACTTCCTATCATTATGGTTTCTCCTTCTTGACTATATTGTTTCTGCATCCTGCCACTGTGGGCTGGTTAATCCCTACAAATCTCTATGGTAAGAGGACCTCCAGGTTCCCCGTTAAATTAGAGAAAAGGAATAAAGAATTCCTTTTATAACTGGTACAGGTGCTGGTCAGTAACTTGGAAGAGAGTCAATATCATCCTAACACATAACATAATATCTTTTGTACACTCATAACCAATTTACCTTAAACTTTTAGGTTAAAACACAAACATGTTCAATTTCTAACAAATTGCTTTTTTTTTAACATAGGTTCACATTTATATGCATATTTTCAATTTTTATAGAATAAATCCTATCTTTTGGTAATATTCAATATGTAACAGTTTTGTCAAAAATCCAATATTTGTGACTGCTTAGGTTGCAGCATTATTTTCTATACCAAAAAAAAAAAAATTGAATGAAGCTGCTAATTAACACCTTAGGTTTAATAGGAGTTAATAGTTTTGCAGGAAGTTTTAAATCTTTTGCAATATTATCTAAAAAGTATCTTGATTGTGATTTATCTTGGCTTCATATCCTAGTAGGTATATATTGCTTGGGAAATGAGGAAAAATCTTTTTATTACTAGCAACCTTGTTTTTCTAAATCTTACTCTTTTGCTCTTTAGATTATTGTACTTGCTTATAGCCTTTTAATATAGTATAATCAAAATTATTCATTTTATATCTTTTAATGCTCTCTATCTCTTATTTGGTCATAAATTCTTTTCTCCATAGATCTACCAAGTAAATCTAATTTAATTAATATTTAATTTAATTAATATTCCCCTAATTTACTTGTGGTATCACTCTTTAAATTATATATCCATTTTGAAAACCTTATTTTTGTTTAAGGTATGAGATACTAACCAATATCTACTTATGCCATTTTCCAATTTTCCCAGCAATTTTTTTTAAATAGTGAGTTCTTATCCCAAAATCTGGGGTCTTTGGGCTTATCAAACACTAGGTTGATACAGTAATTTACTCCAGTGTACTGTGTATGTCCTTTATTCCATTGATCTACAATTCTACTTCTTAGTACCAGACTGTTTTGATGATTATTGTTTGATAGTAGAGTTTGAGATCTGGTACTGTTAGGCCACTTTCCTTCACATTTTTTTTCCAGTAATTCCTTTGATATTCTTGACCTTTTGTTATTCCAGGTGAATTTTATTATTTTTTTCTAATTTTCTAAAATGATTTGGTAGTTGGATTGGTGTGACATGGAATAAGTAAATTAATTTAGGTAGAATCATCATTTTTATTAGGTACACATGAAAAACTAATATTTTCCAGGTGTTTAGATCTTTTATTTTTTTGAAAAGTGTAATTTTTGTAATTATGTTTATATAATTCCTGAGTTTATCTTGGCAAGTAGATTCCCAGGTATTTTATATTATCTATCTATTTAAAATAGAATTTATCTTTCTATCTCTTGCTGTTGAACTTTTTTGGCAATATATAAAAATGTTAATGATTTATGTGGGTTTATTTTGCATCATGAAACTTTGCTAAAATTATGCATTGTTAGGGGGCAGCTGGGTAGCTCAGTGAATTGAGAACCAGGCCTAGAGACGGGAGGTCCTAGGTTCAAATCCAGCCTCAGCCACTTCCTAGATGTGTGACCCTGGGCAAGTCACTTGACCCCCATTGCCTAGCCCTTACCAATCTTCTGCCTTGGAGCCTCCAAGACGGAAGATAAGGGTTTAAAAAAAAATTATGCATTGTTTCAATTAGTTATTTAGTTGATTCTCTAGAATTCTCTTAAGTATACCATCTTTTCTACAACAAGTGATAGTTTAGTTTCTTCATTGCCTATTTTAATTCCTTCAATTTCTTTTTCTTTTCTCATTAGTAAAGCTATCATTTCTAATACAATATTAAGGGTATACTTGCTTCATTCTTTTTTTAAATAATATTTTATTTGATCATTTCCAAGCATTATTCATTAAAGACAAAGATCATTTTCTTTTCCTCACCCCCCCAACCCCCATAGCCGATGCGTGATTCCACTGGGTATCACATGTGTTCTTGATTTGAACCCATTGCCATGTTGTTAGTATTTGCATTAGAGTGTTCATTTAGAGTCTCTCCACAGACATGTCCCCTCAACCGCTGTAGTCAAGCAGTTGCTTTTCTTCGGTGTTTTTACTCCCACAGTTTGTCCTCTGCTTGTTTTGATTTGCATCTCTCTGATTATAAGAGATCTAGAACACTTTTTCATGTGCTTATTAATAGATTTTATTTCTTTATCTGAAAACTGCCTATCCATGTCCCTTGCACATTTATCAATTAGAGAATGGCTTGATTTTTTGTACAATTGATTTAGGTCTTTATGAATTTGAGTAATTAAACCTTTGTCAGAGGTTTCTATGAAGATTTTTTCCCAGTTTGTTGTTTCCCTTCTGATTTTAGTTACATTGGTTTTGTTTGTACGAAAGCGTTTTAATTTGATGTAGTTGAAATTATTAATTTTTCATTTTGTGATTCTTTCTTTGTCTTGCTTGGTTTTAAATAGTCTTTCCCCTCCCAAAGGTCTGACATGTATACTATTCTGTGCTTACCCAATTTACTTATGGTTTCCTTCTTTATGTTTAAGTCATTCACCCATTTTGAATTTATCTTGGTGTAGGGTGTGAGGTGTTGATCAATTCCTAATCTCTCCCACACTGTCTTCCAATTTTCCCAGCAGTTTTTATCGAATAATGGATTTTTGTCCCAAAAGCTGGGATCTTTGGGTTTATCGTATACTGTCTTGCCCCCAGTCTATTCCACTGATCCTCCTTTCTGTCTCTTAGCCAGTACCAAATTGTTTTGATGACTGCTGCTTTGTAATATAGTTTGAGGTCTGGGACTACAAGGCCCCCATCATTTGTGTTTTTTTTTTTCATTATTTCCCTGGATATCCTTGATTCTTTGTTATACCAAATAAACGCTGTTATGGTTTTTTCTAAATCAGTAAAGAAATTTTTTGGGAGTTCAATGGGTATGGCACTAAATAGATAAATAAGTTTGGGTAGAATGGTCATTTTTATTATATTGGTTCGTCCTATCCATGAGCAATTAATGTTTTTCCAATTGCTCAAGTCTAGTTTTAGTTGTGTGGAGAGTGTTTTGTAGTTGTGTTCATATAGTTCCTGTGTTTGTCTCAGCAGATAGATTCCTAGGTATTTTATTTTGTCTAAGGTGATTTTGAATGGGATTTCTCTTTCTAGCCAGGGGGCTACAGGCTCCCCTTTGTCCCTCTCTGTTTCCCGGCTGTCTGGGTGTCCCTGTGACTGGCTCAGGTTGTTTTCAGGATGTGGCCTTCTGAATAGCCGGACCTGAGGGTTACTGTTGTCTCAGAAGACCCTGCACTCTGAGGAGGGAGGGGCCATGGATTCCTGGAGCTCCAAGCGCTCCTGATAGGATTAATTTCCCCTGGGTTGGATTGGATGTGTCTTAAAGCAGAGACCTTACCTGAGACTCAGACGGAAGGAACCAGTCAGGGGGCTACAGGCTCCCCTCTGTCTCTCTCTGTTTCCCTGCTATCTGGATGCCCCCACAACTGGCTCAGGTTGTTTTCAGGGTGCAGCCTTCAGAATAGCTGGCCCTGGGGTCCTTTTGCTGGCTCTTAGGTTCCCGCTGCTGCCCTGGACTCAGTGCTCTGGGTTGGGGGGGATGGGTCCTGGGACCTTCCTTCTGCCTATCCCTTAGATCCGAGTGATCTCGGGTTCTGGATTTTGGGGGGTTGTACCTTTTGATAAAGGTCCAGGTCCAGGAGGAGGGTTCCCTAGATCTATCCTGTTGTTTGTTTTGAATTTCGGTGTCATAGGAGCATACAGTTTGAGATTGGTAAGGAAGGGGTTTCCTTAGATCTGAACTTTAGCTCTCTCTAAGCCACCATCTTGACCAGAACTCCCATACTTCCTTCATTCTTGATCTTATTAAGAAGGCTTCTAACTTATTCCCATTGTAGATGATACTAGCTGGTGATTTAGAGAGATACTATTTATTATAAGGAATAACCCATTTATTACTATGCTTTCTAGTGTTTTTAATAGGAATAGGTTTTGTATTTTGTCAAAGGCTTTTTCTGAATTTTCTGAGATATTCATGTATGGATTTCTGTTAATTTGATTATTGATATGATTAGTTATGCTAGTAGTTTTCCTGATATTAAACTAGCCCTGCATTCCTGGTATAAATTCTACCTGGTCATAGTGAAAGATCCTTGTGATATATTGTTGTCATCTCCTTGCTACTATTTTAGTTAAAAAATTTCCATCTTTATTCATTAATGAAATTGGCCTATAATTTTCTTTCTCTGTTTTTGTTCTTCCTGGCTTAGATAACAGCACCATGTTTGTGTCATAAAAAGAATTTGGTAGGATTCTTTTTCTGCCTATTTTCCTAAATAATATTTACAGTAATGAGAATAATTCTTTAAACATTTGATAGTATTCACTTGTGAATCCATTTGGCCTTGGGGATTTTTTCTTAGGGAGTTCATTGATGGTTTGTGCAATTTCTTTTTCTGAGATCAAATTATTTAAGTATTCCATTTCTTCATTTATTAAATCTGGGCAATTTATATTTTCCTAAACATTTATTCATTTCCCTTAAGTTGTCAGATTTATTGTCATATAATTTGGCAAAAGAGCTTCTAATGATTACTTTAATTTCCTTTTCATTGATGGTGAATCCACCCTTCTTATTTTTTATTCTGCTAATTTGATTTTCTTTTTCCTATTTAATCAAATTAACCAATACTCTATCAATTTTATTATGTTTTTTCATAAAGCTAACTCCTAGCCTTATATATTAATTCATTGGTTTTCTTACTTTCAATTTTATTAATTTCTCCTTTGATTTTTAAAATTTCCAATTTACTTCTTAATTGGGGATTTTTAATTTGTTATTTTTCTCATTTTTTAAGTTGTATGCCCACTTCATTAATCTGCTTTTTCTCTACTTTTTTTTTTTTTATGTAAGCATTTAAAGATATAAATTCTCCCCTAAGTATTGTTTTGGCTACATCTTATAAATTTTGGTATTTTTTTCTCCTCATTCTGACTCTACTTAATGAAATTATTATTTCCATAATTTGCTTTTTGAACCATATCTTTTTTTTAAAATATATTTTATTTGATCATTTCCAAGCATTATTCGTTAAAGACATAGATCATTTTCTTTTCCTCCCCCCACCCCCCATAGCCGACGCGTAAATCCACTGGGCATTAGATGTTTTCTTGATTTGAACCCATTGCTTTGTTGATAATATTTGCATTAGAGTGTTCTTTTAGAGTCTCTCCTCTGTCATGTCCCCTCAACCGCTGTATTCAGGCAGTTGCTTTTCCTCGGTGTTTCCACTCCCATAGTTTATCCTTTGCTTATGAATAGTGTTTTTTTCTCCTAGATCCCTGCAGATTTTGAACCATATCTTTTTTAACATTAGTTTTCGGTTTCAAATTATTTTTTGATTTGTCTTTCAATGGACATTATTTTTATTGTGTTATGATCCAAAAAGAATGTATTTATTATTTCTGCTTTTCTGCATTTGGTTATGAAGTTTTTATGCCCTAATACATGGTCAGTTTTTGTGCAGGTACAATATACTACTGAAAAGGACTTATATTCCTTTCTATTCCCATTCAGTTTTCTCCAGAGATCTATTGGTTCTAACTTTTCTCGAATTTCATTCACTTCCTTCACTTCAATCTTGTTTATTTTTTGGTTCAGTTTATCTAAATCTGAAAGGGAGAAGCTGGTGTCTCCCACTAATATAGTTTAATATCTATTTCCTATTGAAGCTCATTTATAATTCTGCTTTAGTTCTTTACTTTTACTCTTTATGTGTCTCCCTTTCTCAAAATGTATTTCTTGTAAACAGTGTATAGTAGGATTTGGGTTTTTATTCCACTATACTATCTACTCCTATTTTATGGGAAAGTTGATCCCATTTATACTTAAAGTTATGATTACCCATTGTGTATTCCCTTCTATCTTATTTTCCCCTTTTCATCCTGCTCTTTCTTTTGTCTTTTACTCTGTCTCTCCTCACAGGTATTTTTTTTTAGTCAACAACCCCTATTTCACCCAACCTTCTCCTCTCCCCCAAACACACACCTTGTCCTGTTCCCCTCCTAATTCTCTGAATAGTAAGGTAGGATTCTATTCCTGAAAGAGTATAGTTGTTATTTCTTCTCTGAGCCAACTATGATGAGCATAAGGTTTAAAACATTGCCCATTACCACCCTCAAACTTCCCTCCACTGTAATAGTTTTTTGCACCTTTTTAGATGAGATAATTTACCCTCATTCCACCTCTCCATTCTCTTTTCTTACACTGCAGTCCTCTTTTTCACCCTTTGATCCTTTTTTTTTCATATCCTATCATCCTAATCATTTTACTCCCAAACTTCTATGTATACTCCTTCTAACTGATATAATGTTGATAAGAATTACTAATTTCATCTTTCAATATAGTGGAAACAGTTTGACCTTATTGAGTCCCTTAAATTTTCTCCTTATTTAGCTTTTTATGCTTCTCTTCCGTCTTGTATTTTGTCATCAAATTTTCTGTTTAGGCCTGGTCTTTTCATTAGAAATGCTTGGAAATCTTCTGTTTTCTTAAATAACTATTTTTCCTCTGAAAAAAAAATATACTCAATTTAGCTGGATAGATGATTCTGGGTCATAAACCTAGTTCTTTTGCTTTTGGGAATAGCCTATTCCAAAGCTTCCAGTCCTTTAATGTGGAAGCTGTTGAATTCTGTGTAATCCTAATTGTAGCTTCATGGTATTTGAATTATTTCTTTCTGGCTGCTTGTAGTTTTCT
Organism: Monodelphis domestica; assembly: GCF_027887165.1. Lineage (NCBI taxonomy): Eukaryota > Metazoa > Chordata > Mammalia > Didelphimorphia > Didelphidae > Monodelphis > Monodelphis domestica. The sequence continues at coordinate 548,187,782 of NC_077227.1, read as the reverse complement.
CCTTGGCTTGGGGGGCTCTTAAATTTAGCTATTATATATCTGGGAATTGTCATTTGGGGATTTATTTCAGGAGGAGATCTGTAAATTCAGTTTCTATTTTGCCCTCTTTTTTCAAGACTAGGAAGGAAAGTTACTTTGATAATTTCTTTTAATGTGATGACTAGGCTTTTTTTTTTTTATCATGGCTTGCAAGTAGTCTAGTATTTCTTAAATTGTCTCCTTTGGATTTATTTTCAGATCAGTCGATTTTTCACTGAGATATTTCATGTTTTCTTTTTTTTCATTCTTTTAATTTTGTTTTATTGTTTCTTGATATCATGAAGACATTAGCTTCTAATTGTACAATTTCAATTTTTAAAGAATGATTTTCTTCTTTGAGCTTTTTAACTTCCTTTTCCATTTGTTCAGTTCTAGTTTTTATGATACTATTTTCTTCAATGGATATTTGTACTACTTTTTCCTTTGGTCATATGTGCTTTGCATGTCTTTTATTTATCTTCCTCATTTTTCCTCTACCTCTCTTAATTGATTTTGAAGTCTCTTTTTAGCTCTTCCAGAACCTAAGACCAATTCATATTTTTCTTTTTAAGTTTTACATGTAGCTGCTTTGCTTTCATTATTTCTTCTGAGTCTATGCCTTACTCTTCTTTTTCCTCATAAAATTTTTGTATGGTTAAGGTTTTTTAATTCTTTTTTTTTTTTAATCTGTGCTCATTTTCCTAGCCTTTTTCTTGGCTCTTACTTTTATCTTAAAAGTGAATTCTGTTCTCAGGGTAGAGGAAACTCTCTTAAACTTCAGTTTTTCCTTGTTGCTACTTTTAGCTCTTTTTCTGGGTTTCTGTAAATTTCATTTATTCCAAAGTTGTATAATAACCTGTGGGCTGAGAGCTCTAATAGCAACCTCCCAATGCTGATTCAGTCACTCCTTGGGACTGCTGATGGCTTGCAGAGCTCAGAGAATGGTGACCTACCCTGTTCTGGAGCTCAGGGTATATATGGGAAGAGGCTTTGGCTCTCACTCTGGATTTGATTAAGTCAGGCACACTGTAGACCAACTTGCCCTGGGGCTTCTAACCTGTCCTTGAGATTTAGTTGGAGCTCTGGGCCTCCACCTAAGCTCTCACCAGCTAGGCACCTTGCCAATAGCCTTGCCCTGGGCTTAGGGCCTTGATTTGGGCTTGGGTAGGGCCTCAGAGCCTTCTTCTGGGCCTATACCAGCTGGGCACACTGAACTGCCCTAGGCTAGGTCTTAGAAAGTGCACATGGGGTTGCACTACTATTACTTAGGCAGGGTTTCAGGGTCTGTGGGTCTTCACATTGGCTTGGACCCAGGTTCAGAACCTGGAACAGTAGACTGGAGGGTGAGGGGGTGCTTTTGGTTTGCACCAGTTCTCCTTGATGGAACCTTACAGAAGGCTGTGCTCCCCTCACCCCAGTGAACCAGACTCTTGCCTGCCTTTCAAGTTGTTTTTTTACAGGAAAATGGCTTCACTCCATTTCTTTGTTGCTTCTTTTACACAAGTATTCATTTTGAAGCATTATTTTAAGTTTGGTTGGAAAGGATTCTCACTGTGGGTCAAGCTTTCCCTGCTTCTATTCCACCATCTTGACTCTACCCCAGAAGGACTTCTTTAATGTACTCTAGTCAGGTTAACTTTCTTGGGTGAGCTTTTAGAAACTTAAAACCCTATATCATCAGATTACAGCATCATAGATTTAGAGGTGGGACGGACCTCAAAGGTTATCTATCTAGTCCTTTCCTCAGGTTTACAAATGAGCAAACTGAGACCAAGAAAGGTTACTTGCCTAAGGTCACATACTACAGTAACAAAGCCAGGATTTGAATCCAGATCCTCTGACTCTAAATCCAGCACTTTCTACTTTATCTTGCAATGGGAATTGTTTATTGATATCTACCCCATCTTATATTTCTGAAGGTGATTTTTAAAACGGTTACATGACTTTATATCTATCCATATTAAATTTACCTTATTAGATCTTACCACATAGTTTGCCATCCAACAGGTTCATTGTTCCCCCATCATCATGTTCTCTGCCCATTTGCTAAGAATGACATCCGTTTTTTAATCAAGTCAATTACTAAAGCAAAAGCAAGTCACTTAACCTTTCAGTTCTCAAAGCAACACTCTTAAGAGTTTAAGTTGGGGAGAAAGTGCTGACATGCTGCATTAATAGAGTTTCCTCATCTGGGAGTTGCCTATGTAAATGAAATTATAGGTCTAGTCCTTGCTCCTTTTAATTACTTATTTTCTTATTACTCTTTTATAAATGTTTTCTGTTTAGTTCATATGGTTAGCATTTCAGACTGAGGGCAGTTATGTATATGTGCATGTGTTTTCCCAGCATAATAAAATTGAAATTTTCTTCTTAATCTTCTACTTCATAACCATATTTATATATGTATTGACACATATATATGCATATATGTATACATATTATATATATATGTATATATATACTATTATATAGTATATACATATAATTTAACAATATCATGAGTTAAAGAAGGGTAAAATAAAATACATTTTTATAATGAGAAAATCACGTATTTAAATTAATACTTGATACATATAATTAGAATTAGTAAACATTATAAATTGCAGCATATTTTAAAATGCAGTTTTCATATTTTTAAAAACATACGTAGCAACTCAAAGTCTGATAAAAATATTTCCCAAGTATTGGGATTACTTTAATGGAAATTAATAATGTTTTTAATAATATGTATCATAAGTTTTATGTAAATGAATACTTCAGAAGTATTTGAAAATATTCATCATTAAGTATTAATACCTACTTATGTTCTCTTAAGTAGCTTAAATTCCCCTCTTCAATTTAGTTCATTTATGTACCTAGGTAATTCTCATATAGCAGTGATAACGTTAAAGGAAATTACAGATACTTGAAGTATCGATTGAATTATTTGAGTAGATATAAGCCTTTATTTGTGGGGGGGAAAATCCTTTAGTATCTGGTATTAAAAATAAGATCATTTAACATTTGGTCATTTCTACAGCTTTTACATATATAAAAGTTAGACATATTCAACATATTTTAATGGTCAAAATATATGCAATAAAACTAAATGTTCTTGCATTATTACGAAAATAAAAGAATGAAATTGGAAAATCCTCATAAGGAATATATACTTATTTGTATAGACTTTATTATTTTAGTGATCTGATCATCTTAAACTGTATCTCATGCTTGGCTTCTCTTATTGCCTAATTACACATGCAGCTTTGACAAATGGCATTCCCTGTTTTACTGGCCAGCTTTACTGACCTTGTCATTATTACTAATGGCTATATGCAGGAGCTTCAAGCAAAGTAAGCAGCTGTGCATTTCAGTGACTTCATTTGTAACTTATTCTTTTTTTTTTTTAATAAAACAGAACAGCAAAAACTGGAGAGCAGCAGTTGACCTGTGTGGACGACTTCTTACAGCCCATGGCCAAGGCTATGGCAAAAGTGGTCTACCTACCAGTCACACAACAGATTCTCTACAGGTACCACCTCCATTAGTTTGTTTTATCCTGCCATTTCTCTGTAAAAGTTGTGTCATTGGAAAAGTAGAGTTGGAGAAGCATTAGGACTTTGAGAAACAGAAGGAGCAGTTATGGTGCTCATGTGCTATTTTCACAACTACTTAAAAGTTGATTTGAGTTATTGTAACTATTAGAAATTTTGTGGATGAAATCATCGTTATCAACTTGTTCAAAGTACTATAATATCTTCCTAAAATGAAATGATAAAAGGGCAGGTAGGTGGCTCAGTGGATTGAGAACAGCGCCTGGAGTTGGGAGGTCTTGGATTCAAATATGGCCTCAGCTATGTAACTTTGGGCAAGTCATTTAATCCCCATTGCCTAGTTTTTATTACTCTTCTGTCTTAGAACAAATACATAGTATTGATTACAAAATGGAAGGTGAAGGTTTAAAAAAAAATAAAAGGAGAGGATACTAAAAATTTCTGAAGTTGGATTATAGATTATACCCCCTATAGATATATAAGCATTATAATTCATCCTCCTTTATTTCAGTAAATCTGTCATCTCCTCAGTGTGGGGGTTCCATTTATGCATTTAAATCACAATCCATCCATGTCCCTCTTTGTCTAGTCCAACACATTGAGTTCTTCTAGTACTTTGCATATCTATATCATTATGAAAAAAAGATATTATTCTATTTTGAATGTCCTGTTTTGTCTGATTTTGAATAGCCGTAGATAGTTCCTAACTTTGTGAATCTGCACAAGTAACTTAACCCCCATAAAAATAGTTCTTACTGTTCTTTTGCCTTAGAACCAAAACTTGGTATCAATTCTAAGACAGAAGGTAAGGTTTGTTGTTGTTGTTGTTTTAATAAATAAATAAAAACTCCAAGAAAAGGGTCACTCTTTTGAGTTCCCTAACCCAAAGAGTTCACACTTTTACCCAGGGTTTATTCAGTGACGTGGGTTCTACTTCTCATTTATAAATAAATTATATAGGACAGACAGGAATAGTAGATTATATAGAGGGATGGGATTTATAACCTTTATAACTGACCACAAGTATAGTAAAAAAAAATGGTGTAAGGGTGGACAGTTGAGAGCAACCAGACTGTCAAACTGCTCTTCAACTGTGAAAACTATTTTGATGTTTTTGACTCTTAAGTTTTCTCTGTTTCTGAAATGAGGTATAGTGATGAGGGTCTCTAAATTTATCTAGAAATTGATTACTATTCTGGTTTAATAACCAAAGAGATCTTATCCCACATGGGAGAGATAGACAGGAACTAGAGTAGGAGCAGTAGTGAAATTAGGGAAAGGCTAAGAGTTTTTACCAAGATTGTGGTGGAAATGACAAGGTAAAAGGTACAGAGAAAGATGATACCAGATTACCATGTCATGATTGAATAGTTCTATGATGGTTATGTCATGACATATGCTAGACATGACACTAAAAAGAGTTTTGAAGTATGTAAGTTATCTTGATAACCATCCTGTTCTGCTAGAGTTGCCCTTGTTTGTGTGATGAAGATGTCTAAAATAAATTGTCTTTAGGACCCAGAGTAACTTGAAGAAACTGACTGTCTTTCAGAATTACAGCCTGTCTGGACATTGGCTCATCCAGCTCTCACAGTCTCTGAGATAAGATAACCAAAGTCCTTCTGCCCAGACTTGATATCTCTGATTTCTGGTCCCAATTTCTCTATCTCTGATTGACTTTATCACTTGGCCTCAACTAGGAGACATCTGGCCCTAAGACTCAGTGGGTCATTGTATTGTTGTTGAAATCTTGAGACTGAGTTACTTCATACTCTTCTTTGACAGTCTTGTGATAAAAGCACATATCAGAGATGTCTTTGTTCCCCCTTGCACTCGAGAATCCTTCATAATTCTCCTGAGAACTTTCTACCCCAGATCCCTCCCTGGATTGGCCCCTTCCAAACCCCTTTCTCACTTCCCTTCACTAAGAATTATAAAAGTAACTGCTAGTCACCTATACAGTGTGCTTTTTGGTACTAGATGAATTTGTTCCCATGTATATGTATGTCTTTGCTTAATAAAGATTATCTTGATTTTAAAGACATCATATCTCTTAGCTAGCTTCCTGTTTTAGGAAAGAAAGATGGTAGACTCTAGGGGTCTTGGCACTCCAGAGGGTTTACTCCCCCTTAGGAAAAGAGTTCTAAGTTCTAAGTTCTGTAGAATTTGTGCTTCAGGTTACAGGAGCAATGGCTAACAATCACTGATTCCTACAAACAAGAAATGTTTTCTTTTAGGGAAAAAAAATCTGTTTCCTCCAAATAAATCCAATTTTAAAATTTGGTAATTATGTATAATTTTTTCAGAAGAGGTGCGTGTATTTATGTTTAAATGTATATATGTATATGTGTGCACATAGTTTCTTTTCTATTTTGGATGAGACCTAGATTTAAAACAATATTTATTGAGCTACCTGAAAGATAAATAAGTCTTTGCCCTCAAAGAAATTGCCTTATATGGGATAGAAAAGACAAGCTCAATAACATCCCTCTTTACTACTTACAGAATATTTTCCTCATTACTCTATGAGGAATGAGTAGCACAAGTATCATTTCCAAAACCATGATTCTGGCATGAGCCCAATACTAGTCCACTAAACAGGTTGGGGGGAAAGGAGGAAAAATAGAACATGTCAAATCAGTTCAGGATTTCCTATGTAAATTGGATAGCAGTGGAAGAGGAAAATTGGAATGATATGGTAGGCAAAACAGAAGAGGTTGTTAAATATGTTCAGAAGAACTTGTCCAAAGATTCAAAGACAAGATCGTGAATACTATCTGCAAGAAGTGCCTAAAAAGAATGGTTTAATTTGAACAATTCATGGGGGTTAAGATTTACTAGATTAATGCAGACAAGTAAGTATGTGAATATTAAGTGTTAAATATCCTGAACTTTGTTAAACTAATTTACATGGATGGCCTAGCAAACATGCCATTTTGAAGTTTTATGACACTTGTTAATATAAAATGTTAATTTAAAAAACCATGAAGATTTAGAGGTGACCATTTTGCAATCTTCATTGAAAAACAGTGATTAAGAACAAGTCAGAAAATATTTATTAATGAAATTCAACTTTTTATTAATTATCTACTTTGTAGATTATTAGTAGCAAATGTTAAATCTCAAATTAACTTCCTACTACCAGACTAGCATATCCTTGATTTTCATTGGTGGATACTCAGGAAATGCAAAGTAATTTCCATACTGCCTGAGTTATACAGTAATGCAGTTTAAAAAAATAATGAGACCCAATAAGAATGAAGCTATCCTCTTACTAAAATAATCAAATCTATACAACTAATAAAACTTACATTTCTTACTTAAAAAGTTGTATTTGTGTTCCCTCATGTGTACAAAATATATTTATGGAATTGTTTAACATGCATAAAGCCATACTAAATAAAGTAGAAAAGAGAAATTTCAAATTTTTATCTTTGAGATAATAATTGTCTTCCCTCACTTTTTCATGTTTAGCTCTGGTTCGTGAGGCTGGCCCTGTTAGTGAAACTGAGCCTTTTCCAGAATGCTGAAGTGGAATTTGAGCCTTTTGGGAATCTGGACCAGCCTGATCTTTATTATGAGTACTACCCTCATGTATATCCTGGCCGAAGGGGTAAGGCCGACTCATTACTGAGCTATGAGCATAAAGAGATTTTCCTTGCTTTGAATTTTAAAATTACTGAGATTTTTTTCCCTTTATGTTTCCATAATCTTACATAAAATGAAATGTGTAGAATTTACTCACAATACTGTGTATTGGCTCCAAGGCAGAAGAGTGGTAAGGGCTAGGCAATGGGGGTCAAGTGACTTGCCCAGGGTCACACAGCTGGGAAGTATCTGAGGCCAGATTTGAACCTAGGATTTCTCATCTCTAGGCCTGGTTCTCAATCCACTGAGCTACCCAGCTGCCCCCTTCACCTTACTAATTTAAAGAATGATTTCTTTGACAAATTTTACAGAGGATAGGAATATTACATAGTTTGAAAACGAAAGCAGAAAAAGCCTAGAAGCAGGAATACTAGCTAGCCAGATTAATGCAATACTTGAGCCATGAGGATATTAAAAAAAGAGAAGAGGTCAAATCTAAAACATACTGTTGAAGATGAAACGACATGACTTTAGTACAAATGTAATGTGAACAGAAAAGAGAACTGAGTCAAAAATTACAGGTTGATGTTCTTGAAGCCTTAAAAAGTATGTGCCACTGAGAGTGATAGGAACATTGGGAACGTGTACCTGTTTAGAGTAAATAACAATGCACTTTTAGCAAGGAGGATGAGAAGTCAAGAACATCAGTGTAAATTTAGAAGTCATTTACTGGCAAGTAGTAATTGAAACCTCAATAGTGAGTAAGCTATCCAAGAAATATTCAGAGGAAAGAGAGCAGAGATATAATCATTACAGGTATTAGTAGTTTAAAGGACATAAGGAAAGAAGAGAATCCAGCAAAAGAAACTGAAAAATTTTAGGGAATTAGAGAGTGGTTATGGAGAAATAGTATTTATTATATCATATATATATATGTGTGTGCAATATATATATATATATATGACAGCATTTATTAAAAATGCCTACTCCGTGCCAGACACAGTGATGCTACGTGCTTCGTAAATATGATCTCTTTGGATTATAAACCCCTTTCACACATTCTTGTCATCTTCACAACTCCTTGTAGCAATGGGTAACAAAGATATTATCATTTCCATTTGATGGATGCCAGAAACAGAGAAGTAAATCATGCTGTCAAGAAATTTAACCACAAAATATATCACAGAATCTCAGTTAGAAGGAACTTCAGATCATATCCAGTCCTACCCATACAAAAAAGGAATGTCCACTAAAGCATACCCAGCCTTGTTTGAATACCTCCAGAGAATTATCAAGGGAATAAATTAATGAAAACAATATGAAGGAAGGTGGTCTGGTGGAACCAGATCTCAAACTATACTATAAAGCAGTAATCATCAAAACAATCTAGTGTAGCTAAGAAATAGAGTGGTAGATGAATGGACTAGATTAGATACATAATACACAGTTGTAAATAGCCACAGTAATTTAGTTCAATAAACCCAAAGATCCCAGTTTTGGGGACAAGAATTCACTATTTGACAAAAACTTCTGGGAAAACTGAAAAAGTGTGTGGCAGAAATTGATATAGACCAATATTTCACACCTTATACAGAGTTTGATAAGGTCAAAATGAGCATGTGATTTAGACAGAAAGGGGAATGCCATAACCAGATTAGGGGAGCATGAAATAGTTGATCTTTCAGATGTTTGGATAAAGGAAGAATTTATGACCAAATGAGATTGAGAACATTATGAGATATAAAATCAATAATTTTGATACTAAATTTAAAAGTTTTTGTACAAACAAAACCAGTGCAAGATTAGAAGAGAAGGATAAAGCTGGGTGGAAATTTTGTAGTAAATTTCTCTGATGAAAGCCTCATTTCTCAAATATATAGAGAACTGAGCCAAAACTATTCAAATACAAGTCATTCCCTAATTGATGAATGGTCAAAGGATATGCACAGGCAGTTTTCAGGTGAAGAGAACAAAACTATAGTCATGAAAAAAATATTCTAAATCACTATTGACTAAAGAAATCCAAATTTAAAAAATCTTGAGTTACCACTTCGTACCTCTCAGATTAACAGTAAAGGAAATTTATAAAAGTGGAAGGAGACTTGGCAAAATTAGGACACTGATGCCTTGTTGATGGAATATTTAACTAATCCATCTATTCTAGAGGGCAATTTAGAACTATGCAAAGGACTATAAAACCACATATCCTTTGATCCAACTTCAAGTAGTTCTGAATCCCAAAGAGAGAGAAGGCCTATTTGAGAAGTAATATTTATAGCATCTCTTTATGTGGTTCAAAGAATTGGAAATCTAAAGGAATGTTCCTCAGTTAGGGAAATGACTAAACAAATTGTGGTATATGTTTGTAAAAGAGTACTACTTTTAGAAATTATGAGCAGGGTGATTTCATAAAAACTTGGAAAGACCTACAAGAATTGATACAAAGTAAAGTGTGCAGAACTAGGAGGAAACTACCCAGCAACAGCAATACAGTATTTCAGATGTCTCATCAGGGAAAGAGCACTCTGAGACTGTTATCTGCCCAATCTGGAAAAATACCTTTCAGAGTAGCCACATAGAGGTTAGAGATACCGGTGAAGAAGCAGAATTGTTCCCCAGGTTAATGGCATCACTTTAATTCTGCCAACCTATATCATTTGCTATCTTCTGAGTGATGTGTAGTGATTCTTTCTGTGGCATCAAATAGGCATGATAAAGAGAACTGCTATTACCCAAAGTAGGTACATTCTCTCCCCCTCATCCTAGCAACCTCATCCCCAACTTCTGTCTCCCACTTGTTTATATGGCAGAACAGAAATGATGTCAAGAAATGTGTAGATTAATGGAAAAGTTAAGTATACCCCAATCATTCCTTCATGTTTCTAAGAAATGAAATGGCTAAAATCAACTGGTTGTATAAGTAGGATTTCTAAAATACTAATATTAATATTGTCTCCTTATTCAACTTTACTTGGCAAAGATGTTGTGGTGCAGGAAAGTTTATTTTTTTTATTTTATATATATTTTTTTATTTTATACAGCTATGCAGATATCTAGGATTCTATTATATCTGAGATCAGCCAAATAAATTATAATACTCTTTTCCAGATCTTTCTCCTCAACTATTTGCATGCAAGTAGAGTATGAACTCTTATCATAAAGAACAGTATTTTAATCATACCATTGTCTAAGAATAAGATTAAGTTGACTGAATCTGTCCTCTCTCGTTTGTCATTTTTCTGAGTTTTACTCTCCATACTCATTTTCCTAACATTTTTCTGTAAGGATGGATATATAAAAATCAGAATGATGCATTAGATTTTCAGTTCTACAAGAGATAATTATCTCATTTGTGGATTAGCCCATGTCCTTAATTCTCATTATCTTTTTTTGCTTGTTATCTGCCTTTGGTCACTTGAGATTCCTCTACAAATAGCATATTCACCTATATCGAAGCAGTGAAATTATATCTACTTCAAAATGGTGGAATAAGGTAATTTTACCTTTTTTAGAAGCTTTAATTAAAAGGGTAAAGTAGTGAGAGATTGAAATGATTGGCTGCAAGAAGGTTTTAGGATTATCCATCTATTTATCAGATTAAAAATAGTCAGTCTTCCTCATTATTTTGCATAACCAAGGAGATTATGACAGAACTAGGAGCAATGAAGAAAAAGCTGCTAGGAGGTCTCATGTAATAATGTTACTAGGCACTTTAAGCTCCCAGGCATAACATTTATTTTTCCATTCTTCTCCTTGCATCCCTATTTCATCATCTCATTGGTATGTAGATAGGAAACACTGATAGAGAAAGAGCTATAACTTGGTACCCATTTCTTTATATCAGCAATTATTTTGGCACAGTAAATAGAGTGCTAGACTTGAAGTCAGAAAGATCTGAGTTTCAAATCCATCTCAGAGACTGACTTGCTATGTAATCTTTGGCAAGTCACTTTAGCACTGTTTACCTTAGTCTCCTGATCTGTAAAATGAGGGTAGTAATAGTACCTGCCTCTTAGGGTTATCATGAAGATAAAATGAGCTAATGTTTGTAAAATACTGTGCAAACCTTAAAGCACCATATACATGCTGCCATGATTATTATTACTAATAATAATAATACTAATATAAAATTTTTTTGTTTTATGCTGGTAAATATGTACTAGTTTATAGCACATAAAGCCTTCTCTTAATGACTTTGACCTACCAGTTCCCTAGCCATGCTTGGAATTTTTGGAAATGATCTGTTTTACCCCATGTAGGTCTGAAAATTAGAGATTCAGAATTTTACAGATGTTTAAACTACTTTATAAAATTTCATATAATGGTTTCCATGTTAGACATTTCCAAGGTTACTTAACACTGAAACTGGTGAACTCACCTTGAAATAACATCTTCCCACTTGGTAACAATTGATATCTTATAATTCAAGATTGGCATTGTGAAGAAGAAAAATTTCTGGGTTAGAGAAGAGAAATGCCTATTTTTGTTGTTGTTGAAAATTTTTTTTCCTAAGGGTGTGCAGATCAGAAAACATGCTTTTGATTCTGCCTGAAACTAAATTGCACTGGGATATGGATAAAGAGAAGATAGTAGCTATGCATCATTAAGCAGCTAATTTAAATTGTGAACTAAACATAAATCATACGTATATTTTAGTGAAAGTATATTAACATTCATCCACAATAATATGCTGGATGTTTACTAATTTTTCTTCTCATTTTGTGGTATAACAAGCATAAACATAAGATTTTGATTCATTTATTTCATTTCAGTTTGCAATATATTAGCAAAGCAAGTCATTAAAATGTACTTTCAGAAAAGACTATAGCGACACAAACAAATAAATTACTTTTATGAATGAGCTTTAATATATTTTATTTAAATATTGTGCATAATTTTACCCATTCAAAATATTCATAACAAGAAACATAATAAATCATATCTTAGAATCATGTCATTTTCCTTATTCTACAGCCAAGAAACAGTTGCATAGTATTATCTTTGCCTCTGACATTTCTAGAAATTTCATATAGTTGCTTGCTTTTGTCACGCTTCTGGCAATTGGGAAAATATAAGCTACAATAAGCTTTTCTTCTAGTCACCCATCAGTGGAAGGAGTTTTTTTTTTTTTCATTTCCTCTCTTCCACTTGAAAGATTGATTGATGAGGCAGTTCAGGACAAGGACTATACTTTGCCTTGAACTTGGACAAAAGTAATGATTTAATTAAAAAAAAAAAAAGATCCTATATTCTAGTGCCCTTTGATGGTCTTGGCCATGGGTTCAGTCAAACCTTGGATCTATTTTTTAATCCTTTGGTGACCTCATGTCATTCAACCTCTTTGGGCCTCACTTTAACTGATCATAAAATGAAGAGATTTAAACTTAAAGTATGACCCTTTTCTATGGTGGCTTTGGATGGAAAATTTAGAGAGAAGAAAGACTAGAATAATAGACCTCCAGAAGCCAATTTCTTTTCTCTTTCTCTCTCTGACCTTTTCTTCTCCCTTTTTTTCTTTATCCCTTACTTTCTTAAACTTTAAGTCTCCCAGTAATATTTTGAGTAATACATTACATCTATTGGGGGTTTAAATTTTATTATATCTCACATAATAAAAAGTATTGAATTAGAGTTATTTTACACTTCCAGTTTGATATTTAGAAACTAAGCTGTCATAAACTTTTAAGTTTATTAAACCCCTATAGAGAATTTAAAAAAATAATTTTTTATCATGTATTTGATCCTTTATAGTTAAACTTAACAAGCAAGATCCTTTACCTATATTGTCTTACCATTTAAATCCAAAAAGTTAGTGTTGGCTACATTGATAGAAGATATCAAAATAATGAGTTAAGATAGTTTCTAGAAAACTCTGTGAGACTTCTAGATATTCAGCTTTGAATATACTTTAGAGGAATAGTATACATTTATGAAGAAGGCAGGAAAATTTTGCAAATGGCTTTTTAAGTTACTTATAATTTTTGTACTTATTTTTACATTTAAGCAGAAGTTCTTTATGAATGATTTGCAAATGTACAACCAGAATCCTATTTTAAGCATTGCCACAAAATATCATAATTATATCAGATTTCATTACATACCATTGGTGCATTTTAAGTATTATATCTGTTTTCTAATTTAATATTTTCCCCAATTGCATATAAAATCATTAACATTTGGGGTTTTTTTTATATTGAGTTCCAAATTCTTTTTCTCCTTCTCTCCCCTCCCCTGAGGAAATAGTTTTATGTAGGTTATACATGTTCATTCATATAAAACATATTTCCACATTAGTCATGTTGTGAAAGAAAACACAGATCAAAAAACACCCAAACAAGAAATATAAAGAAAATAAAGAAAATTTCAATCTAAATTCAGACTTATCAGTTCTTTCTCTGGCTAAAGATAACTTTTTTCATCTTAACTCCTTTAGCATTGTCTAGGATCATTATATTGCTAAAAATAGCTAGGTCATTCACAGGTGATTATCATACAATACTATTTTTACTATGTTTGGTGGTCTCCTGGTTCTGCTCATTTTACTTTGTGTCAGTTCATGTAAGGTTGTTCAGAGAATATCCTGCTTGTTGTTTCTTATAGCACAACAGGAAGGAGTTATGGTGTCTTTCTAATGCTATAGTTCATGAACCTGTATGAAAAGGTAAGGTCATGAGCTTTTTTCCTCCCCTGATTATCCATAGCTATCATTTAGTCAGCCAGACTTTATTAGATTTTAGAATGTATTTACTAAAATGGTCTAGTAGAATAGTTGATATAAAACATTCTCCCAAATAGTCTGGGACAAAATCTCTTATAAATACATACAGCATCAAGGGGAAAGTGGGCCCAAACTTAAGAGAAACAGATGGCAAAAAGGTAACTCATAGCTCATGGAAGTCCTTTTACTAGAGTCTTCAAAATGTTCTCCTTAGGTATGATGCAGTTGTTTGTTTTTTTCTGCTAGGTCCTGTGCAGAGCCTTGAATCTATTTTCCTCGTCTCAATCCATCTGTCCTTGGATTCTGGTACAGATACTGCCATTGCCACTTTCAGGACATTACTAGGACACCAATATGAAGGTGGAAAATCTGTCTTCCAAAGTTTCAGTTGCCCCTTTGAAGAGGCTGATGATAGTCTATCTCAGCCTCCCTAAACCCCACCCTCAAGTTGTTGTTTTTTTTCTCAGTGGTTTAGGTAAAACACTCTCTTGGCTTTGGCTTACTGCTTGCTCAGATCTCTGATTCCAGCTAGTTTTCCTCACTTTTATAAAAACCAACAATGACCAAGCCTTTCAAGCAAACCACATAGACTTCCTCTAGAATAGTGCCAAGGCCATGTTCACACATACTGAACAGGGTAGATATAGTCTCACCTATTAAGTATGTACTACAGTATGATCTCTAATCACTTTAAGCAGAGTAGTATGATTTTATTTACTCAATTTACCCCTGTTTTTATATTTAATTTATATTTATATTTAATTTCTTAAAATAAAAATGTTTATGTAATATACTTTTTATTTATTCATTTTTATTTTTAAATATTTTTCCATGTTTACGTGATTCATTTTCTTTCCTTTCCCTCTTCCCTCCCCCCTCTCAGAGCCAACAAGCAATTCCACTGGTTGTATAAATGTTATAACTTGTTTTCCATATTATTCATTTTTGCTAGAGATTTTTTAAAAGCCTAAACCCCAAATCACATACCCATATATACATGTGACAAAGTGATGTTATTTTGCATTTCTACTCTCATAGTTCTTTCTCTCAGTGTAGATAGTATTCTGCTTGTTGCTTTGCAACTAGTAGCAAAGTCCGTTACAATGGATTGTTCCACAATGTCTTACTTTCAGTGTACAATGTTCTTTTGGTTCTGCTCATTTCACTCTGCATCAGTTCAATGAAGTTCTCCCAGTTCATCTAGAAAGCATCTAGATCATCAATTCTTACAGCACAATAGCATTGCATCACTGTCATATACAACAATTTGTTCAGCCATTCCCCAATTGCATAGTATACTTTTTTTTTTTTTAAAGAAAATCAGGGGTAGCTAAATTAAATTTCCTTACTAAATCTGACTTCCTCTTAAATAAAACCTTGGAAAACAACACTTTGTGACACAATCTCCTAAAGGAAGTTCTAGAAGTAGAGGGGGGTGGCTTCATGTTATATCACACTAAGAGAAGGGTCTATTCATTGGTGTTAAAAATCTTACTTTGGGTTCTTTATGTAGGTGTTGTTTTTTTTTTTAACCCTTCTGTCTTGAAGAGTGGTAAGGGCTAGGCAATGGGGGACAAGTGACTGACCCAGGGTCACACAACTGGGAAGAGTCTTAGGCCAGATTTGAACCCAGGACTTCCCTTTTCTAGGCCTGGCTCTCAATACACTGAGGCACCCAACTGCTACCTCTTTGTGTAGCTTCTGAGGAGGAACTGAACTTAATACTAGATAAGGAAGCCAAATTAAAGCTGTTTTATGTAACTTTTTTTATAGACTACAATACCACACTGCTAGGAAGAGAATTATTTCAAAGGAATTTTTACATTTATTTTTCTGAAGATATTTAGGGCCTAAAATTAGTAAAGTCCTTTCTAAAACCTTTTTTCATTTTCTGGATTTATATTTTTTCCATCAGAACATTCATTTTTTTTCTTGTTTCATTTAACTTTCATAAAATCTTTTGGTTGGAAGGGTCCTATGTGGCCATCTAATTGAGTCTCCTTCCTGCTCCATGAATATCTCAGAAAATGATCATCCAGCCACTGTTTGGAAACCTCTAGTCATAGAGAATCCTGTATCCAGTGAGGAAACTCAGTCCATTTGCCTTCAGTTCTCATTATTAAGAAGTTTTTCCTTAGACTGAGTTGTATTATTATGCTTTCTTATAACTCTCTCCTTCCTCTAATTCTGAATTCTGGAATTATCTAGTTTGAGTATATTGTTCTTGTTTAAAACATTCTTTTAGCAATTTAAAAGCAGTTATAAACACACACAAAAAATATGGTCACCAAGATATACACCTCCGATATGATTTTCCTACTTCATTTCCATTTTTTTCCTCATTTGCTTTCATTCTTTGAAATTTGAATGTTTGTAGGACCATTACAACAACAGTAAATTAATAAGCTAAGTATATAAAATGGATCTTTTTTCTTTCATATTCATTTTCCCCTTTCATATCTCTTCTAAAGAGAGTTACAGGGACCAGCTTGGTGACTCAGTGGATTGAGAGCCAGGCCTAGAGAAAGAAATAAAGGGTTCAAATGTTAGCTCAGATACTTCCTAGCTGTGTAGCCCTGGGCAAGTCACTTAACTTCCATTGCCTAGCCTTTACTGCTCTTTTGCCTTGGAAACTAGTACACAATATTAGCTCTTAAGATGGAAGGCAAGGGGAGTTTTTGTTTAATTTTATTTTTTTAATAAAAATAAATAATTATAAACAAAAAGCCTTTAAAAGAGTTATTTCAACATCCTTACCCACATGTTAACATAAACACTATTTAACATTTTTTTTAACTTGTCTTGTGTCCAGATTTCCAGATTCAAATCAGAAGAGAGTAACATGTTAAGTAATTCTTGCTACAAGTATTGGTTCTGAGCAATAGGAATGTGCTTTTGAAAGCTACTGTGGTGAGATTTTCTTTAAGCAGAAAACTGCTGTGGAGAGAATTAGGTATTAGATAGAGGCTCCTGGTTTTGATGAGTTAGGACTAGAGAGTGTTTCTTTGCTTAAAAGATTATATGCACAGAGAGATGACTTGAGGAAATAGTACAGTAATAATAAGGGAATAATTATTTATTTTTTCTTCCTTGTGCTTCAAAGCTCTAAACTCTTACTATTTTAAACTTTTATTACTTATCTAGACTAAAGAAATATTGAATGAGTAGGAACATATTACAGTTTGACTTAAGGATATTGTATATGACAGAGAAGTCTGACAATTCTTGTCACATTAGGTGAACAAAAGAAGCAGTGTGACATAATGGATAGAAAGTCAACCTTGGAATTTAAAAGACCCCAGGTGTTCCTCAGAAATATACTGGTTGGCAACCTTAGATAAGTCATTCAATCTTTTAGTATTTGAAACAACTCTCTTCAGTTTTAAGTTGCAAAGAAAACTACCTAAACGGATAAAGGAAGTTTCCTTAAAGGAAATTCATTCTGTTAATGAAATCTCAGGTTCATTCCCTAAGACAATCCATATCCTACCCATATACATATTCTTATATGAATACAAATGATTTTTGCTATTATTGTATCGTCCTCATCCTCTTAGTCTCTTAAGTGTAATGTAATTAGGGTCTATGTCTTAACAAAATTTTGTATCTTCTCCTGAACTGAGCATATTTCCCCAAATACAATATAAGCTCCTTGAGGGCAAAAACTGTTTGACTTTCATCTTTATATCCACAGTGCCTGTACATAATAAGAGATGAAACAGTATATAAGTAAAATGTTATTCATAATCAGCATATTAATGTCACTGTGAATTGTTTCTCAACTTTTTCTTATACCACTCAAATTTTTCAAAAGGAGTTGCTTATATTTCTTCCCTAAAGGAGCTAAAATTTCTTAGCTTAGGCTAATCCAACCATCTCATTTTCTAGATGAGGAAGCTGTTTTAGAGAAAGAGAGAAGTGACTTCCCCAAAGTCACACAATATAATTGAGATGGAATTTTACTCCAAGTTCAGTGTTTTTTTGGTTACATTAAACTTCCTAAGACTTTATTCCTTCCTCTCCACTCTCTGACCTCAAACTAAACTAACTTCCTGGTTATATTACATAGGCTCCAGAGTGTGCTAACAAGTTTCCTCAAATCAGTCAAAGCACTTTTTGTAAATATCACTTAAGTTAATCCAAGTACTTTGTACTTTAAAATTCCAGTGAATGATTGAAATTGATTGATTGTTCTTACCATGTTAAGGTACCAGAGTTATTAGCAAGGTTGGCATTTTTCCACTTCAATGGGGTAGAGTAATTTGATTTTTTCAATCAACTCCCAGTCTTTAGACACTCTTATTGGATAGGTATAGTGTGTAATTGAAAATGTTACCCTAAAAAAGGAACTACATTTCCATAGATCCCAGTGACTTCCTGTCATTATGTACTTCCTATAGACAGGGGATAAATATTGAGCAGGCGTTCCTGCTTGACATCAACTCTTTGGCTTATCACAAGCTTAGTGGTGGTGGTAAGCTAAGCGCATTTTAAATGGGCATAAGCATATTTTAAATGGGCAAAATAGACAAGGGCACGTGGTCTCTTTATTTTGTATCCTCTTTATTCCTTTATTTCTAATGATTATTAATAAATCTCCTAAAACATATTTTAGTATTGAGATTTAATTTTAACTTTTACATTAAGAATGCTATTATTACCATCATAATAGCTAATATTCATATAGCACTTTACTGTGTGCTAGTCACTTTGCCCATCCCTGGATCATTATCAGTTCTTGGCAGAGGGGCTGTACTGGTCAGGGTTACTCAAGATAAACTCCACTCAAGATGAGAGTTCTAACAAAAAACTCATGCCAAAGAATGTTCAGAATACAAAATAATTTTGCTCATTCACACAGCCAGCAAAAGAGCAGACTGATTTTGAAGAGACAGAGGAACTAGAGACCAAATTGCCACCATTCTCTGGATTATAGAGAAAGCAAAGGAATTCCATAAAAACATCTATTTCTATTTCATTGACTATACTAAAGCTTTTGATTCTGTGGATCACAAAAAAAAAATCCCCAGAAAGACAGGAGTACCCTTACCTGTCTCCTAAGTGTGAGGGTCAAGAAGGAAAAGTTAACTTCAAACATGAATAAACTGATTCATTTCATATTGGGAAAGGAGTACAGCAAGTTTGTATATTGTCATCTTATTTATTTGACTAATGTGTAGAGTACACCATTTGAATTGCCATACTGGAAAAAACAAAAGCAAGAACTAAGGAAACCAATAGAAATATCAGAAATATCAGATATATAAAGGTGATACCACTCTAATGGCATTGAGTGAAGAATAATTAAGAAACTTCTAATCACTGAAAAGGAGAGTGTAAAAGCTACCTTGTATGAATTTTAGATTTACTCCACCTTGCTTAGTCTTTAGAATTCTAGCAACCAGGAATGTATACACCCCCACTTAAGGATTAAGTGTGGGAGAGGAAGGTCTATGACCCATATGTGCTTGCAAGTGACAAATCAGAAACAACTGACTGACTCCCTGAGCCATCCAAAGCCAAGTTTAAGCCATCATTGGTACATGTGAGACACAGGAAATGGCATAAGGAACTGCCTTTATATTTCACATCATCCTATGAGAGGGACTTGGTAATGGAACTCAACCTTTGAGGAACTCAAGGATGAGACCTCAGACTGCTTTTTTTAGATAATCATGTAGTGAATGATGAGGTTGACTCAACTTTTCTTGGCTTTTCTGGAGGTGCCAGCCTCTGGAGAGGCCAATCTCTTGGGACTCCCTTTCTCTTGGCTTTCTGGAGTCACTAGCCTCTGGAGAGACCCCTTAGATGAGGCCTCTGAATTCCTGCCTGGTTCAGACCAGGCCAGGGCAGCGATCCTTCCCTATTTCCTCTCTCTCTGTCTCTCTCTCTGTCTCTCTCCCTCTCTCTCTTTCTCTGTCTCTGTCTCTCTCTGTCTCTCTCTCTCTCTGTCTCTCTCTCTCTCTCTCTCTCTCTCTCTCTCTCTCTCTCTCTGTCTCTCTCTCTCTCTCTCTCTCTCATTTTCTTAATTTCCTCCTTCTATTATAAATAAACCACCATAAAATCACATTCTGACTTGAGTATTTCATTGGGATTTAGAATTTAAATCCCTGGCAACCAACTAAAAATATATTCATTCCAACCATAAATTTTAGCCCTAACAGTCAAAACTTAATATAAAAATTTTAAACAAGAAACAAAGATCTTGATGATTTATCCCATTACTTCTTGGCAAATAGAAGGAATAGAAATGGAAGCAGTGTCAGATTTTATATTTTTTAGCTCAGATTGCTATAGACAGCAACTGCAACCATGAAATTAAGAGATACTTGCTTCTTTGAAAATGTAAGGGTTAAATTTAATGGTTGGATAATAATTGTATGAAATTATGTGGTCACCAATACTTATTATGTTTTGAGTCAGAAATTTATTCACAAATATTTACAAATAGAGAGGAAATAATAGAGAAATGTAAGGGAAATAACAACCTAAAGCTCTCAACCAGGAAGGCTACTGGTGAGTAACCACATGAACTCCTCCAAGATGGAACCTAGTCTCTTAAGAAACTAGGAAAGTAGTAAGCCTTTCACTCACCTGACGAAGTCTAAAAAAATTTTTTTAAACCCTTACCTTCCATCTTGGAACACATTTGTTCCAAGGCAGAAGAGTGATAAGGGCTAGGCAATCAGGATCAAGTGACTTGTCCAGGGTCACACAGCTAGGAAATGGCTGAGGCCAGATTTGAATGTAGGACCTCCTGTCTCTAGGCCTGACTCTCAATCCACTGAGCCACTCACCTGCCCCCGAAGTCTAATTTGAAGCTGACCTCCAAGCCCACGATCCAAGCCACAGTCTCCAGCAAACTCCCTTGAAGACTCTCCCCAGTTATAAGGCTAATCTCCAGAGGCAGAGTCAAGATGGCGGCTTAGAAGCAGCAAAAGTTCAGACTTCTGAAAACCCTTCCTTACCAATCACAAACTGAATGCTCCTAGGAGACTGAAATTCAAACTTAACAACAGGACAGAGGTGGGGAACCCTCTTTCTGGTCTCAATTCAAAAGGTACGCCCCCTAAAAGCCAGAATCTGAGAACACTTGGGTGTAAGGGGAAGATAGAAGGAAGGTCCCAGGACGCCTCTCCCCCAACCCAGAGCACGGAGCCCCCAGCGGCAGTGGGAACCTCTGGACAGGCAAATGTGCCAGTCTGGAGGATGTACCTTAAGAGCAACCTGGGCCAGACTCAGAGCATCCAACACAGGCGGCAGGGAAGCAGCCAGAGAGAGACTGAAGAGCCTGCAGTCCCGTGGCTGGGTCCTTCCTTCTGACTCCAGTCTCACCAGAGGTTTTTTCCTCAGGGCACATCCAGACCAACTCAGTTGAACTAATCCCATCAGGAGTCCTCAGAGCTCAGGGAGGCCAGGACCCTTCCCCACCTAGAGTGCAGGGCCTCCCGCAAGGACAGGAACCTCTGGGCGGGCAAAGGCACTGGTGTACCTTGCTGACAGTGCTGTGCCAGGCTCAGAGCATGGAAAGCAGGCAGCGGAGAAGCAGCTGGAGAGAACTGGAGAGAGTCTGGGAGGCTCCAGCCTTCCAGGAGTCTTTGGCCTCAGAGCACATACAGCCCAACCCAGTTGAACTTAATCCGATGAAAAGCCTCCAAAGGAAGGGGAAGCCACCATTCCTCCCCCAGAGACTGTACCAAGAGATCTGACAAAGCTCCAAAAGGGGAGACTGACAGCCCCAAAAACCAAAAAAAAAAAAAATGAGAGGAGCAAGAGCACAAATATGGGGAGAAAAGAAGAGGTAAACACGAGCAAACAATAAAAAAAGAAGAAATTACAATAGACAGCTTCTGTACAGGTAACGAGCAAAGAGCAAATGAAACAGAGGGGAAGGGATCAGCAAAGGAAAAATCATGAATCCCAGCGCATTGGATATAGCTTTTGGAAGAACTCAAAATGCAATTCAAAACACAATTAAGAGGGGCTGAAGACAATTGGGAAAAGAACTTAAAAACTAAGATAAATCATCTGGAAACAGAAAATAATGTCTTGAAAGCCAAAAGTCAACCAGCTAGAAAATGAGGCAAAGGAGATGAAAGATGAGGTGAAGAAGATGAAAGATGAGAAAAAGGAGATGAAAGATGAGGTAAAGAGGATGAAAGATGACCTCCAAAGAAAATCAGTCCAGAAGGAAAAGGATGGCCAAAAAGCCAGGGATGAAATCCAGTCTTTAAGAACCAGAATACAACAACTAGAATTAAGTAACTTCACAAGGCAGTAGGACACTATAAAAAAAAAAACAAAAGAATGAAAAAAATTAAGGAAAATATGAAGCATCTGATTCACAAAACAGAGGATTTAGAAAATTGTTCAAGGAGAGAATTTAAGAATCATTGGTCTACCAGAAGACCATGACAAAAGAAAAAGCCTGGATATCATACTACAGGAAATTATTCAGGAAAACTGCCCCAATATCCTAGAACAACAGGGAAAAGTGGAGATTGAAAGAATCCACAGATCACCTCCTGTATTTAATCCCCAACTGACAACACCCAGGAATGTTATAGCCAAATTCAAGAACTATCAGACCAAAGAAAAGATATTACAAGCTGCCAAGAAGAAATCATTCATATGCCACGGAACCACAGTGAGAATAACGCAGGATCTGGCTGCATCCACAATGAAAAACCGAAAGTCATGGAATATTCCGGAAAGCAAGGGAACTAGGTCTACAACCAAGAATCAACTACCCAGCAAAACTGACTATATTCTTACAGGAGAAATTATGGTCATTCAATAAAATAGAAGAATTCATAAAGAAAAGACCAGACCCGAACAGAAAATTTGATGTCCAAGCACAGAACTCAAGAGAATCATCAAAAGGTAATTAAAAAAGAGGGGGGAAAAGAAAAACAAAACAAAACAAAAAAAACAATTTTTTAAGAGACTCAATAAGTTAAAATGATATGTATCCCTATAAGAAAAGAGGTCATTGGTTACTCTTAAAAACTGTTGTTATTACCTGGGCACCAAAAAGAAGTACACTTAAGAGGGAACAGTGACAAATTGCATAGGATGAAAGGACAAGACAAAAATAGATATACAGATATATGCATGCATAAATACATACACATGTGTATGCATATATATATACACATATATAACTAGAGCTAAAAATAGGTTAATATTAAAAGAACTGGGAGAAGAAGCAAATGGGGGTATATTTTTATGTCACAAAGAAGCTCATATGTGGGAGGGGGGAGAACGTCAATACACTGTAAGGGTAAAGAGGTCGGAGATAGGAAATACTCAACTCTTATGTGCTTAGAAATTGACCCAAAGAGGGAATAACAATCCAATCCATTGGGGCAGAGAATAGATTTGCTCCCTATAGGGGAGTAGAAGGGTAACAAACAGACTGATGGGGAGGGAAGCAGTACAAAGGAGGGAGGGGGTGGGGGGTTAATTTTAGAAAGACTACAGGGGAAAAAAGGAGGGGAATAAGAAGGGAGGGGGGTAGAAAGGGAAGTAAAATAAGGGTGGGAACTAGGGGGACTGATTTAAAACAAACATTGTTGTAGAAGGAAATAGTGAAAGAAGAAAAGGCAGGAACAAGAGTAGAAATCAAAATGCTGGGTAATACACAACTAGTAATCATAACTCTGAATGTGAATGGAATGAACTCACCCATAAAACGCAAGCGAATTGCAGAGTGGATTAGAATCCAAAACCCTACCATATGCTGTCTACAAGAAACACACATGAGGAAGGTAGATACGCATAGGGTGAAACTAAGAGAATGGAGCCAAATCTATTAGGCATCAACTGATAAAAAGAAGGCAGGAGTCACGATCATGAAATCTGACAAAGCCAAAGTAAAAACAAATCTAGTTAAAAGAGACAGGGAAGGTAATTACATCCTTATAAAAGGCAGTATAGACAATGAGGAAATATCCATACCCAACGTGTATGAACCAAATGGTATAATATCCAAATTTCTAAAGGAGAAATTAGTGGAGCTCAAGGATGAAATAGATAGAAAAACTATACTAGTGGAAGACCTGAACCTTCCTCTATCCGAACTAGATAAATCAAACCAAAAAATAAATAAGGAAGAGGTAAGAGAAGTAAATGAAATCTTAGAAAAATTAGACTTAGTAGACATGTGGAGAAAAATAAATAGGGACAAAAAGGAATATACCTTCTTTTCAGCAGCACATGGTACATTCACAAAAATTGACCATGTATTAGGGCATAAAAACATTGCAAACAAGTGCAAAAGAGCAGAAATAATAAATGCAACCTTCTCAGATCACAATGCAATGAAAATAATAATTAGTAAGGGTACATGGAGAGGTAAATTAAAAAATTAATTGGAAATTAAACAATACTATTCTCCAAAACCGGTTAGTTAAAGAATAAATCATAGAAACAATAACTTCATTGAAGAAAATGACAATGATGAGATATCCTTTCAAAACCTATGGGATGCAGCCAAAGCAGTACTCAGGGGAAAATTTATATCATTGAGTTCATATATTAACAAATTAAGAAGGGCAGAGGTCAATGAATTGTGCATGCAAATTAAAAAATTAGAAAGCGAACAAATTAAATATCCTCAGATGAAGACTAAATTAGAGATCCTAAAACTCAAAGGAGAAATTAATAAAATTGAACATCAAAGAACTATTGATTTAATAAATAAGACTAGAAGCTGGTACTTTGAAGAAACAAATAAAATAGACAAAGTACTAGTCAATCTAATTTAAAAAAGGAAAGAAAAACAAATTGACAATATCCAAGATGAAAAAGGAGGCCTCACTTATAATGAAGAGGAAATTAAGGCAATCATTAAAAGCTACTATGCCCAATTATATGGCAACAAATATGTCAATCTAGGTGATATGGATGAATACTTACAAAAATATAAATTGCCTAGACTAAAAGAATAAGAAATAAATTACTTAAACAACCCCATACCAGAAAAAGAAATTGAACAAGCCATCAAAGAACTCCCTAAGAAAAAATCCCCAGGTCCAGATGGATTCACAAATGAATTCTATCAAACATTCAAAGAACAACTAATCCCATTATTATACAAACTATTTGACAGAATGATCCAAGAAGGAGTTCTACCAAATTCATTTTACGACACAAAGATGGTACTGATCCCAAAGCCAGGCAGGTCAAAAACAGAGCAAGAAATCTATAGACCAATCTCCCTAATGAATATAGATGCAAAAATCTTAAATAGGATACTAGCAAAAAGACTCCAGAAAGTCATCACAAGGGTTATCCACTATGACCAGGCAGGATTCATACTAGGAATGCAAGGATGTTTCAGTATTAGGAAAACCATCCACATAATTGACCATATTAACAAGCAAACTGACAAAAATCACATGATTATCTCAATAGATGCTGAAAAAGTCTTTGATAAAATACAACACCCATTGCCATTGAAAACACTAGAATATATAGGAATAGAAGGGCCTTTCCTAAAAATAATAAACAATATATATCTAAAACCATCAGCAAACATCATCTGCAATGGAGATAAACTGGAAGCCTTCCCAATAAGATAAGGAGTAAAACAAGGATGCCCATTATCATCTCTATTATTTAACATTTACTAGAAATGCTAGCAGTAGCAATTAGAGAAGAAAAAGAAATTGAAGGTATTAAAATTGGCACTGAGGAGACCAAGCTATCTATGATGGTTTACTTAAAGAATCTTAGAGAATCACCCAAAACGTTACTCAAAATAATCAACAACATTAGCAAAGTTGCAGGATACAAAATAAACCGGCATAAGTCATCAGCATTTCTATATATCTTTAACCCATTTCAGCAGCAAGAATTAGAAAGAGAAATACCATTTAAAATCACCCTAGACAAAATAAAATACTTAGGAATCTATCTGCTGAGACAAACACAGAAACTATATGAACACAACTACAAAACACTCCATACAGTTAAAACTAGATCTAAATAATTGGAAAAACATTGATTGCTCATGTGTGGGATGAGCTAACATAATAAAAATGACAATCCTACCCAAATTAATTTACTTATTTAGTACCATACCCATTGAACTACCAAAAAACTTCTTTACTGAATTAGGAAAAAACATAACTAAGTTCATTTGGAAGAACAAAAGATCAAGGATATCAGGGAAATCATGAAAAAAAAATGCAAAGGAGGGAGTACTTGCAATCCCATATCTCAAACTATACTATAAAGCAGTGGTCATCAAAACCATTTGGTACTGGCTAAGAGATGGAAAGGAGGATCAGTGGAATAGACTTGGCGTAAATGACCTCAGCAAGACAGTCTATAACAAACCCAAAGACACCAGCTTTTGGGATCAAAAATCCACTATTTGATAAAAAACTGTTGAGAAAATTAGAAGACAGTATGGGAGATATTAGGTTTGGATCAACACGTCACCCCCTACACCAAGATAAATTCAGAACGGGTGAATGACTTGAACATAAAGAAGGAAACTATAAGTAAATTAGGTGAACACAGAATAGTATACATGTCAGACCTTTGGGAAGGGAAAGATTTTAAAACCAAGCAAGGCTTAGAAAGAGTCACACAATGTAAAATAAATAATTTTGACTACATCAAATTAAAAGCTTTTGTACAAACAAAACCAATGTAACTAAAATCAGAAGGGAAGCAACAAATTGGGAAACAATCTTCATAAAACCTCTGACAAAGGTTTAATTATTCAAATTTACAAAGAGCTAAATCAATTGTACAAAAAATCAAGCCATTCTCTAATTGATAAATGGGCAAGGGACATGAATAGGCAGTTTTCAGATAAAGAAATCAAAACTATTAATAAGCACATGAAAAAGTGTTCTAAATCTCTCATAATCAGAGAGATGCAAATCAAAACAACTCTGAGGTATCACCTCACACGTAGCAGATTGGCCAATATGACAGCAAAGGACAGGAATGAATGCTGTAGGGGATGTGGCAAAGTGGGGACAGTAATTCATTGCTGGTGGAGTTGTGAATTGATCCAACCATTCTGGAGGGCAATTTGGAACTATGCCCAAAGGGTAATAAAAGACTGTCTGCCCTTTGATCCAGCCATAGCACTCCTGGGTTTGTACCCCAAAGAGATAATAAGGAAAAAGACTTGTACAAGAATATTCATAGCTGTGCTCTTTGTGGTGGCCAAAAATTGGAAAATGAGGGGATGCCCTTCAATTGGGAAATGTCTGAACAAATTGTGGTATATGTTGGTGATGGAATACTGTTGTACTTAAAGGAATAATAAAGTGAAAGTGAAGGAATTCCATGGGAACTGGAAAGACCTTCAGGAAGTGATGCAGAGTGAAAGGAGCAGAACAAGGAAAACATTGTACACAGAGACTGATACACTGTGGTACAATCGAATGTAATGGACTTCTCCATTAGTGTCAATGCAGTGTCCCTGAACAATCCGCAAGGATCTAGTAGAAAAAACACCATCCACAAGGAGAGGACAAACTGTGGGCGTAAAAACATCGAGGAAAACAACAGATTGACTACAGGGGTTGATGCGATATGATTGAGGAGAAACTAAATGAACACTAATGCAAATACCAACAACATGGAAATGGGTTCAAATTAAGGACACATGTGATACCCAGTGGAATAGTGTGTCGGCTATGGGGGTGTGGGGGGGGGGTGAGGAAAAGAAAATGATCTTTGTTTCCAATGAATAATGTTTGAAAATGACCAAATACAATAATGTTTAAAAGGTAAAAAATAAAAGAGAAGTCTATCTCCAGAAGACAATCTCTTCAGACAATCTTCTCCAAGACCATTTCCCCAGACTGAGTTCAGGGCTTGCTTTTATGGTGACTCCTTGTCTCTGCCCTCTTCAGAGGGGCCAGTCACAGTTTCCAAATATTCTGGCACTGCCCAGGGTAAAGTGTTTGTAGGAACCAGTTCACACCTTCTGGAGGGGTGAATACTCATTGAAAGGGTTCACAGTTTCTGAGGCTATGAACTCTTAAAAGAATTCAAAAGTTTCTGACTGTTTGAGTTAGTCCCTTTTTGGTGGAGCTCTCTAAGTGTCTTGCTGGCTTCTCACCTAGCACTAAGTAGGGTATGAATTCACTAAATGGTTTGAGAGCTCCTCCACCTAGTTCAAGCTTGTGTTGAATCAATCAAAAGGTAGACAAAAGAGTTAATCCTATCTTCACAATCTAGTGAGGTACTTAAGTTAGTGTGAACTAAGGATAGACAATAAAGAATTCTTTTTCACAAAAGACAGTCAAGGCAAATCTGTGCAGTGTACTAAAAAGAGATATTACCTTGCCAGCAAGATCCATATAATCAAAACTATGGTTTTTCCAGTAGCAATATATTTCTGCAAGAAATGGACATTATAAAGAAAGTTGAGTGTTGCAGAATCAAAACACTTGAAATTGTGGTAATGAAGACTTCTGAGAGTTTCTTAGATAGCAAGATCAAATCAGTTAATTTTTTTGAAAATTTTTAATTAATTTAGAATATTTTTCTATGATTAAAAGATTCATGTTCCTTCCCTCTCTTCCCCCAACCCCCTTCCCATAGCTGGCACACAATTCCACTGGGTTAAATCAGTTAATCCTTTTTTTTTTCCAGTTTATTTTTTGAGTCAATTTAGAACATTATTCCTTGGTTACAAGAATCATATTATTTCCCTCCCTCTACCCTTCCCATAGTGCAATTTTACAGGGTATTACATGTGTTCTTGATCAAAACCTATTTCCATGTTGTTGGTGTTTTTATTAGGATGTTCATTTAGAGACTACATCCATAACCATAACCCCTCGACCCATGTAATCAAGCAGTTGTTTTTCTTCTGTGTTTCTACTCCCACAGTTTTTCCTCTGAATGTGGATAGTGTTCTTTCTCATAGATCCCTCCAAGTTGTTCAGGATCACTGCATTGCCACTAATGGAGAAGTCCATTACCTTCAATTGTACCACAGTGTATTAGTCTCTGTGTACAATGTTCTACTGGTTCTGCTTCTTTCACTCTGCCTAAATTCCTGGAGGTCGTTCCAGTTTGCATGGAATTCCTCCAGTTTATGATTTCTTTGAGCACAATAGTATTCCATCACCAACATGTACCACAATTTGTTCAGCCATTCCCCAGACAGATTTCAAGAGATATTGAAGGATAAAAGGATTGGGCATGCTATGGTCCATGGGGACACAAAGAGTTGGACATAATAGAATGACTGAACAATAGCAATAGGCAATGTGCTGGGCGCTTTTTAAATATTATACTCTTTGATCTTCACAACAGCCCCAGAAGATAGATGTTTTTATTATCACCATTTTATAATTGAAGATACTAAGCCAAACAGGTCAAATGAATTACTTGAAGTAACACAGCTAGTAAGTGTCTCAAGCTGGATTTGAATTTAGTTCTTCCTGACTGGGTCCAGTCCTCCTCCCACCTTGATGCCATTATCATGCCCCTGCCAAAGTATCTGCATCTTTGGGGTTTCATACTTGCTTTCAGCAACAACTTACCCACTCAGTTCCATCATTTTACTTCCTGTTACCTACTTTTTATTTGGAAAATATTGGTACAAGAGGATAGAAAGATGTATGTCCAAATTTAGTTATTTCTTGAATCATGACCATTAAAGTATTCACCTGATGCCACATCATGTTATAGAGTTGACATGTTTGGAGGAGGAGAGAGGGGTTTTGTATAAACTGTGGTTGAAGTATTTATAGAACATTCCAATGGAGATGCCAGCAAGCAGTTGGTAATATGGGACTTAATTAAAGAGATGAGAGTTGGGTATATAGATTTGGAAGTGATCTGCATAGAAATGATAAAACAAAATAAGCTGATACCAAGGTAGATAGTATAGATTTAGAAGAAAAGATCGTCCAGGACAGAGTCAAGATTTCAGGTAACCTTGAGGGTCATATATGGACTAAGACATACACTTAGCACGATATACTTCAGGTTATTACCAATCATGATTTACAGGTAAAAAGTAGAATAAAAGGTGCCATTTGTGAAATGTATAATCAGAAAAGGAGATATATTGATGTATAGGTAGAAAAAGAAACAGGCAAAGTACTTCACTGGTACCCATGTGTCAAAAGACCACGTGGGTGGACTTCATAAGGTAGCTTCATGGGAAGACTATATATGAGAGATCTATGGAACTAAGTCACAGATGATTTTCAATCAACATCATTGGAGGTAGGAATATATCAATGGTGTAAGATTTAGGTTAATATCAAGAACTCCAAGTATTATATTTTAAATGATTTCTTAGTAATTACTTGAAGTAGAAGAAACAAAAATAGAAGTACAGAGCTTAGGTATGACCACATGAGTAAACTATCCTGCCAAGCTCTCCCCACCAGCCTCTACAGTAGCATTCTGGGAAGGAGAGACGGACAGAATTACATGAATATAAAGCCTATGTACATAAGCACGTAGTGTTTGCATTCAGCATGAGCATGCAAATGGGATGGTGGGTAAGAGAATCCTAGGGAACAAATTCTATCCATACAATGGGTTGCTATGTCTATTCATGTAAGTGTATATTTATTGATATCTTCCTTTTGTCATTGTAAAGAAATCTGTAAGACATACTACCAGTGTCCTGAAATGTATCAAATCAAAGTTGGGTTGTTCATATCAAAATTCTCTTTGAAACATTAAGTAGGATAAATATTCAAAAATCAGTCCTTTAGTAATTCATTCATCTGAATTAGAAGAAAAGCAATTTATTGACTTTTTACTGTCATTTAAGCAGACTTTAACAAGTCATCTTTTGTGCTCATTTTGATAACACCTTGCATAAACTTTAGCCTTCCATACTGCCAAAATTATGAAAAATACCATGCATGATACACTTTATTTATCTATTAAGAGT
Organism: Monodelphis domestica; assembly: GCF_027887165.1. Taxonomy (NCBI): domain Eukaryota; kingdom Metazoa; phylum Chordata; class Mammalia; order Didelphimorphia; family Didelphidae; genus Monodelphis; species Monodelphis domestica. The sequence goes on along the minus strand of NC_077227.1, from coordinate 548,157,022 downwards.
CATTTGAATATTTTTTAGTTTACCACCAAACTCCCTAAGTGAATTTTTTTAAGTATTTAGTGTTGCCACTATTCTAGTTTCAAGGTCTTTCTCATATCCTTCTATCATGAGATTTCAAAGACTATTATTCCTCTTCTTTCTGTAAAGTAAAACACTTCACATTATACTTTGAACAAGAGAATGTATAAAGGATATAAAAAATGTTTGACTTCTTGCTGTTTTCCTAAATAATAAATGCCTCTTAAGATTCCATTAATAAAGAGAATGATTTCAGCATTATTTTCATGTTTTGTTTTCTGTATATCTTTTGGCATTAATGACACTAGTAATATTTTGAATTTAAATAATGCTTTTGCAGAGCATTCAAAGCACTTCCTTAACTCATTAAAAAATACTTCTCTATGAAGTAGGTAGGGGCATATACTATATTCTTGTTTTAATCAACAAGTCCACAAACATTAAGTTCTTACGAGGTACCAGAAATAATGCTACGCTCTGGGGTTCTAAAGAAAGGCAAAGTAGTTCCAGCCTTCAAAAGGCTTACATGTTAATAGAAAAGACTATATGCAAGCAATTACATTCCTACATGATACATATAGGGTTAGAGATAATAAATAAGAAAAGGTATGAACATTAAGGGATACCAGAAAAGGCCCTTTGCAGAAGCTGTGGTTTGAGTTGAGCGTTGGAAGAAGCCAGTAGGTAGAGATGAAGAAAAAGGACAGAATTCTAGGCATGAGAGGAACAGTCAGTCAAAAGGCATAGAATCAGGAGATAGAGTGCCACATTAGGAGGCCATTGTCACTGAATAATAAAATGAATAGAGGGAATTAATTGGTTTGGACTACATTGTGAAAGGCTTTAAAAGTCAAACAGGATTTTATGTTAGATCATATAGACAGTAAGGAACTTCTGCAATGTATTGATTCAGATAGTTACATGGACTCAATTGAGAAAAGTCACTGGCAAATGGATGGAGGTAGGCTGGACGGGGAAACTTGAGATAAGAAAATGAATCAGAAAGATATTGTAATAATCCATATTTGAGGTGTTGAGGGTTTGCATCAGAGTGGTATATATGTCAGAGGAGATAAGGTACCATATATGAGAGATATTGAAAATGAAGCGTTGAAGGTACAAGCCAAAGTCATTGGGAGATTAGCAGTGTTCTTACTATAATAGGGAAAAGATAATATATTCAGTTTGGGACATATTGATATGCAGTTGAAGATAAGTGATTGGAGTTCAAGAGAGAAGTTAGGTTTGGAGAAATTACCTAAAGATCTTCTGTATTTTAAAGGTAATCCTTGAATTCTTTGGAGCTGATAAGATCCCCACTTAGATAGTATAGAGATTAAAAAAAAAAGACCCAGAACAGACTTGGGTGGAAATACCTATGGTTAGCAAGCCCTAACCTGGAAGTAAATTCAGCAAAGGATACTGAAAAGGAGCAGTCATATAATTAGGAGGAGAAACTAGAATAGACAATGTCTTGAAACCCTAGAAATGAGAGATATCAAAAAAAGAAGTTTTTTACAGGTGAGAAGGCAAAGGCATAACAACAGTAAGATTTTACATTCAATGTGGATCCTATTTAGTCTACCTCTTTGCAGAGTACTTTGTGATCTTGTAATTAATTTTGTTATTAGTCTATTTTTTAAAATGATGGTTAGTCCTGGGGCTTTTTAGCAAGATATTGCAATATGCTGTTCTTCATACACAAAAGTATACTTGTACAGTAAGAGAGGGGAGTATTGTTCAGATGTGATTTGGACTAGAACCTCTAATATACTTGCCAATTCTGAGTTTTTTTAATTATAGTTTTATGGCATTTTGTTGTTTTTTTTTAATTTTTTAGATGCATGCTCAGTTATTCTTTCTCCTTCTAATTAATGAATATGGAAATGAAAATATTTTCCCTGAATACTGCTTTGGCTGCATCCCAAAAGTTTTGTTTCCTTGTCTCATTATTGTTATTTTCCTTCATTGAATCATCTTTTATTTGTGTGATTTCTTTTTCAATTTGGTTCTTTAGTATTAAGTTTTTAATCCTCCTTTATATTTGAAATTTTTTCAAATATTTTTTATTATGATGTGTTATTATATAAGGATTGTTAAATAAAGTACTTAACATTTCTTTCTGCATTTGTTTTTAAGCTCCAGGTTTTTATGTCCTAGCATATGGTAATTTTTTTTATAAAGGTGTGACACAACTTAGAAATATGTATATTTCTTTCTGACTCCATTTAGAGATTTCTCATATAAGACTTTTCTATCAATACTATTCATCTTTAACTTTAAAAAAAAAAATTCTTGTGTTAGATTTATCTAATTCTCCACAGAGAATTCTATGGTACCTAAATGAGAATGTGATTTTGAATTTGCCAAAAATTATAAATTCTGCTTTAGCCCTTTATTTTAATTCTATACAAATATTTAGTTTCAAATGTGTTTCCTGAAAGCAACATAATGTTTGATTTTGCTTTCTAAACCAGTCAGCATTTCTCTGTATTGTGGGTACATTCATCCATTCACATTCATAGTGATGATGATTATCATAATATTGTGGAATTTTTCCTCTTCCCACTTTTTTTTTAATGGAGTAGAAAGGAGTAGAAAAAAAGAAGGAATCTAATCAACACTAGTAATCTATAATTGAAGTGGACTCTTCCTACTCCTCTCTCTTCTCTTTGCAAAGTCCAAATACAGATCTCGGGATTTTATACTTTCTTTTTCACCACTCTTTATGATAAACCCTTCATACACATTGCTTGTGACTGTTATGTCCCTAAATCTAGTCTTGCTTTATATTGCTACTCTCCTTTCCTTATATCCAGGTGTATCCCTTTTGAGTTTTGTGTATTTCTATGGCATACTCTACATCAAACTTCATATATGTATATGTATGTATTTGTATTCAGAATTACTGTATCCATTTCATAGTATAATCATCAGATTACTCCCCCTGTACTTTCTTCTGTGTTTTAAATTCACAGTTCTTCTAACATCTCCCTTTGTGAAAGAGTAAATTTCTCCCCCTTCCTCCTTCTTTTTTCCCTAATGTATTATTTTTCTGCTCTCTTTTCTTTCCTCTCTTAAAACCAAGAAAATTTAAAACAACCAGGAACAATGTTTGTTTATTTATCTCTTTGAGACCCTTTAAAAGTATTTTAAAAGTATTCTTTTAAGCACTTCACTATTTAGCCCCCTGGAAACATTCCTCTACATTTATTCTAATAGATCTCTCTTGATTCCTTTTTTTTTTTTGCATTTCAGAATATTTACTCAGCTCTGATCTTTTCTATCATTAATACTCAAAAGCTCTCTATTCTATTAATGCTCCATTATTCTCTCTCTTTTGAATTATGCTAAAAATTTCAGAATTAAGTTATTGTTAAATCATCTTTTTGTCTTTGGAATATTGCATTTAGAGATTTCCTCTTTTTTACAGTGTTTGCTGCCAAATTTTAGGTAACCCTCATTATGATTCCTTAGTACTTAAACTTTCTCTGTTTATGCCCAATTTCAGTATTTATTTTTTGACAGAAGCTTTATGCCCTGTTTTTTGGTTATGATATTCCTGAGTATTTTCAATTTGGACTTTCAGAAGGTGGTAAATGGGATCTTTTCTATTTTCTCTTTGCCATCTGGTATTATTAAATCTAGGTAGTTTTCGTTTTATAATTTCTTGAAATATGGTCTAGGTTTTTTGATTGGTTATGGATTTCAAGGAGTAGGATGATTATTAAATACCTATCTTCAATCTTTTACTAGGCTAATTATTTTTCACAGAAGATAATTTATATTTTCTTTCAGTTGTGTAACTTTTTTTTACTTTGTTGTCTTTTGGATTCATGGAGCTTGGTTTGCTCTCTTTTTTAAAGATTTAAACTTGGGTAAAGTTTTCTACCTTCTGTTCTAAGCTGTTTATTCTCCTTTCAGTATTCTCTCCCCATCTTTCCTTGATTACCTCATAAGCAGTCACCTTTCTATAGCTATATAATTTTGAAAGAAAAATTGCAAAGAAAACCATTAAATACTTCCCTTATTCGGTGCTGTACACAGTGGTCTCCCAAATACTTCCCAGTGTCTTCATTTTTTTTTTAAACCCTTACTTTCCACCTTTGAATCAATGCTATGTATTGTTTCCTAGGCAGAAGAGTGATAAGGGCTAGGCAATGGGGGTTAAGTGATTTGTCCAGTGTGAAAAAGCTGATTACTGCTACAGGAAGACTTGCAAGCAAGTGTAAGCCATGGAACTTTGAAAATCTGTCAATCAGAAAAATTCCAGAGAAGAATGTGGCCAGGGAAAAAGCAGTTTGAATAAGATGGCACACAAACTGATTTTACTATCCTTCTTCCTTGAGACTGAGGAACAAAGCTGACAGAGAGATTTACTCTGTGATTTCTGGCTACTGGTTTCAACTTGAAGACTTGGGCTTCAGCTCTGAAGATCTTTTCAAATTATTAACAATATTCCCTTAAAGGCAATTCAACTCTACTTTCTTGATATTGAATTTATAATAGATTAGGGAAACCCAAAATTCTCTCTACTCTTATTCCCTACTCCCTACCCTTTTTTCCTTTAAAATAAATCCTTTTCCAGTATTTTGAAGTGAAATTAGTCTATTGAAAGCTGCTGTAACTTACCATCTCTGAATAGCCCTTAGGATCAAAGATGGAAGCAGGAAGTGCATGGGAGGGGGGGAGAATTGAGAATTCAATTCTCTCCTTGACCATATTTCTTAGAGTCATTGTTCCAGCTTTTTCCTTTACCTTAAATACCCTAGTAATTGAGCCTCCAATATACCAGAATCACATAGCTAGGAACTGTCTGAGGCCAGATTTGAACCTAGACTGTACCCAACTACCAGCAGCTGCTTGGAAGGTTCCTTGGCAGTTCTCTTTTTGACTTAAACTGTGGCTACTATATTCCTGTAGACCTACTACCTGGAGTTAATTGCTGTAAGTTTGCATGCTGTTCAACTACCCTCCCTTCTCTGCGAAGCACTCCTATCTCTATAGACCAATACAGGAAGAATCCAAATCTCAGGTAGAAAAAAGAAGCATTTGATCAATCCCACATACACAGAATTTTTATTACCACTCTTGTCTAATCAGTGGGGAACAAAAGGGAGGCCCATGGTGATCATCAAGAGTACTTTGTGCCAATCCCCTTTCACTGTCCTCAAATATCACTCACAGGCCCTGAATAATAGTTCAGATAAATATTGACAGGGAAATTGGGAACATTGTTGCATAGTGATTACTAGAAAAACTTGTTTTTAGAGTTTTCATGCTCTAAACTTTTTCCATAGATACTCATACTCATTTCCTTGGTGCCTAGGGTTCTTGTCGCAATACATTTATTTCCTCTCATCTGGGACATATTCTGAATTTCTTTCCTTCATCAAAACAACATGGAATTTCATTTCTTAGGGCTTTAATGGGCTCTAAGAACCCAAATTTGAATTGGGGTGGGGATGGAGGTGGTATATATATAAAACCTACCTATGTAGTCTGTAGATCTGTTAAGTCTCTTCAATAAAATTAAAAGGAAATAATATTTATGTCCTTGGAAGTCTCCATAGTTTATATTTAGGATGAGTTTGCACTTAAGAGTTTGTCCAGAGGGCAGCTAGGTGGCTCAGTAGATAGGCCTAGAAATGGGAGGATCTTGGGTTCAAATGTGACCTCAGATACTTCCCATCAATGTGACCCTGGCCAAATCACTTAACCCCTATTGCCTACCTCTCTCCTGCCTTAGAACCAATGCATAGTACTGACTCTAAGATGGAAGGTAAGGATTTAAAAAAAAAAAAAGAGCTTGTCTAGTTAACTGGATATAAGGGATGTAGTAGAACATAGTTGTTTCCTATTAGTGAGAGAATTATTAAACTTTTTATGCCAAAGAATTATTCTAGATTGCATTGGAATTACTCTGTTTTTTGACATCTCAGAACAATACTATATAGAAGTAAGGATTAAAGAAGGAAATAAGCATTTATATTATGTTATGTTATGTTATATATGTGTGGGTTGAAATCATGTATTAATCTCCAGCATATATTAGCTAGTGTTAGTAATTTTAGATTGTCAACTTCCTATAGAAAATTAATGAAAGTTAGGTGCCCTTCAGAAGAGAGATACCAATTTCTCTTTATGAAGAGTAGAGAAATCCCCGTCTCCAAGCAGTATATTTTACATATACACCTTTAATTGTCCTAATTAGCACTCTTATGTGGCCAAAAACTCCCCCTTTACCCTTTTTCTTATTATGAATTCCTAATAGCTCTGATACTCAGTATTCAAAAGGTTAAAGAGATTAGAAGCTAGGAGGTAATGGAAAATACCCATGAAAAAAAGTCCTAAACCTAAAGTTACCATCTAAACTCCCTATACCAAATATTTCAATCTGAAAGACCTTGGCCATGTCTAAACTCGGACTCAATTTAGAAATTGCAAACTTGAGGGATGTTCCCATTAGTTCAAGATTACTGAGAAACTTAATGAGGATAGTTCAAGATTTAAAAAGTATATAACATACACAGACATTGTATCATAAACAGGTGGTGGTTGACTAAAGAGACATTGTTTTAGTTTCCTATAAATTATGAGTTCACTTGTATACCCTTGGATATGGGGTGCTCAGGGAGGAGTAATATCTTTGGTATGGAAGGCTTGTCGTGCCCTCCTAGGGCAGCTCTCCAGCCTCTGACCCTCACCTGACACCCAGCTCTCACTTGTGGCTCCCAGTAGCTACTACCATGCGGCAGCAGCCACACCCCAGGCAATGGCTTCGACAGGCCAGCCAAACCTTGTGAGGGTAGCCATCGGTCGTCGTGGACCCCTGGTGAACCAGGGCTTTGCTCACCCAGCATGTGAAGACTGCTTCAGCGGAACAGGTGGAAGAAACCAATAAGAAGGTTCAACGGCTGAGATGGCGATGCAGCAAGGCACTGTGGAGTGCTTAGGGCGTGTTGGAGCACAAAAGACAACATGGCCATCCAATGCAGCTGAGGAAGTCTCCAGGTGTAACAACTTTTCGTGCCACTGGACCCAGGCTTCCAACGCCGAGAGAGTGGGACTGTCTCTGTGCATCAACTTTTCCACTTAAATCTTCATGCACAAGTGTCTTTGTGCACAAAAACACACAAAGACAATCGGCATCCTCGGTTACCGAGAGACTACTACCATTGTTTTTGAATCCACCACTCTGAGCAGTGCCCCTGTCCTCTCCCTTTCTCTAATAAAGGTCACATTTTTCTACTAGCATCTTATCAAGTCTCCTATCTGCTCATTAGAATGAATTTGGGGTGTGGACCACCAAGATTCAACTCCACAAATATAGAACCTGCTTAAGTGCTAGACACTATGCTAAAGGCTATTACAAAAAAATCTCACTTGAGCTTCACAAGAACCCTGGGAAATAGGTGCTATTATTCCCTCTATTTATTAGAATACTTTTCCATAGTTAGATGATTCATGTTCTTTCCCTCCTCTCCTCCCTTCCCCCTCCGAGAGCTGACAAGCAATTCCACTGGGTTTTACTTTTATCATTGTTCAAAATATTTCCATATTATTATTTGCAATTGAGTGATCATTTAGAGTCTGCATGCCCAGTCATATCCCTATTGAACCATATAATCAGTTATATGTTTTTCTTCTGCATTTCTACTCCCACAGTTCTTTCTGCAAAAGGGAATTCTTAATCCCTTGCTCTAACTTAACTGGGGGAAGAGCTGGCTGGCTCAGTGGATAGAGAGCCAGGCCCAAATATAAGAGGTTCTGTTACCATTGAGACCAGCCCACAGTTAAAGGTAATAGAAACTGCTCTCAGAGAGGAGTGATGTAAGAATGACAGTTGAACAGTGAGAGATAAAGGCAATCAGGTGTAAGAAGGGGCCTTTCCTTCTAAGGTTTCCTGAGGGCAGGGTGCTGCTGGTAGTTGCTGGTAACAGTTGGCTGCTGTAAAATCTGATTGAAGGAGAGTGTGTGGATTGGTAGCTGTCCACTGTTTAGTGAGTTAGTTAGAATGAATATATATATATATATATATATATATATATATATAGTGTAGGTTCAGCATGGTTAGCTGGCTGAAGAGTTATTAGTGAGACTCTCTCAGAAGATAGTTTTCAGGTAGTTTATAGGTTGATATAAGAAGATTTTAGGTAGTACTAGGGTAGATAGTTAAATCTCTCTTTTCATCTTTACTATTTTTTCTCAGTTAAAACAGAAATCTGTTAAGCTGCTCTTCTATCTTTGTCAAGCTCCTAATTTTAACCTCTACAGTTCTCTGAGTGTGGATTTCTCATAAGTCCCTCAGAATTGTCCTGGATCAGTACATTGCTGCTAGTAGAGAAATCCATTACTTTTAATTGTGCCATAACGTATGATTCTCTGCATATAATGTTCTCCTGGTTCTGCTCCTTTCCCTCTGTCTCAATTCCTGGAGCTCTTTCCAACTCACATGGAATTCCTCCAGTTCATTATTCCTTTTAGCACAATAGTATTCCATCACTATCAGATACCACACTTTGTTCAGCTATTCCCCAATTGATAAACATATTCCCATTTTACAGATGAAGAAACTAAGGCAAAGATTAAGTGACTTTCCCAGGATCACCCCACTAGGAAGTATGTGAGGCCAAATTTAAACTCTGGTCTTCCTGACTTCAAGCCTCACATTCTGATTACATTGCACAACCTGCATCTTTGTGTACTTTGATTATTACTTACTGAAAATTTTTACACAGTTCTACACTGAAATGGAACACATTTTTATGCAGTTAGCACTCTTACCTATTTCATATAAGAAGTAAAGTGGTAAAAATAAAACACTTTTGTCATTACCTTTTAGGCCATATATACACCCACATGTATTGAAATTTCAAGGATTATACATAGTAGTAAAATAATTGAGCAGATTTTGATTTTTATTCTAGGTTCAATGGTGCCTTTCTCAATGAGGATTTTGCATGCAGAGCTTCAACAATATCTGGGAAACCCTCAAGAGTCACTTGATAGACTTCACAGCATGAAAACCATCTGTAGTAAGGTAAATCTCTCACCACAGTGATCTTTATTTCCTAGAATTGGAAACATCTTTTTAATTGTTCTGTTTCACCATAACCAAAAAGCCCATCTACCAATGATTATTTCCTGCTTAAAGATAAGATGGCACTCTTGTGGTGTTCAGAAAGAGTGTGCTGTTATCTTCTAACTTGAAAAATAATATTTGCTGACTATGAATAGTTAGTGTTAGGCAGGAATTTAATGCTAAAATTTGCCCACTCCGATAAGGTTTGCTTTTTAGTGGATGAGAGGAATAAGATCTGTGGAAAGGAAATAAGACTGACAGTTTGGGGGGGAAGGGGCAACTTGGAGTGGCAGTTGGGTCTTGCGACTAGCACTTCCTTCCTGCCGGTGGGGGGGGGGGGGAGGGGGGCGCTTGCTTCCTGGTGTTGGAGGAGAGCGGAGCTTCTTCAGCCCAGTCTGGAGTGGTGTGCCTCTTCTTGGTTCAGCCCGAAGATTTAGGCCCAATTACTTCTGAAGGTCAGAACTGTTCTTGTTTGCTTTTCTGTCTACTGCTAAGATTCTGAATTAGACAAAGCAGGACTGATATAGAGTAGAGGGGAGTAGGAGAACCCTCTGCCAGCCTCTGGGCATGGCCTCAACTCTGAAGCTAAGGAAAAAACTCCAATCCCAACTGGTTATTAAGCTTTAGTCAGATAAGTGGACTATCTTTTCTGGTCATAGAGGGAGCTGAACTTCAGTTCAGTCATTCCAGGACAAACAGTCCTTATTGGACCCCTGCTGCTTCCTCTCAGCAGGGGGCATCTCTCTCCTTTGCTTCACCAAGCGATATTCTCTCTCTCTCTCCTCAACTTTTCCTTTACAATTTATCTTGAATTTGCACCTTTCTCTCTTCTGAAATATGTGAGTAATATTGATGTGAAGTTTGTAGATTTAGTATATCAAGGTTAGATACACCTAATAGGGAATAGGACCAGCAGGCCCTTCTGGCCCAGAATGCTATCTGACTATTAGTTAAAGGTTTAGAAACATCAAAATAGGGTTTATATTATTCAAATGAAGGAGAGGAAGGCTAGGAACAAAGGAATCCATAACTGAAATCTGGATACTCCTCCCCCTTTTTCTAGGAGTTCTGCAAAGAACCATCTTCAAAGTCTTCCAAATGCCTATGTCTACACTCTCTGTCTATAAAACCCATTGTTTAGCTACCTGATTTACCTAGTCCACACAAATAATGTTTGGATAAGTTTATAGTTCATCAGAGTAGCAGCTTTGAACTCTTTATGAGTTCACCATCTTCGACCTGGGCCCAAGATAGCTTCAGGCCTTTTCCTCAGACAGGTTTACTGGCTTGCCAGCAGTTCTCTTCACAGAATTCAGGAAACATGTTCAGGACTCAGGACCACAGTTGGATGAGAAATTAGGAGACAGAGTTTAATAAAATCTCAATCACAGGATTCTAGGAAAGCAGGAATGGTAGCTTAGGCTCCCCTGGAAATAGGTAGTCAAACTCCCACTTGGCTCAGTCAGGAACAAACCACAAGAAGTTACCTCTCCAAGCTCTCCCACAAACAGGAACCAATGCCCTTCAGCTCTCCCAGTGTGTCTCTCTTATATCTATCCCACACTTTAGAATAAGGTCCTCACAAATGGGCAAGGGACATGAATAGGCAATTTTCAGTTAAAGAAATCAAAACCATTAATAAGCACATGAAAAAGTGTTCTAAATCTCTTATAATCATAGAAATTCAAATCAAAACAACTCTGAGGTATCAGCTCATACCTAGCAGATTGGCTAACATGACAGCAACAGAAAGTAATGAGTGCTGGAGGGGATGTGCCAAAGTTGGGTCATTAATATATTGCTGGTGGAGTTGTGAATTGATCCAACCATTCTGGAGAGCAATCTGGAACTATGCCCAAAGGGCGATAAAAGACTGTCTGCCCTATGATCCAGCCATAGCACTACTGGGCTTGTACCCCAAAGAGATAATAAAGAAAAAGACTTGTACAAGAATATTCATAGCTGTGCTCTTTGTGGTGGCCAAAAACTGGAAAATGAGGGGATGCCCTTCAATTGGGGAATGGCTGAACAAATTATGGTATGTGTTGGTGATGGAATACTATTGTGCTCAAAGGAATAATAAACTGAAGGAATTCCATAGGAACTGGAATGACCTCCAGGAAGTGATGCAGAGCAAAAGTTGTACACAGAGACTGATACAGTGAGGTACAATCAAATGTAATGGACTTCTCCATTAGTGGCAATGCAGTGACCATGAACAACCCGGAGGGATCTATGAGAAAGAGCACTATCCACATTCAGAGGAAAAACTGTGGGAGTAAAAACATCGAAGAAAAACAACTGCTTGTTTACATGGGTCGAGGGGGATATAATTGGGGATATAGACCCTAAAGGAACATCCTAGTGCAAACATCAACAGCATGGAAATAGGTTCTGATCAAGGACACATGTAATACCCAGTGTAATTGCGCTTCAGCTACGAGAAGGGTGGGGGGAGGGGAGGGAGGACTTAAATATGATTTTTGTAACCAAGAAATAATATTTGACATTGGCCAAATAAAATTTTTAAAAAAATTAAAAAAAGAATAAGGTCCTTACAGTTCCATGGCATGCAACAAGTCCTCTTTGCAAACTCTCCTGTCTACCCTCTGTTTGCAAAGATTTTCTTTCCTTTTCCTCATTACAGTTCTGACTCTGCCATTATTATACTTATAGTACAAGCTCTTATGACCTCATGCCTGGACTATTGTTAATAGCCTACTGGTGGGTCTGCCTACCACAAGTCTCTCCTCATTTCAGTCACTAAAGTGAATTTCCTAAAGTGTAGTTTAATAATGCCACCACTCCCAGCTATTTAGTGAACTCCAGGGGCTCTCTATCACTTCCAGGATCAAATACAAAATCCTATGTTTGGCACTGAAAGCCTCTGCTATCACCTTCTACTCCTTCACATACTCTTTATTCCAGTGATACTTGTCTTCTTGCTTGTTTCTGAGCAAGACATTCTATCTATACATTTTCTGTGGCTGTACTCCATAATTGGAATTTTCTCTCTGTTCATCCCTATCTCCCACCTTCCTTCAAATCCCATCTAAAATCTCATCTTTTACAGGAGGTTTTTCTCCTGAACCTCTCTGAATTCTATTCTGTTTCTCCTATATGTAGCTTATTTGTTCAGACTTCTTTGCATACTTTCTCCTCTGTTCAACTGGGAACTCTTCAAGAGCAGAGACTTTACCTTTCTTTGTATCTCTAGCCTTTAGCGGAGTTCCTGGCACATAATAAGTATTTAATAAAGGTTTGTTGACTGTCTGAATTAGAGCTTGTAGACCTTCACTGCAGGTTGCTACACTTATTAAGGTCTGAGAAGATAAGACCTGCCCTGAGTCAAGAGCAGTGTCAGAGGAGAGAAGGGGACATATGAGAGATGTCAAGTAGATAGAAAACAGTGGGGTTTAACAACTAGTTAGAAATGGATTTGTTTGTTTGTTTGTTTTTTTAATTCCTGGGAGAAAAACAAATGTCAAAGAAGCAAAAAGAAAAGACTGGGTCAGGGAACCAGATGATCATCCTAACAACAAAAAAGATACTACTTAATTCTTAATTTGCTTCTCAATTTTCTGATCTTTGGATGAGATAAGAAAAATGGCTGGAAGGGGATGGATACTGAAGATAAGTGAAGATGTAATAAGAGAACTTCTAGGTGTCCTTGATGAATTCTAATTTTCTGTGCCAGATGAACTCTACCCTCATATCCTTAGAGTCAGCACATAGGATTTTTAGTCATTGTAGGGTTACTTGAAAGCTCATGAAAAATGGTAGAGGAGCTATAAGTCTAGAGAAAGGCCTGGTTTTCAAAAAGATAAGTGAACAAAATCTAAAAAATAGAGGCTAATGCTCTTGACTTTGTTTCCTCAGACAATTCTAGAATGTATTATTTAAAAGAAGGTTGTTAATGAACATCTAGTAAGAAAGTGATGTTTGAAAAGACCCTATATGGCTTCATCAAGAAGAGGTTATACCAGGGGCAGCTGGGTAGATCAGTGGATTGAGAACTAGGTCTAGAGACAGGAGGTCCTAGGTTCAGATGTGGTCTCAGACACTTCGCAGCTGTATGACCCTGGGCAGGTCACTTAACCCCCATTGCCTAGCCCTTACCACTCTTCTGCCTTGGAATCAATTGATTCCAAGACGGAAGGTAAGGGTTTAAAAAAAAAGTTAGGCTAATCTTTCCTTTACTATCAAGATTGCTAATTAGATGGGGAGAATGCTGTGGATGCAACTTAGCTTGATTTTAACAATGTTTTTAATAAAGTATTTCAGGCTGTTTTTAAGAAATATATAGACCCAACAATTATACAGTCAGATTTATTTGGAACTGTTTAGATGGCCAGTTGATGCCAACTAACTACAGGTGTAAATGCTTTTTTGACAACTTGGAGTCCAGTGGAGGACTCGGGATCTTTGCACAACCCTGTGCTATTTAACATTTTGTTCAGTGATTTATAGAAAGGCATTAATGACATGTTCACCAGATTTGCAGATGAAACAAAGCTGGGAGAAATAACTAATACATTGGATAATACAACCTGCATGATAAAAATCACTTTACAGATTATGGCATTGGGCTAAATCTAGTGAGATAAAATTCAGTCGGGATTATAAAAATAATAATAACAAGTTACATAAAAATAGATGGAACAACTATGCCAATAATCGAAAGTATCTTCGGTGATGAAGTGAATCTCAAATGTGAACTTCCCTTCAGGGCTAGGTGCAAGGATGCTAAAGAGACTCTTATATATAAAATATTTATTGAAGTATATAAGGATAACAAGGATTTCTGATTCTAAGGAATTCTAAATCCACTCAAATAAACTCCCTGGTTCCACAAGGAACTGCTTCTCCTGTGCTACACTAATCCTCCCTGATCTGACTAACCCAAATTTATACTATCTAAATAAAAACTACCACTATTATCCTAATAATTCTTAACTTTGCCTTCAAATTATCAAATTGCAAAGGCTAGCTGGTTGAGTCTCAACAAGAATCAAGTTAGGACTCTGAGCCTTAACAGACTCAGAGTCCAAACCAAAGACCAGGTTGTTCTTTGGTCTTCTAAGAGTTAAATCAATCTATAAAAACCATAATAGATAGTCAATAGTGTTTCCCAACTTGGGAAAGGAAAACCCTAACCTCTTTCAGATCTTTCCCTCAAGACAGAGAGAGAGGCAAAGTTGTTACCTCCTCCAGCTCTGTGAGAGAGTCTCTTGAGTGTGTCTTTCCCAACTGCTAGAGACCAACTCCCAACTGCCATAGAGAGTAATTGACACAGAAAAATAGTTATAACTGTCAACATCTGAAATCAACATACTCTCTCAGCTCTGCTTCAAACTCCAATTCTTTTTCAAAGTAGAACTCTACTTTTTATCCCTAAACTAATAAAGCAATACTTATTTTCAAATATCATCATTACAGGATAAATGTAAAGACTTATACCTGGGTACAAAACAATAAATTTCAAATATTGCAAAGATGAGATGGGCATGGTTAAACAGTAATTGTCCTGAAAAACAGTTTGAGTTTTTAGTGGACTTGATTGAAAGCTCAATATTAATCAGCAGTGTGATGTGATACAGCTGCCAAAAAATTAATGCTATCTTGGGTTTCATTAAGGGACTTAGCTTCCAAGAATAGGCAGGTGACAGTCCCACTATAATCTGTCCTTACTACATCTCATGAAATATTATTGTTGAGTTCTGGGCACAACAGTTTAAGGATAATTAAGCTAATATATATTCAGAGGAGAGCAACCAGAATAGCAGAGAGCCTTCTCTCCATTTGATAGTGTATAATTGAAAATCTGTTACCCTAAAAAAAGAACTACAATTCCCAGGAGCCCACTGACTTCCTGTCATTACATATTTCCTGGAGGTAGGAGATATAAGGCGGGGACATGGAAGATCATACCTCTTTACTTCCTGTACTGAGCTTGGTGGTCGTAAGGCAGGTGTTTGAACTGGCTGATCCTCTTTAATCCTTGATTTCTAATGATCATTTAATAAACCTGCTAAACTATAATATTTTTATTATTAGAGATTAAATGTTACAACATGAGGATTGAAGGAACAGGACACATTTAGCACAGAGAAGAAAAATATTGAGGGCTGTGGTAGCTATCTTCAAATATTTAAAAGGTTGTCATTTGGAAAATGGAATGGACTTGTTCTGTTGGGCCCCAGAGGGCAGAGCCACAAACACTGGGTAGAAATTTCAGACACATATATTTAGTCTTGATTTCAGGAAAACTTTCTAATGAAGCTATCCAAAGTGGAACAGGTATCTCAAGAGGTAGTGATTACAGGTCTTACAGGTCTTTAATGTTAAATAATGACTTATTGGATATAATGAAGTATTAATTTTTTATTTGTGAATTGGTCTAGATAGCCACTAAGTTCCCTTCAAAATCTAATTCTGTGATTCTGTAAGATGATATGACTTTACATTGCACCATATGCCACATGAGTCCCAAGTAGTAAAGGTTTGCTTCAGTCTTTCCCATAGCTGGCAAATAATCCCCCCTACCCCCACCAAGTTTTAGAAATTTTTATTTAATTAATTAATTTAGAGTATTTTTCCATGGTTACATGAATAATGTTCTTTCTTTCCCTTCCCCCAACCCCCCTCCCATAGATGACATGCCATTCCACTAGGTTTTACATGTGTCATTGATCAAGACCTATTTCCCTATTATTGATATTTGCACAAGGGTGATCATTTAAAGTCTATATCCCCAGTCATATCCCCATCAACCCATGTGATCAAGGAGTTGTTTTTCTTCTGTGTTTATATTCCCACATTTCTTCCTCTGAATGTAGATAGTGTTCTTTCTCATAAGTCTCTCAGAATTGTCCTGGATCACTGCATGGCTGATAATAGAGAAGTCCATTACATTAGATTGTCCCACAGTGTTTCAGTCTCTGTGTATAATGTTCTCCTTGTTCTGCTCCTCTCACTCTGCATCAATTTCTGGAGGTCATTCCAGTTCATATGGAATTCCTCCACTTTATTATTCCTTTGAGCACAATAGTGTTCCATCACCAGCATGTATCACAATTTGTTCAGCCATTCCCCAATAGGAGGGCATCCCCTCATTTTCCAGTTTTGGGCCACCACAAAGAGCACAGTGATGAATATTCTTGTACAAGTCTTTTTCTTTATTATCTCTTTGGGGTACAAACCCAGCAGTGCTTTGGCTTGATCAAAGGGCAGGCAGTCTTTTAGCACTCTTTGGGCATAGTTCTAAATGTGGCAAATAATTTTTTACTGTCTACAAAAACTTTATCTAAACAAAATCCTTCTTCCATTTGCCTGACAACTGGTTATCCCACTTTTACTTGAAACCCTCAAATTAGTAGTAATGTTCTCTAGCTTACAAAGGAACCCATTACTCAACTCTGAATGTTATCAGTTTCCTCTGATTATTGTCTATCTTCTTTCATTGTCATTTGGATATCTAAGGCTTCTGATTTTAATGTTGCCATTTCTCTTGGACTGTGTCTCCTATGAATTTCTGATCATTACTACTGTTACTCTTTATATGTAGTAATTTCTGTCAATGTATATAATTTGGTGCATATGCCTAGTCACTTTTCTCTTTTCTTCACCTTAAAGTCTTTTTTAATTTTAATTGATCAATAACCAATGAAAAGACCATCTGTACTTCTAAGGTCTCCATTTTCTTTCCTCAGATATCTTTATCCTTTGCTGTACTTTCTCTCTTCTTTCTGACAGAATCATTTGTACCCCATATCAATCATCAGAAGCAGATAGTAGGTGAAAGAGAGGCTATTATTCCCCTAACTGGTGCTTTTTAAAAAAGTATTAAAATTTATATAAGTCTATATCATTCTATATTTGCCCCACCAAGGCAAATAGATTACCTGTTGCCCTTTTGTAGCTTCTCTAAACCCAGAAGTTTTCCCATTAATAGTCATTTTAATTAGATTTCACCTATTTCAAAACTATTAGGGAAGATGGTTCACACTATGATTTCCCTTATGATGTACATGCTCCCCCTGCGGATATCTCTGTTTAAAAAAATCATTTGTTTGAGGTAAATATTGTTTCTCCTGAAGTCATTTACTGCGTTATATCTACCTAAAGTTATATAAGAAATCGGAAAGTTCTGTTAATACTTATTTATTAATATTTATTTAGTCAACTAATGTAAAATTGGAAGACAAGAAACATTTTTAATGAGATATTCTTATTGTGACAGTGCAGTCTACTGTGATTAGATCTGAGAGACCTGAATATAATTTGTTTTCATTCTTTTTTTTTCCTTTTAAACATTATTTCATTTGGTCATTTTCAAACATTATTCCTAGGAAACAAAGAACATTTTTTTTCCTCCCCCCCCCCAACACTCCTCCCATAGCCGACACATGCGATTCCACTGGGTATCACATGTGTCCTTGATTCGAACCCATTTCCATGTTGTTGGTATTTGCATTAGGGTGTTCATTTAGAGTCTCTCCTCAATTGTGTCTCCTCAACCCCTGTAGTCAAGCAGTTGCTTTTCCTTGGTGTTTTAACTCCCACAATTTGTCCTCTGCTTGTGGAAAGTGTTTTTTCTCCTAGATCCCTGCAGAGTGTTCAGGGACATTGCATTGACACTAATGGAGAAGACCATTACATTCGATTGTGCCACAGTGTATCAGTCTCTGTGTACAATGTTTTCCTGGTTCTGCTCCTTTCACTCTACATCACTTCCTGAAGGTTGTTCCAGTCTCCATGGAATTCCTCCAGTTTATTATTCCTTTGAGCACAATAGTATTCCATCACCAACATATACCACAATTTGTTCAGCCATTCCCCAATTGAAGGGCAGCCCCTCATTTTCCAATTTTTTGCCACCACAAAAAGCACAGCTATGAATATTGTTGTACAAGTCTTTTTCCTTATTATCTCTTTGGGGTACAAACCCAGCAGTGCTATGGCTAGATCAAAGGGCAGACAGTCTTTTATCACCCTTTGGACATAGTTCCAAATTGCCCTCCAGAATGGTTGGATCAATTCACAACTCCATCAGCAATGAATCAATGTGTCCCAACTTTGCCACATCCCCTCCAGCATTCATTACTTTCCTTTGCTGTCATGTTAGCCAATCTGCTAGGTGTGAGGTGATACCTCAGAGTTGTTTTGATTTGCATCTCTCTGATTATCAGAGATTTAGAGCACTTTTTCATGTGCTTATTAATGGTTTTGATTTCTTTAACTGAAAACTGCCTGTTCATGTCCCTTGCCCATTTATTAATTGGAGAATGGCTTGATTTTTTGTACAGTTGATTTAGCTCTTTATAAATTTAAGTAATTAGACCTTTGTCAGAGGTTTTTGATATAAAGATTGTTTCCCAATTTGTTGCTTCCATTCTCATTTTGGTTATATTGGTTTTGTTTGTACAAAAACTTTTTAATTTGATGTAATCAAAATTGTTTATTTTACATTTTGTGACTCTTTCTATATCTTGCTTGGTTTTAAATTCTTTCCCTTCCCACAGGTCTGACATGTATACTATTCTGTGTTCACCTAATTTGCTTATAGGTTCCTTCTTTGTGTTCAAGTCATTCACCCATTCTGAGTTTATCTTGGTGTAAGGTGTGAGGTGTTGATCCAAACCTAATCTCTCCTACACTGTCTTCCAGTTTTCCCATCAGTTTTTGGCAAATAGTGGGTTTTTTTCCCAAAAACTGGGGTCTTTGGGTTTGTCATATACTGTCTTGCTGAGGTCACTTACCCCAAGCCTATTCCACTGATCCTCCTTTCTGTCTCTTAGCCAGGACCAAATGGTTTTGATGACCACTGCTTTATAGTATAGTTTGAGATCTGGGACTGCAAGGCCACCTTCCTTTGTATTTCTTTCATTATTTCCCTCGATATCCTTCATCCTTTATTCTTTCAAATGAACTTTGTTATGGTTTTTTCTAAATCAGTAAAAAAAAAAATTTGGAAGTTCAATGGGTATGGCACTAAATAGATAAATAAGTTTGGATAGGATTGTCATTTTTATTATGTTAGTTTGTTCTACCCATGAGCAATGAATGTTTTTCCAGTTATTTAGATCTAGTTTTAATTGTGTGGAGAGTGTTTTATAGTTCTGTTTATATAGTTCCTGTGTTTGTCTTGGCAGATAGATTTGTAAGTGTTTTATATTGTCTAGGATGATTTTAAATGGAATTTCTATTTTTAATTCTTCTGGGATGCATTGGAAATATATAGAAATGCTGATGACTTATGTGGGTTTATTTTGTATCCTGCAAATTTACTAAAGTGGTTGACTATTTCCACTAGCTTTTTTGTTGATTCTCTAGGATTCTTTAAGTAGACCATTATATCATCTGCAAAGAGTGATAGCTTGGTCTCCTCATTGCTAGTGTTTTCTAATACAATGTTAAATAATAGAGGTGATAATGAGCATCCTGGTTTCATTCCTGATCTTATTGGGAAGGCTTCTAGTTCATCCCTCAATGGGAATTATTTAAAGGAAGGCTTCCTTAGCAATTTACGTAGAAAGCAGACAAGACAAGAATACAGTACTTCACACAGCTCCCCTCATCTTCATTTAAAAGCTATGTACTCAGCAAAGCTCATCATATATATATATATATATATATATATATGGTCATCTTATGACCTTAATGTGACCAGAAAGCCATATTATCACAGCCTGAAGATTCTAAGTGCAGTGCTATTTGATCTTTAGTCTCCTAGACCAGTTAAGGCTTGAGTAATGCTTCCTACATGGATAAGAAGAACTCTTGGTATTTGTCCCATAATACCACTGAATATTTAATTAAGAATTATATAAGCTTCCCTCTCCACATTTTGATTATGTACTTTGTTTTAGTATTACCTGTAAAAATTAAATGAATAAAATCAATACATACCCAATACAATAGCTCAGCTCAGGCAGTAGAGGTTACACCAGGGTGGCTCTACCAACTGGTCACACACATGCACGCACACACACAACATGTAGCAGGTTAAATTAGCATGATTACATATATCCCATAGGATTTACATTGTCTTATTTATGACTCTTCTATACTTATCTGTGTTTCAAACAGTGTTTATTTTAGCCAGATTTTGTGCATGTAAAATTGTTCAGGTATGGAATGAGAAAAACGACACTATGATTTTCCCTGTAATCTATGTTCCCCTAAAGAAAAACCTATCTATAATAAGTGGTCCTCCAATAGGTTGAGGAGGAGATAGAGGGAACTATATTTTTTGTATAAAAAAATGTAGAAATGTGGGCACAGAGAGATCAAAGTACTTGATCAAAGTTCCCTAGCCAATAAGTATCAAAGCTATGTGATATAACCCCATGACTCTTGACTCTAAGTGAAATGCTCATTTTATTATATTATGCTCATTCTTCCCAATGACTTCAAACTCTTTATAGTTGTGTGAAGGGAATAATAGAATGATTCCCTATAAATTGTAAGATCATCTAAGTTGTCCTTGTTTATAGATAGCATTGTGTTCATGTCATCAAACCACAAATCCCTTCAGAGATTATTGAATAAGATCCATAATCACTCAGAAAAGTTTAGCCTAACAAAGCACACAGGAAAAACAGATGGATGAAAAATTCCTGTTGTTCCCACTATGGTTGGTTTGAGTTTGGATAGACTGCTCATAGACTTTGTCTACCTATATGAGTAACTTGTACAGATACTGGATTTGGGTCTAGATTTGTCTGACAACAGTAGTAAACTCATCCTATAATAAAATAAGGAAAGAGATTTAGGTTGGATTGCAATGGGAAAATTGTGTAGTACTTTTATAAGCCTCAGGCCTCTTTTTGAAGTAAAAGCCTATCCTTTTTTTTTTTTTAATTTTTAATTTCATACATTGTTCCTTGGTTACAAAAATCATTTTATTTTCCCCCCCTCCCATAGCCATTTCCCCATTCATATCCACTTCGACCCATGTCATTAAGCAGTAGTTTTTCTTTAGTGTTTTCACTCCCACAGTTTTTCCTCTGGATGTGGATAGTGTTTTTTCTCCTGTACCCCTCTAGGTTGTTCAGGGTCATTGCGTTGCCACCAGTGGCATTACCTTCAGTCCATTACCTTCAATTGTACCACAATGTGTCAGTCTCTGTGTACAATGTTCTCCTGGTTCTAAAAGCCTATCCTTTTATTCTCATTTTTCTCTTAGTTTTACAGTGTATTTGTAAGTTATGAAGTACCATTGCCTCATGGTTAAAAGTAACAGGTTACTGAGAGGACAAAGGGGAGACTCATTATGAACATGCATAGGCTGCAACATAATTTCAACAATGAATGGTACAGAAGTGGCATAAAAGATATCAGAGAGATATATATGATTGGAAAAAGGCAGTGAGTCAGTCATAGAGTGAGATAGGAGGATAAATGATGGGCAGCCTGCCTGTTCTTTTAGTATCTATAGTGTCAAGAAATAAACCCACTCCCCACTACTGATAAAATGCATGGATGGATTGCAGTTTGCTTTTTGACAAAGAAATGAAGTCCAACTACTTTGGTACATCTTTGAAGGATTTGAAAATTACTATTAAGATATTAATGTGAGATTTAGAACTAGAAAGATTTTGCATCATTTATAAAAAGGCTAACAGCTAGACATATTTGGTTATGCAATTTATAAACATAATTAAAAAATATAAGGGAGAACAGCCATTTTCCACCTTCTCCCCTGCCACTTGCGGAAAAAGTTAGAATGGCCTGCACTAGCTGGCCATTAGTATGCTGATGATGTCCACCTCTGTGTCTGGACACCATCTGACCTAGACAGCAGAATTGTCCTACTTTCTGGTTGCTCCAGCTGAAAACGAACAAATTGATCATGACTGAATTAGATAAGATAGGAGTGATTGGCAAGTGAGAAGAATTGAAGGATATAGTGAGGAAACCTTTTTGCTTCCACAGTTGAGAAAGTGTATCTATCCTTTGATCCTTAGGTTCATTCTCTGAGACTTGTATAATTTCAAGAATACTCAAGAAACAGAGGTGAATAAAAATGACCTTTTTTTTTTTTTTACTGCAAAGGTCATGAGCTCTTTCTCCTGATCAGTACTACTATGGAAATTCATACCATTAGGAACACCTTAACTGAATTATTTGTGAAAGATATCCATGGGACTAACTTAGACTCTTCATTTGGTATCTAATATAAAACCTGATAGACTTAATAGGAGTCACAGTCACATAAATAAATATTTGCCATCACTCCAATGAAAATTGGGATACTCTAAAATCAAGTATTAGACAGGAAAAAAAAAGTCCAATGACCCTGCTTCTCTTTTCATTAGGTCATCACAAGATTTTATATTCTTTCATTTAGTGATATAAGAGGCAAAGGGAAAAGGTGGGATTGTCAAGTTTTTATCAAAAAGGAATATGTGCCACAAAAAGAAGGTTCCAAAGAATAATAAAATATCAGTTGAAAACAGTCCCAAGATGTTCTTTCCAGTTACAAGAATCTCCTGAGAGATTGGACCAACAGATTCCGGAATTTGTTCAAAGAATTTTATGTACTCTGGTTTAAGTCCTTTAAGGCCTATCAATTTTTAAAAATCCATGGATTATGCTAAGACATTTGGCTGTAAGTTTCATGAGGACAAATACCCTGTCTTTTCTTGACTTTAGATCTTTTATTATTATCTATCAAACTCTGCACAAAATAGGTTTCTTTAGCTTTTGTTGTTCTTATTGTAATACTTGAATTGCCATCCAGTAGTACTTCAGATCAGGACAATTTATTGAAAGGGCTGCATTCAAAATAATTTCTCTCTCTAGTAGGTTTTTTAAATGTTATGGCATTAAGGCAAGTAGATTGATGCCAATTTGATTAACTGTAGGAGAAAACATAGATAAATGTGAGTAGTGACAACAGATTTTGTGGACTGCTGAAGAATGTTGTAGGACCAAAGAAATTCTAAGCCTACCTACAAGAGTATTTTTCCAATTAAAGTATATTACTCCATATTTGCATAGACTTACAATATACCTATGTATAGTTTAAAATATGAATTTTAATTTCTACAATTCTTTAGATCTCTGCTAGAGGGACTCAAATAATAGTTCAAGGTAGAACTAGTGCCTATCTCTATACTGACCCCTCAGGGCATTACCAAGTTTCCTCTGCCAATCCTGTCACTTTCTGTATATTCTATTTGATCAAGGATCTTTTTGTACTTAGAGTAAAGCCTATGCTTAATTGATTGATTGTTGTGTTTCTCACCTTGTTAAAGTATGAGGATTTATCATTTTAAAACCTAATTTAAATGGGATAATGTAATTTGATCAATTTGCTTAATTTAAAATTAATCAAATTAATCAAGTAAAAAATTGAGCCCCACTCTTAAACTAGTAATGTACTAGACCTTATGTATGTATGTATACCTTTCCTTTTTTGTGCTTTTTTCCTTCCCTCTTGTCTAATGATCTCTGTTCTTCATCATGTCTTGGATTCTCACTCTATTTCAATAATTGATTCCTATTAGCATCCTATTAGAATCTCTAACATTTATTAACACTAATAGGTAAACTTTCTCAAAAAATGCAAATGATTTCATTTCTGTATCCATAATTAAGCAAAGTCATTTTAAAATTCTTCAAAAGGAAGAAAAGTTGGTAATTATAGTTTACATTAGTTACCATAAAAGGTTTATCTTACTGGAGTCTCTGTAGTTCCCCCCTTGGTTTTCCTCATTTGGATCCCTAGTAGGCTGTTTGTACACAGCACTTTTAACCACATGAATTAAAGTCCTCAATACTACTACTAGTTCACTGACTCAAATCCCATTGAGTCTTCTCAATTTAAAGAAAACTCCAACAAAGAGTTTTCAAAGAGATTGGCCTGCTGGCAGAAATTAGACATAGACCAATATTTTATATCACTTACCCCAAGATAAGATCAAAATGAATCAGATGACCTTAAACATAGAGGGAAATATCATAAGCAAATTCAAAGAACAGGGAACATATTAACTATTGGATTTATGGATGTTATAAGAATTAACTATAAACAAGATATATGTTGATGTGAAATATAAAACAGATAATGTTGATTATATTAATTTAATATCTAAAATATATCGAGAACCTTGTCAGATTTATATGAATATGAACTATTCCCCTTTTGATAAAAGATATGAACTAAGTTGTTAGAAATCAAAATGATTGATAGCCATATGAAAAACTGCTCTAAATCATTAATGATTATAGAAATTCAAATCAAAACAACTTGGGGTACCGTCTCACACATATCATATTGGCTAAAATAATAAAAGGACAAAATGACAAATTTTGGAAAGGATATAGGAAAATGGGGACACTCAAAAATATGCTGTTAGTGGAACTATGAATTAATCTCACCGTTTTTGAGAGCAATCTGGAATTATGCCCAAAGAATTATATCATTTGACCCAACAATATTATTAGATGTTTTCCAAAATGATCAGGAAAAAAGCAAAAGAACCATATATATTTTAAAAATATTTTTTATCAAATCTCTATGGTAGCAAAAAACTGGAATGACTGAACAAAATGTGGTATATGACTATTATGGAATATTACTGCACCATAAGAAATGTTGAGCAGGCTAATTTTTTTAAAAGCGTAGAAAATTCTAAATAAAATAATGAAAAGCAAAATGAGCAGAACCAAGAGAACATTATATATAGCAATGTAACTATTGTCTGAAGAATAATTTGTGAATATACACTTCGAGAATAGGAACTCATAAATGGAAGCATGCAAGACTGTGTGTGTATGTATTTTCTTTTGTCAAATGATGCTTTCACTTGTGTAGGGAGGGAATTACCTATGGATTTTAATATAGAAACAAAGTTTTTTTAAAAAGTTATTCTTAAATGAGTGAGATTTGCTTGCCAAAGCTAACCCTCAAATGCATATCAGAGAAAAACATTAGTTTTCCCGACCTACTTGGCTATGGCCCCTAACAACATTCTAGAGGCAACCAGCAATTTCACAGGTTCACTTAATTTTTAGAAGCCAAAGAAAGACTTAATTTTACTGTTCTCAAATTCAAAACTTAAACCTATCAGTCCAACAGCTACTCTGTACAATAGTACTGTAACCACGAAAATGTGGGTTTCAAGACATTGAATTGCCAAAACTGTAAAGATAATTTTTAGTGTCTTGAGTTAAATCAAAAATAAATGGTCGCCATGGGAAAAATTCCCAAATATGAAATACCCAAGTCAGCTGGGTTTTATGGAGATTTTAATTAATACAAATGAAGGAATTAAGGGAAGGGAAAGAGACATAGTAAGAGGAAATATTAGGAAAAGACTAAGGCCTAGGCCATTTGGCCTAGGCCTTTCTCTTAAAGAGTGAACATAAGTCAGTCTTTAATCACTCACCCCAAGGTCATTCCAAGCAAAACTCTAGTGTTCAGAGACCCAGCTACTCCAACTAGTCCAAGCTCCAATTCCTTCAGAGAGCCTCCTCTGACTCCTGACCTCCAATTCAGCTTCCAAAGCTGAACTCACCTCAGAGGCCTCCAGCTCCTTCCTTTTAAAGAAAATTTTCTCTTGTGTCACCTCCCCTAAATTTTCACATCTACCAATCACAGTCAATGCTTTTCCTAGTTAGTTTTCACCACTCTTTAGTTCTCACCTTTTCTGGGTATTATATCTTCTGAGTACTTCACACCTCTTTGCTAAGCTTGCCCTTTGTAAGTTGCTTGACCTTTTAGTGATTAATTTAACCTTCATAGGTACTTAGCACCCTTTTGTATTAGATCTAAAAAAATAGACCTAGCTTAAGGGCTTTTGCCTCACTATAAGTATGGGTTGGGGACTTTTTCTCATTGTTCTATCAGGAGTTTACAACTTTATCTTCCTCTAAGGCACTGTCTAAGTATGGGTGGAGTAATGTTAAAGTTCCCAATATATTCCCTGACCAAGTACCTTCATTAATAGCCTTAACCAAATGTTCCAAGGTAGAATCTGAGAAATTTTTTTTTAAACCCTTACCTTCTATCTTGGAGTCAATACTGTGTATTGGCTGCAAGGCAGAAGAGTGGTAAGGGCTAGGCAATAGGGGTCAAGTGACTTGCCCAGGGTCACACAGCTAGGATGTGGCTGAGGCCAGATTTGAACCTAGGACCTCCCGTCTCTAGGTTTGGTTCTCAATCCATTGAGCTACCCAGCTGCTCCCTGAGTCTGAGAAATTTTAAGATTCACAGTACATATAATTTCCCCTGCCTGTAATAATCTATAACCTGTCATGCCCTTGGCTGGACAGATGTTCTATCTTCTCATTTAAAAAAAAAATTCCTTACCTTTGATATTAGAGTAAAAGTATTAATATTTTGTTATGACAGATTCTCGATAAATACTAATTTTTTAAAAAAGATTTTCTCTGGACTTTCCAGGACTATCTACTACAGAGCTATTACTGGTCTATAACAATAGTTTTGCTCACTAGGAGCTCCATTAGAATTAATGGACACACACAGACATTCACTCTCTCTTTCAAAATAGCCTATAAGGGGTAATGAATGAAATAAAGAAGGAAAAGTAGTAAATAATGACAGTGGGTGGGACCTGAAATATTTCTTCTGTCCCCTTTCATCCTTTTACATAACAGATGTCAATTTATTAAACCATATGCTAGAATCTGTAGGCATGGCATTTTATAGTCATTTGCTTTGTATTCTTCACAGCATTTCCTTAGAATACATGGAACTCCTATCTAGCAACATTCCAAAGGCTCAGGTTCTCATAAATTCATTTCTTCCTCACACCTCATTTTAGCTTGGATTTGAATAGTAGATGTGACTGATCTATAATGTAGATTCATTCATGCTCTTTGGTTGACACCTGTTCATGATACTCCCTGTAATTACCTTTTACCAAACTTTAACATCATTTGTTTTACCAAACAAATAAGGTCCCCCTAAAAGGAGAGCATTGCAGGTGCTTTCATTATAACAAAATTTTATCACCATTTCACAAAATACTGTGTTATATACACTGTTCTGTTTGATAATAGTATCTTTCTCTAGGGTCAACAACAATCATCATGATATACTATTATTAGATATTGCATTTTAATATGCTTAACTTTGCAAGCATTTATTAAATGCTTGTCCTTGGCACTGGGAATACAAGATAAAAATGAGACTCTCCATGGAATTACCTTTACTAGAGGAATATAGCATATATACAGATTAGAAAAATATGAAGATATATAAAATAAGCATATTATCCTTTGCATGTAAATAGTAATGTTATATTTAGACTATTTAGTAGTAGTAACTCATTTATGTAATGCTTTAAAGTGCTTTCCTTACAGCAACCCTTTTGCAGTAGTATTGTTCTTCCTATTTTGCAAATGCAAAAGATGAGGTTTAAAAAGATTTCAAGTCACATGACCAAGAAGTGTCAGAGCTGAGATTTGAGCCAGTCTTTCCTTACTTTTTTGTTCACTGCTCTTTCCATCATTTCATGCTTCTAGAAAACCTTGCAATCAAGATTGATTCTCTTTTGGCTCATCTTCCCCTCCCCTACTCATCCAGTAGTCATCAAGTCCTATCATTTCTTCCTTCAAAATACTGTATATGTCTCCCTTACTCTTTGTTTTCCCAATTCTACCATAATTGTCCAGACTCTTGCCCCTTCATGCCTGTCTTGTTACAATGATTTTCTTCCCTTCTCCCTCCTAAAAATACCCATCCTCCACACTTCTCTCTCTTTTTTTGTTTTTGCCATGAGTACCACCATCCTCCCAGTCACTCAGATTTATAAATTCAAAGCCTTCCTTCACCCTTTTTCCTCACTGCCCCCATCCAATTATCAGTAAGTTGGTAATTCTTACCAGTTTTATTTCCACAACTTTTCATTATCAATGACTCTCCACTATACAGGATGATCAACCCCTTAATCCTCTCTCTCTTAAACTATAGTAATAATCTTAATTGCCCCCTTTTCCCAGTCTTTCCCACAGCTGAATAGACTAGTAGCTAGAGAGGTGAACTTAGGATCAAGAAGGCCTGAGTTTTAATCCTGTCTCAGACACTTAGTAGTAGTATGGCCCTGTCACTTAACCTTTCTGTGCCTCAGTTTCTTTGTTTAAAAAAAAGCAGTGAAGGGTGGAAGAGGTTGCCCCATTCCATAGCGTCTAATGTCCCTTCCATCTCTA
Organism: Monodelphis domestica; assembly: GCF_027887165.1. Classification (NCBI taxonomy): domain Eukaryota; kingdom Metazoa; phylum Chordata; class Mammalia; order Didelphimorphia; family Didelphidae; genus Monodelphis; species Monodelphis domestica. The sequence continues at coordinate 548,128,734 of NC_077227.1, read as the reverse complement.
AGCCTTTGATCCAATGATCTCTCAAAATCTGTCTTCCATACTTCTACCAAAATAATCTTCCTAAGGCACAAGTCTGACAAATTCCTCAGTAATCAAAAATCTTCAGTGGTTCTTTATGGCTTTGAGGATAAAATATAAAATCCTGAAACTGGCATTTTTGGCTTTTTACACAATCTGGCTTCTGCCTATAATTTCAGCCTCATTTCATACTCTTTCTTCTCCAGGAACTTTATGTTATAACTAAATTGTCTTGAACTCAACATTTTCCCAACTCTAAATTCGGTTCTACCCAGTGTACCTCTCTACTTCACATTCAGTCTTTATTATAACTCATTAGGGCTAAGGAAAATTTTTCCAGTAGAATACAAATTCCTTGAGGGCAAGGACTTTCATATTTATGTTCCCAAGATACATCTCAGTGCTCTGAACAATAGTAGGCATTTAATGTTTTTGAATTGAATTTCTCCTTTTATGGGCTTCCTACTAAGTAACGAAGAGATAGCAGCCTCCTAAATAGGAAAACGCTGATGTCCCAGCTAGATTGTGAATGACCTGTACCCAGTGTAAACTTGCCTAGCATTGTATTTTCTCTTATGAAATCTAAGGTTGGTAATTTTTCTCTGGAGTAGCTTTAGACAGTCTGTATCCTGGTTCTACATTTGGTGGAAACCAAAGGGGAAATTGCAGAAAAAGTACATTTTGCTATCACACACATTTAGATTCTCATTGCAGTGTCAGCATTTTTTTATAATAAAGCTTTGGCATATTCTTGAAGGTTTCCTTTTTCTTTCTTGCATTTGTATTGCAACAGATATCTGAATCAATGTACTTTTTCCCTGGTTACCAAACAGTACTTCTTACTGTCCCCTGAGCTCAGAATGACATCTCCCATCTTTTTTTTTAAATCAATTCTTCTGTTAATTTGAATTTTTTATTTTAATAAAAAATTTCCATATAAGTTTCCTAAAGTTAGGTGATCAATATTGTGTCCCTCTCTTCTTTCCTTCCCCTTCTAGAACTGACAAGCAATTCAATCCAGGTTATACATGTATTACAAGCAAAACATTTTCATATTATTCATTTTTATAAGTGAATAATCTTATAAAACCAAAATCCCAAAACATATGCCCAAATAAACAAGTGATAAATCATATGCTTTCATCTGCATTCTTACTCCCACAGTTCTTTCTCTGGAAGTGAGTGGCATTCTTTTTCATAAGTCTCTCAGAACTGTTCTGGATCATTGTATTGCTGTTAGTAGTAAAGTTTCACATTTGATCATTCCACAATATTTCAGTTACTGTGTATAGTGTTCTCCTGGTTCTGCTTATTTCACTCTGTATCAGTTCATGTAGGTCTTTCCAGTTCTTTCTGAAATCATCCTGTTCATCATTCCTTACATCACAATAGTATTCCATCACCATCATATACTACAATTTATTCAGCCATTACCCAATTGAGAGACATCCCTTTAGTTTCCAATTCTTTGCCACCACCAAAAGAGTAGCTATAAAAGGTCCTTTCCCTTTTCTTTTTGTCTTTTTGAGATACAGACCTGTTAGTTGGTATTACTGGGTCAGAAGGTATGCATTGTTTTATGGCTCTTTGGGCATAGTTCCAAATTGCCCTTCAGAATGGTTGGATCAGTTCACAACTCCATCAGCAATGCATTAGTGTCCCAATTTTGGCATCTCCCATCTTCATGCCTTTGCCCAGGCTATTCACCACGCCTGGAATGAATGCATCTCTTTTCACCAGTGCCCTAACTAGGATTATCTGAAACCTAGAGCATTTACTTGGGTTAATCAAGGATAAAATAAAGCAGTATGTCCATGTTGGCAGCTGAATAAGGAAATGGCTCATTCTTCTTGTAGTCTGCACTCAGCCCATATAACCAGTGACACTCAACTACTAAGGAAAGGAGAGAGGGAGGGTGATAAATAGGAGCAGAGAGGGGATAGAAGAGAGGCCCTCAGTGGGTCAGGACCCTCAGGGGTAGTACTATGCCACATAGGACTAAAGAGAATCATATTTCTTCCAGATACTAGTGCCCTGGACAAAGCCCTGGTTCTCTTATCCTGTGTTCTGCCATAGTCTCCAACTCTGCCTCTTAGATTCCCTGACTTCATTCAGTGCTCAGCTCAGAGACCTTTCCTCATACTCATAATTAGTTCTTTTTAGAGCCGTCTCATTCCCAAAAATACCTTGTATTTAAAAATACCTTTTCTCTATACATACTGCTTTCTGCTCTCCATCTATACCCTCTTCCTCCCAGTCCCTACACCACCACCACCACCCATAGTAGAATATCAGTTCCTGGAGGTCAGGGAGGGCCAGTAATTTGCAAAGCACTGAGTACCTCAGCCGCATAAGAACTGGGTGAAATGAATTCTTTCTTAAATTTGACTTTAAAAACAATCATGGTGCTTGCTGTCTTTTGCTTCTGTTATTTCCCTCCATGTTTACTTCAAAACTAGTGTGGATCACATAAGTGTTATTCTACAAAAGTACAAGAAACTTGAAGAAATATTCATCCCCTGAGGGCCAGAGAATTCTTTTTCAACCTTTATTCTCATCCTCAACCCAAGTATTTTCTTAGGTTTTTGATTTGCATATATGTTCCTCACTATATGCTTAAGCAATTAAACTTTACTTGTGCCTGAAAACATTCAGTTCATCTACATCTTCAGTGAATTACTTTGCCTCCAGCCTGAAGCATGATGAGTCTGAGTCTGTAGTCACTGATAAGATGTATAGCATGAAGGTGGGTGTGTAACTGAGCTTGAGATCTGAAGTTACATGCCTTCCACAAGCTTGAGTAAGGAAAGGTCACCCAGGAGAGAAATCCTGTCCTAAAAAAGACATAGTTTATATGTCTGGCTCTGAAAAATGATACAGACTGCAGAGGCACAATTAACTCCTGTACTTTTTAAAAGCCTCTGGGAAAGAAAAAAAGTTCTCACCTCCTCCCCCTCCTACTACCTGGGATAAAGAAGACAAGCCTTTGTGAGATGCTGCTGTCCTCAAGTCATAGGGAACTCTGGGTTTTTCTGTTTTCTCCAGAAATAGTTTTGGTCTCACTCTTACTCTGAAAATATGAAATTATTTCTTGTACGCATTCCTCTGTTCCCATTATACCCCAGCCCCCCAGCTCCCCACAATCCTCAGGGACTCAAATACCATTCCTTCCTCTTACCAATAACTAGAAGGAAAGCTTTACTTTGTCTTCACTTCCTACTAATCCAGAACGGTTTGTTCACCTCATTAGTTATTGAGATTAGGTCAGAGGCCATGCCACACCATCACTGTTCACTGTTGCATAATGCTGTATATGGATTACAAAGCTTTTTCAAGAAGTTTAGCTAATAGGAATGTTGAGCTTGAAGGAATGGTAGGTTCAAGCTAATGTTTTGTTTTGTTTTTTAAGATGGGAAAGATGCATGTTTATAGATATCAAGAAAAAATCCACTAGATAGGAAGAGACTAATGAGCTAATGTTTTTTTTTTTTAAGATGGGAAAGATGCATGTTTATAGATATCAAGAAAAAAGCCACTAGATAGGAAGAGACTAACGATTAGAGGGAAAGAGATGATGACAGGGGAAAATTGCAGGAGACAGAACATGATGGAATCAGTCATAATGACTGGATTGGCTTTGCCAGGAAGTAGAGCCACTTTCTCATCAAGTTATACCAGTGTATATACCATCTTATATGCTTCTTGTTTGTGTTCCCTCATAAACCTTCCATAAAGTCTTCTTTCTATGTATAAATATTGGTATAGCACTCAGGTATTCTGGTTTTTATTGATTGCTTATACTAAGTGACCAGCCAGCCTCCATTTCTGATCATATACAGATTATACCAAAAGTCTTAATGCAGATTTAATCTATCAAGATTTAGGGGACAACCCTATTATTAAATAAAGAGGCCTGGTAATCAGGAAAATTTGCAGTCAATTCTTCTGACATCTACTATCTTGTCTGATCCTGCTCAAAAAAACATTTTACCTGTCAATGTTCCCAGTAACTCTGCCAATTGGTATTGATAGAGAGGGTTTCCTCACCCGGAGCTTCATAGTCTAATGAAATCACAAATCTAGATCTAGAAAGTAAATTCCTTTTCCTTTTTCTTGCATGTAGGTCATCACTGGGAGAAGGCTTCAACCTACTTAGACCCACCATGCCCTACTTAGAACCATCATTGCTCCTTAGGTCACCTGAAGTTTTGTTTCTTTGAAAATTATGGTGGCATAAGATTCCCAACTGGGATAGCATCGGTATTAAAAAGATGGGGTTTTGTGTCAGAAAATATGTTGAGATTGTTAAAAGTATTGCACAGTTTCCCAATTGTAATTCAGCCTGCTCGTTTCCTCCCATTCAATTTTGGGTCCAACTCATTTTCCAAACTGACAGCTTTTTTGAATAGTTCTGGTTGAAGCTTTTGCAGTTATAGTTAGTTCTCATCTTCACTTCCTCTCCTAATTTGGTTTTGATTTTGGCCATCATGCTAACTACTAGTCAGTGTTCCAACTGCCTGCAAAAAGCTGATTCTCATATAACACCCACATTAGTAATTGGTTTTTCCTGACTATTAAGATATAGTCAGTTTAATTTTTTGTGGTATTATTCATTGTTTGCTATGTCCAGTACTTTCTGATTCTCTTCCTAAAGAAAACATTTGTGTTATGCAATTACCTGAGCAGGTTTATAGTCTCTGACTTGTTTCTTAAACCTAAATCATATTTTTCAGTATTTTCTTCATACTTATTGAAGTCACCAGGTTTCAAAGTATGTGTTGCCATGGTTTTAAACAGGTTTGTCAAGTTCTTTGTAGATCTAGGAAATGTAGTATTTTATTCAAGGAATAGCATGTAAACTGGCATAGCTGGATCAGAGAGTGCTGGAGCTGTGTAAAGTATAAGTAGAATGGGAAAGATAAGTAGAAGTATAATGTGATCAGACCTAAGTTTTAGGAAACCACTTAAGCAGCTGAGTATTGAATGGATTGATTTGGGGTAAGGCCTAAGGCATGGAAAATAATTAGAAGATGTTATTGCAATAATCCAGGTAAAAGATTATGTGAGGGCTTTAACTAGAGTGATGAATATTGATATAAGGAGAAGGGAACACATTTAAGAGATGGTATAAGGTAGAAACTATTAAGATTGACAACAATTTGTATATGTGGGGTGAGTTAATATCACATTGGGGTTGCAAGTCTAGATGTCTTAGAGGACAGGACTGTCAGTAGTGTGAATCTTAAAACTGCTCAAACTATACCTTAGAAGATTTGGTTAAGTTTTTCCCCTATTTTAACAATGGAGGTACTTGATCAGGAATGTATTGAGAACTTTTAAAATTACTCCACCCTACTCAGACAGTGCCTATGGGGAAGATAAAGTTGAAAACTCCTGATTAAACAATAAAAAGTCCTGAACTCATACTTATAGTAAAGCTAGAACCTTAAGCTAGATCTATTTTTAGATCTAATACAAAAAGGTACTAAATACCTATAAAGGTTAAAATAATCACTAAAAGGTCAAGCAACTTACAAAAGGCAAGCTTAACAAAATGAAGTCCTCAGTAGATTTTATCTAACCAGAGAAAGTAAGAACAAAAGATGTGAACTAAGAATGGGCAGTCCTGGGAAAAATCATCTACTGTGATTGGTAGATGTGAAAATTTAGGGGAGGTGACATAAGAAAATTTCTTTAAAAGGAGAAAGCAGATCAGGTAATGGAATAGTTTTTTGGATTGGAAGTTAGTTGGAGTTGGAGTTCGGAGGTTTGGAGCTTGCTTGAAGACAATCTTGTGGTGAGTGATAAAGACTGACTCACTCTCCCTTAGAATCAGGCCTAAGCCATTTGGCCTAGGCCCTTTCTACTATTTTCTCTCTCTCTCTCTCTCTCTCTCTCTCTCTCTCTCTCTCTCTCTCTCTCTCTCTCTCTCAATTCCTTCATTTGTGTTAATTAAAATCTCCATAAAACCCAGCTGACTTGGGTATTTTCATATTTGGGAATTTTCCCATGGCGACTACTTAATTTTAGATTTTAAATCAAGACACTAAAAATTGTCTTTACAGTTTGGCTGAAACCTTTATAAACAGTTTTGTCAATTCACAGTCTTGGCAAACCACATTTTCATGGTTACAGTAGTAACCGGGAAGTTTGTAGGAGGAGAGGATTTGAGTTCTATTTTGAACATGTTGAATTTGAGGTGCCTAAGAGATATCCAGACCAAGATGTCCAGTAGCTAATTGGCAATTCATATCTTTAGCTCAAAAAAGAAAGGAGGGCTAGATATATAAACCTTGGGATAATCTGCATAGAGATAATAATTGAACCCATGGGAGCTGATGACATCATCAAGTGAGAATATGTAAGGAAAAAAGAAAAGAGGGCTCAGTTCAGAGCCTTAGGGGATACTCATAGTTAATGGATGTACATGGATGAAGAACCAGAAACAGAAACTGAGAGGAAAGGCAGACAAGTAGAAGAAGTGCTTGATAAAGGAATTGTATTATAAGTGCTTAAGAAATATTTCCTAAAATGAATTGAATTAGTCAATATAGAAGTGAATGAGAAAGGAATGAACAACAGAGATATAAAGGAGTGATCTTTAGTTAGAAACAGAAACTACTATTTAAAGTGACAGTTGGGGATAATTTATATGCTATATTAAAAAAGACTACAGCACCTCTTCATGTTCCTGAGGAATCAATTTGATATTTCACAAAAGTTAATAATCATTCTCATGTGAAACATACTTGATATTTTGCTTTTTTAAAAAATGCATCTATCCTCTGTGTATCTTGTTTCTTATTGCTTTATGCGTATAATAAACATGAACTCTACCATTAGCTGGAGTACAAATGGCACTCTTCATTTATAGGCTCTATCTCACAATGATAGTAATCAATGATTTTTGTTATGGGTCTATATGAAGCATTCCTCTATGAATTGGTTTTCATAAAGGATTATGATTTGTGAATAATCTGTTCCTCCTAGAAGTATGTATGGTAAATCCAGAGCCTTGGGAATAGCAGTGTCCTGTAGAGCACTGGTAGCCTGGGCGACTCAGTGGATTGAGCAATGGACCTGGAGTCAAGAAGTCTGAGTTCAAATCTAGTCTCAACTGCTTACTAGTTATGTGACCCTGGGCAATTCACTTAATTTCTATTTGCCTTAATCCACTGGAGAAAAAAATAACAAACCATTAAGTATTTTTGCCAAGAAAACCCCATAGACAGTATGGTCCACAGAATCATGAAGAGTTGGTTGGGCATTAATGGCTGAACAACAAGTCAACCACTGGCTCTGCTTCCAACCTGCATTATCCTCCATCCCCATCCTTACCAATACCAACCACTTACCAATTGCTTTTCATGGTGGGTAAACCTAAGAGCCTCCAGGAAGAGTAGCAGCATACTTAGGCCACCAGCCATGGCTCCCCTGCCCTGGGAAAAGATTCTTGTGAAATGGTGACCTAGCAACTCCCCTATGTCCCCACTTCAGTCACTAAGGTTTCAGAAAAGAAATTTCTCACCCCAAAGTCCTTGGCACAATGGGTCAATATCAGAAATGGCATATAATTTTATTAATCAAAGTGACATTAAAATAGATACATTATCCCAGCACAGGACCTATCCTTCTGACTTGGAGCTAAAACTTTTTTATCTTTTTTTCTCCTTTGTCATACTATTCTGTAAGTATTTCAGCCCTTCGCATAATGCTTTGTATCTGTAGTACTGCTTATTAGATATACATCCATTACTTGAATATTATACCAGATTTAAGAAACAAACCCATTTTGTTTTTGTTTTTTAAATAATTACTATAGATACTGAGAAATTTGGAACAAGGCTTAGCTGAAGATGGGAGCATGAGTAACATTACACAAGAAAACAGGAATGGTAAGTATTTCCCTTCCACTATGCCTTCTAGAATGCCTGCTCCATATTTAAGAGATTTCCTTTCACTTTAAATTCTTCCCTTCTCCTGCCATCTTCTGATACTCCCTGAGACTTAGCTTCCTCCTAATAACACTACTTCCTACCCAGACACATTTACTCTCATAACCTCCAACTCACTGGTTGTGGTAGAGGAGTCAGAATTCTCCTTGCTCTTCATTGTCAATTTCATTGACTTAGAAGTTCATACTACCAACTATATTACCCGTTTCGTGTCCTGATGACATTTTTCTATCAATTCCGAAAATATTTCCCTTCCTTTTCTTAATGACTTCAGTCCCTGACTTATGGGCTTTCCATCCCACCTCTGCCCTCACTATAGAGGACTTTACCATCTATAATGATGCTCCCTCAGTGCCCTAATTTCCTAATTCCTCAATCTAATCAGTTCCTATCCATGCACTTCAGCTATACACATAGATGGTCATATCCTTATTATTGCTGTCACCCTTAAGTGTTCCATTCCTAAATTTACATATTTTGAAATTCCTTTATCTGATCATAATATGTTATCATTACATCTGACCCTATGACTTCTGACCCTTAACTGTTTTTTTGTCCCAACCATGACTTCCCATCCCACCACCCCTCACTTCTTTCCCAGGTCATCAGCCATGTACTGGATACACTCCTATTCATGCACTCCTAAATGGAGCTAGAGAAAAAATTTTAAATCATGCTAATTAGGCCCACTATTAATCAGTTTACTGTCCCACTTCCTAACTTCTCCTCAAACTGTTTACCATACTTCTTCTTCCCCTCCCTCTCAGCTAAGGACCTGGCTATATGCTTCAGTGAAAAAACTGAAGCCCTTTGCTGAGAGCTCCCTCTTCCCTTCTTTTATCTCACTTCTTTATCTTTATCTCTCTCAGACATCTTCTCTACTTTCTTCTCCTTCATTTTTGTATTAAATTAAAAAGTAGCTCTGATACTTGTCAAGACCAAGTCCTCTACATATACTCTCTCTCTTTCTCTTTTCTTCCACCATCTTTATTCTCTCCCTGCTTCTACTGACTTCTTCCTTGCTGCCTATACACGTACCCAAGTATCCCACATCCTTAAATCTTCACTTGATACTATCATCCCTATTGTCTGTCATCCTATATTTTCTATACTCAGTCACTTCACTCTGTATTAGATCACAAAAGTCTTCTTTTAAATTGTACCTTAAACATAGATCTGTAAGATTTAGAATTGGTTTGAGTAAATATATGAATTAAAATAATTGAATTGTGGTCACCATTTATAAAATTAACTCTTAAGTCAAAGTCTATTAGCAGGTCTTAACAATTTAGTTTAATGGAGATATAGTTAATGAGAGAGATGTAGTAAAGAAGTAGAAAATATTGCCTAGCTTAGCTACTCTATAATAGCTGTCCTAAGAAGTTCAGCTCACCGCTCAGCAAGGGCTCCTTCAAGTCCCAGTCTCCATGTGTAGTCACAGTAGTCTCTTAAGCCAGGAGTCCCAGTGGTATCTTCAGCAAGGGTTCACCAACCCAGTCTCCAGTCACTCACCCAGCAAGCCTCTCCAGTGCAGAAAGCTGCAGTCCAGAATGAGTCCAGGAAAAGGTGACTGCCTACAAGAATCTCCCTTCAGCTCAGCTCACCAAGGCAGAACAAATCCAGGAAGAGTCCAGACCATGTTCGGTCTCACCTTTTATACCCCCTTTCCCCTGTCACTTCCTGTCTCTTCCCCCCTCTTCACAGGAACCAATCACAGCCTTTCAATTTGCCTAGTACGGAGTGGGGGGGTGAGGGGGGGATGACTTCAGTGCTTGTGGCCTTTAGTCACCTAGTAGGTGACTTGTGAACTCTCTTACCTAGTGACTTACCAAGTGCTAAGTAGGCTCACTTCAAATTCTTGATTGATTACATTAAAAATAAAGAATCTAATTCTCTCTTCACAGATCTAATGGAATCTTAATGTCATTTGTTCCCCTCTTCCTAAAGGGCAGATGTAACCATGCTACTGTGGGTTTTTAAATTAATAATCAATAACTAAATGTTATATTTTATAAAGTTTTATTAATAATAACTAAAGCAAAAGAACTGCCTGACTTCAACCTGGTCACAGGTTTAAAAGAGGTTGAGGGAGGGGTTACAGCCACTTAAATACAATCACATAAAATGTGGGGACACAGGAAGAATGGAATTTTGGGAAATTCTAAGGGACTTCTGGGGGATGAAGTCCAAAGGCTCAAAATCTCCATTTATACATATGCCCCCTGTGATCCTATTTGGGAAACCAGTTTCCCCAAAAGGATCATGGAAACATAACTTAAAAATTGCAATAATTTGTGGATAAGAGGAAAAGAGAACAAAACCAATGATTACTAGGACTTTATCCCCCAGAAGTCCCTTAGAATTTCCATTTATACACTACCCTCTATTCAGTAAACTGCAGTGATGCCCTGTTACCTCCAGGATCAAAATATAAAACCCTCTCTTTGGCTTTAAAGGCCATCATAACCTGGCCTCTCCTACCTTTCCATTCTGTTTACATCTTACTGCCTTCCAAGTCCTCTATGAGCCTGGGATAATGGCCTTCTTACTGTTATTTGTTCTAACTTTGCCTCTCTCAGTTCTGGACATCTCCTCTAACTGTACCAGATGCCTGGAATTCTCTCCCTCCTCATCTCTACCTCCTGGCTCCCCCTGGCTTCCTTAAATCTAAGCCAAAACTCTACCTTTTCCAAGAAGCCTTTCCTAATCACCCTTAATGCTAATGCCTTCCCTCTGCTGATCATCTCCCATTTATCCTTTATATATGCTTTTTGTATATAGCTGTCAAATGTTGTCTCCCTCTCTTGAGTGGGAGCTTCTCAAGGGCAGGGACTATTTTGCCTCTCTTTGTATCCCCAGTACATAGCACAGTTCCTGGCACATAGTAAGTGCTTAATAAATGTTTGTTGTTATGATTTTACTCATACATCCTACTGTTTACCATACTTCCTTTTTTATACTTTTAATTGCTAGCCCAAATATTCCAGTTTATCACAAGACATAGATAGAAATCTTTTTAAGAATACTTTTTTGTGTTAATCATCTGAAATGATGGCCTAGATGTTTTTATCAAATTGACCCCTAAAATTATTTTATAATATAAGAATGAGTAAGTGAAAAATATTCCAAGGAGAGGAAAACCCTTCCTTTTTAATTGTTACTTTGCTTCCACCATTACTCTTATTCTGGGTACTCTTTAGGGCAGTGATGGCAAACCTTTTAGAGTTGGAGTGCCAAACCCCCCAACACCACCACTATGCCATGCACCTCCCCCACCACATGCTGGGTACACTTTCCCCCCCAATCCCACACAGGGAAGGGAGAAAGAGCACCCATTGGACTGCTGGGCAGAGGGGTAGGTGAAGTGAGGAATGTCCTCAGCAAGTGTAAAGGGGGGAAGGAGTGGCTCAAGCTGCTCCCTTCTAGCCCTGCCACCTGTAAGCCACCCACTGTACCCCCCTTAGAGTTACCATTGGGTTGCTGGGCAGTGGGACAAGAGATGTGAAAAAATATCATCAGGCACAATGGAGGGGGGGAGGGGAGCAGCTCCACTCAAGTCCCTCTGCCTTTCTAGTAATGAACTCTAGGGGAAGGCAGGAGTGGGGTGGGGAGGGAGAATAGCCACGTGCCCACAGAGAGTGCTCTGCATGCCATCTTTGGCACCCATGCCATAGGTTTGCCATCACTATCTTAGGGTGTTCAAAAACTTATTGATTAGGCCACTTTCAATACATTCTTTTATTCAGCGAGCATTCCTTAAGCACAATAGTTAGGGTGGTGAGCAGAAAGTTTAGATTAGATCATAGTCCCTCTTATTATCACATCCTCAGGTAACTAAGAGAGAAGATAGGGTCGAGTAGACTTATTATATTACCCATGTAGGGACCTCCCAGTATGGCAACTGGCCTCGCCAGTGCAAATTAGGCATTTGTCTATAATTAGTCTTAGAAAGTAAGAAATGAAATAAATTAGCCTTATTAAGAAAGCCAGCATTTGTTGAAGATAAGACTCAAACTCAAGCATCCTTGGCTCTAAGGCCAGCTCCTTGTCCTCTGTCCCTTCTTTCAGTGAAATGTATAAATGATTGAATATGCTAATGTACTTCCAAGTTGTGGCTGTGTTTAAAACAGCAATGGACCCCATGATTTCATAGGCGTAGGTATCTCCTGGTAGAGAAAACTCTCTCCTAATACTAGTCAGCTTATGGGCTTAACTGAGGCAAAGTTGCCTAAGGAACAGTGAAGTTGCATGATGTGTTCAAGATAACACTACCTAGCAGTGTCTGTCAGAGGCAGAGCCTTTCTGTTTTCAAGGTCAGCTCCTTCGTCCATTGTCCTACTGACCCCCAACACCAACCTTATAGCTTTTTACTTTTGACTCTTGGGAATGCTTTCAGATCATTTATTTAATCCTCAAAACCAGCTTTATGAAGTAAGCAAGAGAAGTATCATTGTCCCCATTTTGTAAATGAGAAAACTTAAGTCCCTCAGAAGGAAGGTATTATCTCAAATCTCAGTGGCAGAACCCATGGTTGCTGGCCCTAAGACTATGGCCCTTTTTGCAATAAAGGCTTTTTCTACCCGTAAGTTTGACCCAAGAGTCTGGAAAAAGGCAGCTGGTTCTCTCCCTGGATGCCTCAGACCCAGAAAGCCTTATTGTTCCTCAGTGACTCCTGGTTGGAAGCCAATGTCCTCCAACTATGTTGGTCACTTTGCTTTGGGAGCTGATTAATCCTTAACCTGCTGAAGGACATGATGTAGATGGTTTTAATAATTCCTATTTGCCGAGGTTACCTTCTTTTTATCCTCATTTCAGAAAACATGGCACTTGATTGTAGCATTTAGTCTTTTTTTTCTGTATTGAAAGCTGAGCAATTGCCCTGCTGTTCTGTGTTGTTGAATCCTTGATTCAGACATTCTGTTTGTAGAACCAGTTGGGGATTAGTCCCTACATGGGGGCAGTATTTTCTGGCTCATGGTGGAGCCTGACAGCATGGTAAAAATCCTAGGCTAAAACCCAGTAGTGTTAACAAGGAGATCTTTTAAATCAGAATTCACAGAACCCAATAATTGATGGCTAGAACGAACCTCTAATTTATTTGTGCACATTCACAAACTGCTCCTATTTTCCAGCCTCTGTTCAACTGTGGAGGTCACGTCTGGGCCGGGTGATGTACTCCATGGCAAACTGTCTGCTAATGATGAAGGTACGTGGGTGGCAGTAACTGCAGAGCTGCCGTATATTCTGGAGTAGCATGTCATGAAGAAAAATGGAGGAGAATCACTGGTGCATTCTGGATCAGGGAAAGCTACCTGACTAAGCATGAAGGTTTAGCTTAACACAGAATTAATTAGGCTAAGTAACGGCATATTTAATAGATAACTAAGTGCAATAACATACTTTAAGGCTATATCTATGCTTATTCCTTCTGAAATCAATTCAAATAGAATATAGAATTTGCATTTTTAAATTGAATTTTTCAAACACTGAGCTAAATACTGTAATTAGAGCCAATTACTTGCTCCCTCTCTCATCTTTTCCAAACTCTGCCTCATGAAAGGTCTTTGGTTTTGCATACTGAGTATACTAGTGGTTTGGGGGGGGGGGGTTGTCTTATTATTTTAATTTTGATGACATGTAGAGACAGCATCAAGCTTGGTGTATGTTTTACCTCAAAGCTTTCAACCTCCTGGGAGAAAATCTGAAAGATAAAGAATCCTGACAGAGTAATGCTAGACAATATGTTTTAACTAAGCTACTCTTCTGAGCATTTTCATCCCAGGTTTTTCAAGTGTTTTTTACTTCTGTGTGTACAAAAAAACTGGGACTGCCCACACCTTCTGTTTCCCTCCCAACCACAGGAATCAGCATGTCCTGATGATCATCTGGTGGCACAACCCACAGGCAGCACAGACCAGAAGCTTAATGCTTTTGTATGAATCAATTAGCAGCAAACACCCAAGAGCAACACTATTAGCATTCTACCTGCTATTATAAGACAGAGATCATAACTTCTCCCACACTCCAAGTTTTCAAGCTGCCCAAGGTCATATCTGAACCTGGTTTTCCATAAGGCAAAGCAGGCAATTTGCCAAATGAAGAAGCTTGCTTAGGGGCTCTGTTTTTTAACCTTGAAATATCAGTTTCCTGCCCCTAGCGAGATGGTGATCTTGAGTAGGTCTCAAAGGAGTAAAGTACATAAATAAATTGGCACCATCAAGAATTTAGCACACTCAGTGCTATAGATAAGACAGTATAGTAAGAGTATAGAACATGCAATCCAGGTTTTGAAATGTGACATGCAGATGAGAAGCTACTCTGTGATAATCTCAGTTTTCTTTGTATATCCTTTCAAAAATCAGAAACACATTTTGGGGATATGGACATGTAAGTTTAGAAAAATCACACTTTTTTTTTTCCCAGCTCAATCCTACAAACATTTATTTATTTATTTGTTTGTTTGTTTATTTGTTTGTTTATTTATTTGTTTGTTCATTCATTCATTCATTCATTTATTTGTTTGTTTATTTATTTATATTTTTATTTTTTTAGTTTTTAAGACATTATTTTATTTGGTCATTTTCATACATTATTCATTGGAAACAGATTCTTTTCCTTCTCCCCCACTACCCCACCACCCCTCCCCTAGCCAACAAGCTATTCATCTGCGTATCACATGTGTCCTTGCTCTAAACCCATTTCCTTGTTGTTGGTATTTGCTCATTTAGAGTCTCTCCTCGATCATGTCCCCTCAACATCTGTAGTCAGGCAGTTGCTTTTCCTCGGTGTTTTTACTCCCTCAGTTTGTCCTCTGCTTGAGGATAGTTTTTTTTTTTCTCGTAGATCCCTGCAGATTGTTCAGGAACATTGTAAAGCCATTAATGGAGAAGTCCATTACAAAAAATCACACTTTAAAAAAAAATTCCTACCTTCCATCTTAGACTCAACACTATATTGGTTCCAAGCCAGAGGAGTGGTAAGGGGTAGGCAATGGGGGTTAAGTGACTTGTCCAGCGTCACACAGCTAACAAGTGTTTGAAGCCAGATTTGAATGTAGGACCTCTAGGCCTGGCTCTCAGTCCAATAAGCTACCAAGCTGCACCCTAAAACCCACTGTTTTTCAACAATAAGATACATACTACCTCTATCACTGTGAGTAAGTCTGCCCTCCTCCCTGAACCTGTTGACTCATTTGCAAAATGAAGAGATTGACCTAAATCATCTCTAAGGCCCATTTCCCACTCTAAATCCTATGATCTTAAATATTTCAATTCGCCCTTCTAGCCTCTAAAATTATATGGTTTATATATCTAGTACCTCTTTTACATCAGAGTATATTCTTTTTATAAGAAATTCAATGACTTTTCTTTAGAACTTATTGTTTTTCAGCATTCCTGAAATATTTCTGTACTACTTGCTACCAGCTTTCTGCCCTTGTCCTATTACTACAATAGTTCTTCCCACCTTCTATATACATCAACAGAAACTTCATAAGCTAACAACCCCAGGACCTGTCTTTAAATAAGGCCTATGTGTAGCATCTCCCCTCCAGTCTTCTATTAAGCAAAACCACTTCCCCTGAACTACTTGTCCACATTTCTGGAAGTCTCAGTGTAGCCCTCTGGAGTCCTATATTTCATTCACTCTGCCCATCCAAAAGCAGGTCATACTCTCTAGCAGCCTCCAGAGCAACCGGGGCTGAAATCCCCCACCTGGCCACCTGTGGTAAAACTGATGGAGCGCCCCCACCCCCTATGGTCATTTTGCACTTCACCTAGAATGTGCCCAGCTTGCCAGAACATTCTTATGCAAAAGGCCTTTAGAACTAGCAGCTTTGATGTTTCTTTGTGCTCTAGGTCTAAAATTCCTCTAAGATGATTTCACATTTACCAGTTGAGCTGGTGAGTTTTCATTTGAATTTTTAAGATGCCTCAATAGAAAATACTCAAATAAAGGCAAAATTGGTCCCCTTTTATAGTCTATAATTTAATAACAGCAACATTTACCAAAATCAGTTCTCTGTTCTTGTGTGTCACAACTCACTATAAAATGGCATGGTGTGTTTTTAAAGGAAATTTTACAGAGACTAAATTCTAATTTTAATGTTCAAATTAATCTTTTCATTTTCAAGTGTAAAAGAAATGAAAAATTCAAGTTTGGGCTATTTTGAGTTGATGCAGTTTGTTGCCATCTAGTGAAAAGATGTGTTATTGCAGTAGGAAGTCCTTTTGTATATATGTGGTTTAGTCTTTTAATTGGATTATTTCTATGAGCTAATGATGTTATTTAATCAACCATTTAATAAATTTTAATAACATCCCTATTAAAGTGAAATAAGCATTAATTTAACTTTCAGGATGAGAAATTCAACACAGACATACTAATAGTTTGCTTTAGCTCCACATTTTGGCATATTCTATTAAAATATTGCTCAGACCATTCCAATGATTTTACCTTTTTCTTCACTGTTCTCATTTTTTATAAAGTTTCTTCATATCCATAGATGTTTAAAAAAGTCAAAATTTCCTCCAGTTTACTTAGGGTTTAGATGTGTGAGATATAGGTCACCTTACTTTAGTGTGCTAGACAGCAAGCAGCTCAAGGATACCCTCCTGATTTCACCTCCCCTTGACACTTCCTTACATAACGTGGAATTTTCATGTATTTTAAATGGGAGTGTGACCTCATAAATCACACACTTGTCTAAATTATGCTATACCAGTCTTTTCTGGTTCTGAAATGCCTGTAAATCTAGTTTCATGGGCACCAAACAAGTGCAACTACTAAAGAAAAAAGTGTGAAGATTAAACCAAAATAGAATTTTCCCCTTGAGCAAATCATTCATATCCTTTCTCAAAGCCAAACCTGTATGATCAGGAAAATAAATTAAATTCATTGCAAGAAATTAATTTCAATCCCTTTCCATGATTTGGTCATGTTCTTTGCCCTCCAATAAATGAATAATAATAAGTTTAAGGATAATAAGCTTTAATTTGATTTGACTTTCAATGTCACATTTTGGAGCTTCTGGGTAGTAGATAGAGTGTCCTGATGACCTAAAGTCAGGAAGACTCTTTTCCTGAATTCAAATCTGGCCTCAGAAACTTACTAGTTATGTGATTCTGGGCAAGTCACTTGATCCTGTTTGCTTCAATTTCCTCATTTATAAAATGAACTGAAAAAGGAAATGAAAAGCCACTCCAATATATCTTGCCAAGAAAATTCCAGATGCAATCACAAAAAGTTGAATACAACTCACCAACAAAAGTTTCACATTTTATGATACCAGAGGTCATAGCTAGAAATCTCCCATAGGGAGCAAGGGATACAAGAGCTACAGATAGCAATTACTTGTTGGTTTTCCATTGCATTCTGGGATCCCACTTCCAAAATATTGTATACTTAAATATAATAACAGCCTACTTATGTCACTATGACCATCTCTTATCTTCTAAAGATTTCTCCTCCTGATGTCAAGTCTCTTATCCTGTAATCTGCAGATCAATTTACTATACTATCTTGATAGTATTACCAAAATTCACTATGCTGTCATTGGTGTAATGATGTTCCTCATACACAGTATAGTATAACAGATCCATTCTCTGTGAGAATTTCACTTTTTGAAAGTGCCTCCTCTTTAGTCTTTAGGCATCTTCAGTGTCTTTTCATGCACCAAGAAGTACTTTCATATTCTTAAATGATTAATGATCTATTGTGATAGTTTTACTCCTAGGACACAGGTACTCTTCAAAACCTGTGGAAATGGATGTACTTGTTCTCTAGTTAAGCAATGGAAGCTTGAGTTTCACTAAGGAATCTAGGCATCGTAAGAGTTAAAAACCATTAGCCAATGTTATTCCCACAAATTTCCTTTCAGACTCCCTCCTCTCTTCCCCCCACAAATCGTTCTTATAGAGCTGTTTACCCAAGCTCAAACTTTTTGTAGGGCATAAGAATTGAGATACACATTTAGGTTAAAGTGCCTTCAAAACATCAGCATGTTTTCCCTGCTCATTCACTTCTAAAACAAAGATGTAGGCTATAAACATGCCTGTTGGTGAGTATTCATTTCTAATAGTGTAGAACCCTGTTAAGGTAGGGAACATCACATACACTCATAAAGCTACTGAACTCCCAAAGATGATGGGTAATGTAGACTACATAATTCAGGCACCTATGCCAACTGCCGCCTCTTTTTTCTGCTTCTCTCCCACTAATTGGCAACAGTGACAAATTGATCCACCTTCTTACCTGTCCATTCCACAGGGCTGTTGTGGGAGGAAAGCATTATTATTATAGAGTAAGGTGTTTCCTTAGCATCACAAAAGTTCAGAAAGTACAGAGGTTGTAAAATAGTATGGCTTTAGATTAGGAACTTTGAGCTAAAAATATATATATTCTTCCTCTCACACATATACACCCTTTACCCTAAAGGGGGTTGGTGGCGCCGTCTTCAGAATGGCAGGAGGAGCAGTTTAGCTTGTATGAGGCATGACATGTTCTCTACACTGACTAAAAACAGGACAGCTACTGCCTCAGTTACCAGGAAGCAGTGACAGGTAGTAAGAGGCAGTAGGAGCAAGAAGCCAAGGTACACTGTCTGGTTGTACAGCTTATCTAGCCTTGAATAAAATTAGTTTTAATGAGCTACAGTTGAAGTTAGTAGGCTGTAAGGAAAACCTGGAGCCTTTTTTTTTTTACTGCCAAATTGGAATTTTATATGTTGCCTGTCTTTCTTTATAACATTCCAATTAGGAAACTAGTTACTCCAAGCCCCAGTTTGGATACAATTTGATATGCAGAAGAATAAGGAAATAAATGTAACTGCTGGGATATTATGATTTACCATTAAAGGACCTATATATTCACAGTAAAGTCATCAGTTAAAAGTCCTCTTGTACATTTTCCCAAAGAGTAAATATTCTTGGTACCAGACAAAGAAACTAATTACACTCAGGTGTGTGAACATGACCTTGAAGTTTGGTTTTTGAAGTTTTGGTTTAAGATTTTTAAAAATGTCTTAATATCCTGTCTCACTTCTTAATGTTCCATTGTTCCAGTGTTCCATCGAGGCATACTAAATGTGAATTCATCTTAATTGGAAAATGAATAAAAAACAAGATTTACCAATTCTCATAATAATTTTTTTTGGTAGGGGAGAGTTAAATGTACTATCTAGTTGAGATCCTAATTGCTACTTGAAATGAAAAAAAATAAGGATAAAGAGCCGCCTGCCTAATTAAGCTAACAGGAGGCCACCAAAAGCTATCATCTCAGTGATGAATAATGGTTCAACAAGTTTTATTAGAGATAAACACTGGGAACCCCTTTTTAACACTGGTATCAGTGCACAATATTGACATAAAGTATATTGTGTTGTCTACACTCTGATTGAATCTGATGATTAATGAATAGTTCAAATGGAAGTAGAATGAGGGAGCTGTAGGGGTGTGGTAGTAGATATGTCTGTATATGGAATGTAGTATTGAACAAAGCACTGGATTCGGATATGGATTTGAATCCAAGCTTTACTACTTACTCCCTGTACAGTCTTAAGTAGATCATTTCTTTTTATTTTCTGAGCCTTAGTTCTTCTGTAAATTTTCTTCCACTTCTAAGAAAGACTACAGAGTAACTGAGACTTGATCTTTGATTTCACTGGTATGAGGAAAGATCCTCATGAGGAAACTATGGTGGTCAGCTCCTTCCCTGCAATTTATAGTCTTAAATATAGGGGAAAAGATACTTGGCTTAATAGATAGAGAGCCGGGCCAAGAGATGAGAAATCTTGGGTTCAAATATGACCTCAGATACTTCCTAGCCATGTGATCCTGGGCAAGTCAATTGACCCTGGTTGCCTAGCCCTTACCATTCTTCTGCCTTGGAACCAGTATTTAGGATTGATTCTAAGACAAAAGGTAAGGATTCTTCTTTTTTTTTTTTTTAAGATTGCCTGGGGCATTAAGAGGTTAAGTTATTTATATAAGGTCACACAGTCAATATATGTCAGAGGCAGGACTTGAATCCAGAGCTTCCTGACTAAGGTTGGCTCTTTATTTACTATTCCATGTGTTACCGGTAAAATTAGGGTTGTTGACCGAATATATTATTTTAATGGTGGCCAATCCCAATAAAATAGTCAAGTCAGTTTGGGATTTTTATGGTAGTTTAGTTATAATAATAGGAAGAAATTAGGAAGGAGAGAGACAGGAAAGGGTATAAGATTTCTCCGGCCTAGCCTAAGCCAAGGGAAGTTCAAAGGCCTCAACCACAAGGCCTCCTCAGAAGATTAAATCTAGCTTGGCTTCCAGCCATGAGGGCCCCTCCAAGATGAGGGGTCTCCTAGGAGGATAGTGCTTTAGGAGGTAAAGGAAAGGAGGAATCAGCAGCCACTCACCAAGGTGACTCAGGGAAGATGCCTCACCTAAAACAAGCTACAGAACCAAAACCTACAAGCACACCAAGAACTCTGCCACGAGCTCCCAATGCCAAACCACGAGAGCCCAACGTCTCCAAGAGAGAGCCAGAGAGAGGAAGTGATGCAAAATATCTAGGCAGTTCTTTACATCACTTCCTGCATCTCACATGTACCAATGGTAGCTTAAGCTTGGCTTAGGACAGCCCAGGGGTTCTGTCAGTTGTTTCTGATTTGTCACTTACTAGCACATGTCAGTCCTCCTCACAGTTAGTCCTTAAGTGGGGGTGTAGGCATTCCTGGTTGCTAGAATTCTTTTTTTTTTTAAGTTAGAAAAGTCATAAACATACATTTATTCAGGAAATGCAATTATTAAAGAGTAGTTAATGTTTCAAATGATTTCCCCACATTATAAAATATTTACAACATATATATTTTTTAGATCCACACTAAATCATGCTCATATTCTATTTAATTAAGTCATCATTGTGGTTGCTAGAATTCTAAAGACTAAGCAGGGTGGAGTAAAACAAAAATTCACACATGCTGCTTTTCAGAGTCAACATCTATATGTATGCATGCATGCATGTATGTACACATGTACAAATCCATTCTCCCTTAAATTATGCCTAGCATATAATAGGAGGAATTAAAAGAATATTTTTTAATCTAGTGTCTACTATGTATTGGGCATTTTACCAAGAGTTTTTACAAATATTATCTCATTTGATCCTCAAAATAATCCTGGGATCTTTGTCTCCAATAAATAATGTTTTGAAATGACCAAATAAAATACTGTTAAAAAAATTTTTTTTAATTAAAAAAATAATCCTGGGAGATAGGTGCCATTATTATCCCCATTTTTCAATTGAGGAAACTGAAGCAAACAAATGTTAAGTGACTTAGTGACATTGGATTTAAACTCACATCTTCCTGACTCCAAGCCAGACACTCTTTTCATTGTACCACCAGTTGCTTCTACATAGTAAGACACTGGATTCATGCTTTTGTTGATTGGCTGATTATAATGAATATGAGTAAAAGTAAAAGTTATTTCTGAATTTTAAACTGTGGCTTTGTGTCCTTCTTCTCTTAGGATTATGTACTTGCTGTAGATGCATATCATTCAGTCATCAAATATTACCCAGAACAAGAGCCTCAGCTGTTGAGTGGAATTGGAAGAATTTTCCTTCAGGTATAGCTGTCTGTAGGTGTATGTGTGTACACATCATGAATGTGACATATATGATATTTGTACATGTGCTGTATATCTGTGTGTGTGATTACAAATACTTACATTAAATGAGTGAAACTAAAGTACTTTAGATAGTCCACTGAAAGGTTAAAACTTAATACTATGAATTATCTGGTTTGATAGCTTATTATTTAATTTTTCTTTTTTTCATAAGTGTACGGAAAGAGGCAAGAAAGTATTTTTATCTAAAAGGCAGTGCTTGAAACTATAGGTATATCAATGTATGCAAAGTAAGTGGTGATTTTAGCAAATTTATCAATAATGCAGGTCAAGAAAAAAAATATATATATAAGTGGCAGCATTGCCCATTGTATAGACAGGCAGCTAGCTTTTGGATCCGAGAAAGCATGGGTTCAAGTCCTATCCCTACACTGGAGCTATGTGCCCACAAGCAAACCTCCGAACCTCTCAGTGCCCCTGAGCCACTCTCCAAGACCAAAAGATGCAGCTGAGTTGCTGATCTGCATTAAACACGTCCAAAATAGAAAGAAAAATGAAAAAGCCATACCGCCTAAAAATGTAGGAAATTGAGCCAAATGTTTTCTTTGGATTATCTCTATATTAAAAGCCTCAGGACATACAGAACTGCAATTTCCACTTTCTCATTCATCCATTCTTATAAAGCACTAAATAACTAGGAGTTAGGAGCTCCTCTCCAGGACCCTATCCATTACTGCACCCATCTCAGGCTTCCCCTTCTTCCCCTTGCAGTTCTTCTCATAAAGGGTCACTTAGAAAGACACCCTTTTCTAATGGAAGATGTTAAGAATTAGAGGGACTTCTCATAAAGCAAATTTGGAAGAGACCCACCTCATGGTTCTGAATAGACTCATTTGCCACTTTTCCCTAGACTTACCCTGATCAAGAAGAGCACAGAGGAGAGAGGGGACAACAGGGAGATCATTTGAAGCTAGATTCTGAAAAATTTTCTGGGTCCTTTTAGAAAAAGGTTTCTCAGCATAGTGGTGATTTGCCAATCCCATTTCTTCTTATAAACTAATTCCCAGAAGAATGTTTCTTTCCCAGGAGAGTTTAAACTCCATCAATGCAGGGACCATTTCCTTGCTTTTGACTTTATAGCATTGGTCCCTAATGCACATAAGTAGGCATTAAATCAATATTTGTTGAATTAAATTGAAATTAATTTCCTCACTCATAAGGATTTCCCTACAAATGAAGAGAAAGTTCTGTACCTATCCTGATTTCTGAATCATAACTTATATAATATTGTTCATTCATAAAAATTATTTAAGTGAATCTATGCCTAGCTCTCTGCCAGGCCCTAAGATCCAAAGTTTTGATAAAAATATGGTCCCTACTTTCTGGGAGCTTAGCATCTATTAAAGGATATGACAAACAGATTACTACAAGAGGCACAAGTTTATGAACAGTCCGTATCACTCAAAGAGCTTAGTTATAGATTCCAGTGACCGTTCCAGTGTCCAGTACTCTCATGACCACCATCAAGAGCTATTTTCTCAACAAGCAGCTTCTCTACTCTCCCTCTCTTCGTTCATGTTACATACTATAGAAGTGCAGAAATAAAATACTATGTGAAGTGAGAGGGAGAAGGTTGTGGGACTGGTAAGTCAGGGAAAGCTTCACTGAAGTCACAATTTAATTACTTTTAAAGGGCCTATGACAATTCTGCAGGGACGGAAAGGGCAGTTAAGCAAAGGCAGAGAATGATTGTAAAATGAATGAACATAACCAGAAGAGCTCATGACAAGAGCCAGAAATGGGGTAGGCACATTTGACTTTCTTCATGTATGTAATATGAGCTAAGACTGAAAAGGGACAGTGATTCCAGAGTGTAGAGACCCTTGAATGATAGACAAAGGAAGTTGATCTTTACTGCATTAGCAGCAGGGAGCTACTAAGATTTTGACACAGAGAAGTGACTTGGACTGATCTTACTTTGAAAGAAATGGTATTCTGGCAAAAGAATGAAGGGCACATTTGTGGAAAGTTCTAACAGAGATATGGTTAGTAGTTAACTATTTACAATGCTTAAAATTATTTGTGAACCTTGCCTTTAGTTTCTTTCTGACTCCTTAGTGCTTCAGGTAGGGAGGCTTGTTACTAGAATCCTTAAGAAGGAAAATAATATCTAACCATCTCTTTAGTTTAGAGAATGAGTCAGACTACAAAGATAACATGGTGTGATCCAACTCCCTCTCAGTAGTTACAGATGTGACATTACTTGTTATATTCCCAATTATAATTTGCTATCAGAACTGGCTTTTACCAAATCACAGTGGGAGAATAGATAAAAGAAAGGTTGCATCTTGGAATTCTCAACACTAAACCAACATTCATAAAGCTAGTCCTTCACAGATGTTTCCTGTCCTCAAAAACCAGTTTCTAGCTTACTTCTACTTTGATCCTTAGTTGCTGTGTCATCTCATATGTGTACTCCCTGCAATGGTTAATTTCCCAAACTGTCAATTCTTTCCTCTCCATTGTGACCCTTGTCCATATCCATCTGTTGTGCTGGAGACCTTCTTCTACCTCTCTTGACATTGTGCAGTGTGGAAAGTGCTAAAAGAAAAACCCTATTCTTTGATCCTTTTTAAAGCTTTATTAAAGAAAAGGCAACTGGAGTTTCTTTCCCCTGCTGGGAGAGCCCCTCAAGGCATGGGATTGGCCCTTATATTAGACCAGTCCTGTGCCTGGAAGTAGGGGGTGTGGTCCATCCCCTAGCATGGGATTGGTCCATTGAAGACCAATCCCACACCAGGAAGTAGGAGGGACCCCTGAGACATTCTGGGAGATGCAGTTCTTTCCCCCCCAGAATTTTGAAACTCACAGAAGATATCCACAAAGCAAATATGTTATCCTTCAGTTCTTTGGCACCTTTTTTGCATAACCAACTAACCAACATTTTTTGGTTCTCCATTTTCTTTAATGACATTTTTTTTAAATTATATTTTATTTGATCATTTCCAAGCATTATTCATTAAAGACATAGATCATTTTCTTTTCCTCCCCCCACCCACCACCCCCCATAGCCGACGCGTAAATCCACTGGGCATTACATGTTTTCTTGATTTGAACACATTGCTATGTTGATAATATTTGCATTAGAGTGTTCATTTAGAGTCTCTCCTCTGTCATTTCCCCTCAACCGCTGTAGTCAGGCAGTTGCTTTTCCTCGGTGTTTCTACTCCCACCGTTTATCCTCTGCTTATGAATGGTGTTTTTTTCTCCTAGATCCCTGCAAATTGTTCAGGGACATTACACCGCCACTAATGGAGAAGTCCATTACGTTCGATTATACCACAGTGTATTAGTCTCTGTGTACAATGTTCTCCTGGTTCTGCTCCTCTCGCTCTGCATCACTTCCTGGAGGTCATTCCAGTCTCCATGGAATTCCTCCACTTTATTATTCCTTTTAGCACAATAGTATTCCATCACCAACATATACCACAATTTGTTCAGCCATTCCCCAATTGATGGGCATCCCCTCGTTTTCCAGTTTTGGGCCACCACAAAGAGCGCAGCTATGAATATTTTTGTACAAGTCTTTTTGTCCATTATCTCCTTGGGGTACAAACCTAGCAGTGCCATGGCTGGATCAAAGGTTAGATATTCTTTTGTCGCCCTTTGGGCATAGTTCCAAATTGCCCTCCAGAATGGTTGGATCAGTTCACAACTCCACCAGCAATGAATTAATAATGTCCCTACTTCGCCACTTCGCCACATCCCCTCCAGCATTCATTACTTTCCTTTGCTATCATGTTGGCCAGTCGGCTTGGTGTGAGGTGATACCTCAGAGTTGTTTTTATTAGCATCTCTCTGATTATAAGAGATTTAGAACACTTCTTCATGTGCTTGTTAATAGTTTTGATTTCTTTATCTGAGAACTGCCTATCCATGTCCCTTGCCCATTTATCAATTGGAGAATGGCTTGATTTTTTGTACAATTGATTTAGCTCTTTATAAATATGAGTAATTAAACCTTTGTCAGAGGTTTCTATAAAGATTTTTTCCCAATTTGTTGTTTCCCTTCTGATTTTAGTTACATTGGTTTTATTTGTACAAAAGCTTTTTAGTTTGATGTAGTCAAAATTATTTATTTTACATTTTGTGATTCTTTCTATGTCTTGCTTGGTTTTAAAGTCTTTCACCTCCCAAAGGTCTGACATGGATACTATTCTGTGTTTACCCAATTTACTTATGGTTTCCTTCTTTATGTTTAAGTCACTCACCCACTTTGAATTTATCTTGGTGTAGGGTGTGAGGTGTTGATCTATTCCTAGTCTCTCCCACACTGTCTTCCAATTTTCCCAGCAGTTTTTATCGAATAGTGGATTTTTGTCCCAAAAGCTGGAATCTCTGGGTTTATCGTATACTGTCTTGTTGAGGTCGCTTTCCCCCAGTCTATTCCACTGATCTTCCTTTCTGTTTCTTAGCCAGTACCAAATTGTTTTGATGACTGCTGCTTTGTAATATAGTTTAAGGCCAGGGACTGCAAGGCCCCCATCATATGTGTTTTTTTTTCATTATTTCCCGGGATATCCTTGATCTTTTGTTCTTCCAAATGAACTTTGTTATGGTTTTTTCTAAATCAGTGAAGAAGTATTTTGGTAGTTCAGTGGGTATGGCACTAAATAGATAAATAAGTTTGGATAGGATGGTCATTTTTATTATATTGGCTCGTCCAATCCATGAGCAGTTAATGTTTTTCCAATTGCTCAAGTCTAGTTTTAGTTGTGTGGAGAGTGTTTTGTAGTTGTGTTCATATAGTTCCTGTATTTGTCTCGGGAGGTAGATTCCTAGGTATTTTATTTTGTCTAAGGTGATTTTGAATGGGATTTCTCTTTCTAGTTCTTGCTGCTGAGCTGTGTTGGAGATATATAGAAAAGCTGATGATTTATGTGGGTTTATTTTGTATCCTGCAACTTTGCTAAAGTTGTTGATTATTTCAATTAGCTTTTTGGTTGAATCTCTAGGATTCTTTAAGTAGACCATCATGTCATCTGCAAAGAGTGATAACTTGGTCTCCTCCTTGCCTATTTTGATGCCTTCAATTTCTTTTTCTTCTCTAATTGCTACTGCTAGTGTTTCTAGTACAATGTCAAATAGTAGAGGTGATAATGGGCATCCTTGTTTCACTCCTGATCTTTTTGGGAATGCGTCTAGTTTATCCCCATTGCAGATGATATTAGCTGATGGTTTTAGATATATACTGTTTATTATTTTTAGGAATGACCCTTCTATTCCTAGGCTTTCTAGTGTTTTTAATAGGAATGGGTGTTGTGTTTTATCAAATGCTTTTTCTGCGTCTATTGAGATAATCATGTGGTTCTTGTTGGTTTGCTTGTTGATGTGGTCAATTATGTGGATGGTTTTCCTAATGTTGAACCAGCCCTGCATCCCTGGTATAAATCCTACTTGATCATGGTGAATGATCCTTCTGATCACTTGCTGGAGTCTTTTTGCTAGTATCCTATTTAAGATTTTTGCATCTATATTCATTAGGGAGATTGGTCTATAGTTTTCTTTCTCTGTTTTTGACCTGCCTGGTTTTGGAATCAGTACCATGTTTGTGTCGTAAAAGGAGTTTGGTAGAACTCCCTCTTTGCTTATTATGTCAAATAGTTTGTATAGTATTGGGATTAACTGTTCTCTGAATGTTTGATAGAATTCACTGGTGAATCCATCAGGCCCTGGGGATTTTTTCTTAGGAAGTTCTTTGATGGCTTGTTGGATTTCATTTTCTGATATGGGATTATTTAAGAATTCTATTTCCTCTTCTGTTAGTCTAGGCAGTTTGTATTTTTGTATATATTCATCCATATCTTCTAAATTGGTGTATTTATTGCCATATAATTGGGCAAAGTAATTTCTAATGATTGCCTTAATTTCCTCTTCATCGGAGGTGCTGTCCCCCTTTTCATCTTTGATGCTATTAATTTGCTTTTCTTCCTTCCTTTTTTTAATTAGATTGACCAGTACCTTGTCTATTTTGTTTGTTTTTTCAAAGTACCAGCTTCTTGTCTCATTTATTAAATCAATAGTTCTATCACTTTCGATTTTATTAATTTCTCCCTTAATTTTTAGGATTTCTAATTTGGTTTTCTGCTGGGGGTTTTTAATTTGATCGCTTTCCAGTTTTTTCATTTGCATTTCCAATTGATTGATCTCTGCTCTCCCTTGTTTGTTAATATAAGCATTCAGGGATATGAATTTACCTCTGATTACTGCTTTGGCTGCATCCCAAAAGGTTTGAAAGGATGTTTCGCCATTGTCATTTTCCTCGATGAAATTATTAATTGTTTCTATGATTTCTTCTTTAACTAAACGGTTTTGGAGTATCATATTGTTTAATTTCCAATTGGTTTTAGATTTGGTTTTCCATGTACCATTACTAATCATTATTTTTATTGCCTTGTGATCTGAGAAGGCTGCATTCATTATTTCTGCTTTTCTGCATTTGTGTGCTATATTTCTGTGACCTAATGTATGGTCAATTTTTGTGAATGTGCCATGTGGTGCTGAGAAGAAGGTGTATTCCTTTTTATTCCTATTTATTTTTCTCCCTATGTCTATTAATTATAGTTTTTCTAAGATTTCATTCACTTCTTTTACCTCTTTCTTATTTATTTTTTTATTTGATTTATCTAAATTTGATAATGGTTGGTTTAAGTCTCCCACTAATATGGTTTTACTATCTATTTCTTCCTTCAATTCTCCTAGTTTCTCCATTAGAAATTTGGGTGCTATATTATTTGGTGCATACATGTTGATTAGTGATATTTCCTCATTATCTAAAGTCCCTTTTAACAAAATATAATTACCTTCCCTATCCCTTTTGATCAGGTCTATTTTTGCTTTGGCTTTATCAGATATCATGATTACCACTCCTGCCTTCTTTCTGTCAGTTGAGGCCCAGAAGGTCTTACTCCATCCTTTAATTCTGACCTTTTGGGTGTCAACCCGCCTCATGTGTGTTTCTTGAAGACAACATATGGTAGGCTTTTGGATTCTAATCCATTCTGCTATTCGTCTACGTTTTATGGGTGAGTTCATCCCATTCACGTTCAAAGTTATGATTGTCATTTGTGGACTCCCTGGCATTTTGATAGCCTTCCCTAATTCTAACCTTTTCTTCTTCGGCTCTACCTTTTAGTCCAGTGATTTACTTTGAATCAGTCCCCCTTGTCCCCTCCCTTGATGTTTCCCTTTTTAGTCCCTCCCTTTTTGTTCCCTCTCCCTCCCCCCTCTCTTTCCCTCCCTTTTTGTTTTCCTCTCCCCCTCCCCCCCTTGATTTTCCCTTCTCCCTACCCTTGTTGTGTAAGATAGAATTCAAGATCCCAATGGATCTGGATGTTTTTCCCTCTCAGAGTTGATTTCCCTGAGATTAAGGTTTAAGTAAAAAACCTTCTCTTCCTCTCTTTCTTATAGGAGTTTTCTTCCCCTCCCCTTCCCATGTGAATCTTTGTGTGAGAAAGATTATTCTATTTGGTCTTTCTTTACCCCCTATTTATACATTACATTTTCCCCACATGTTAGTATACATAGATTGATAGAAATGTAGTCCTTATAGAAGAGAGTTTGAGTAAAAGAAGAAGATAACATTTTCCCCCTTTCCTTAATATTTACCTTTTCAGGTATTCCTTGCTCTTTGTTTTTTGGTATCAAACTTTCCACAGAGCTCTGGTCTTTTCTTTGCAAAAAGTTGGAAATCTTCTATTTTGTTGAATGCCCATACTTTCCCTTGGAAGTATATAGTCAGTTTTGCTGGGTAGCTGATTCTTGGTTGAAGACCCAGCTCTCTTGCCTTTCTGAAGATCATGTTCCATGCCTTACGATCATTCAGAGTAGAACTTGCAAGGTCTTGTGTGACCCTGATTGGCATTCCTTTATATCTAAATTGTCTTTTTCTGGCTTCCTGTAGGATTTTTTCTTTTGTTTGAGAGCTTTGGAATTTGGCAATTACATTCCTGGGAGTTGTCTTTTGGGGGTTTAGTGTAGAAGGTGTTCTGTGAGCTCTGTCAGTGGCTGTATTGCCCCCTTGTTCTAGAATCTCTGGGCAATTTTCTTTGATTATATCTTGTATCACGATGTCGAGTTTGGTGTTTATTTCTGGCTTTTCTGGAAGTCCAATTATTCTTAAATTATCTCTTCTCCCTCTATTTTCCAGATCTGTCACCTTGTCGGTGAGATATTTTATGTTCTCTTCTAATTTCTTGGTATTTTGGCTTTGCTTTATTAATTCTTGCTCTTTTATACGATCGTTGTCTTCCAGTTGCCTGATTCTGACCTTTAAAGCCTGGTTTTCCTTTTCAGTTTGGTCACACCGGTTTTGTAGATGTGTGAATTTCTTTTGCATTATTTCCCACTTTTCCTCCCAGAAGGCTTCCATCTTTTTGGTCATTTCTGATTCAAATTCTTCATGGGTTTGTGGAGAGTTTCCATTTCCTTTGGAAGGGTTTGGAGCATTTTCTTGTGTATTGTCTTTTATCTCCTCTGTATTTTGTATTTTTGCTCCATAGAATGTGTCCAAAGTCGCCCCTTTCTTCTTATTTTTCTTGGGATTTGGGGGCTTCTGTGCTTCTGTGGAGTTTGCCATCTCTGAATGGGGAGGATTAGCTTTTCTTATCTCTGTCTGGTGTTCAGAGGCTTTAGTCCTGGGCAGATTGTCGGTTCTATGAGCTTTCCCTGGGTTGAACTGAGTATGCCTTAAGGCAGTGACTTTCACTGGAACTGGAATGGAAGGGTTGGACCAGGGGGCCACACTCTCCCCCGGTTCTCTCTGTTTCCCTGCTGCTAAGGTGCCCCCTCGACTGGAATGGGTCAGGTTGCTTTCCGGAAGTTGCCTTCAGAATAGCTGGCGGTGAGGTTGTCTTGCCCGTCCTGAGGCTTGCTGTTGTTTCAGACGACCCTGCTCTCTGCCGGGGAAGGGGCCGTGGCTTCCCGGAGCCCCGAGGGCAGTGACTTTCACTGAGACTTGGATAGCAGGATCCAGCTGGTGAGGCTGTCTTGCCCACTCTGAGGGTTGCTGTTATTTCAGACGACCCTGCTCTCTGAGGGGGGTGGGGCCGCGGCTTCCTGGAGCCTTGGACTCCATGCTCCTACCCCTTAGGTCCGAGTGATCTCGGGTTTTGGCTTTTGAGGGGGGGGCCATACCTTTTGATCCAGGTCCCGGTCCAGGAGGAGGATTTCCAGGGTCTATGCTGTTGATCGTTTTGAATTTCGGCGCCTTAGGAGCTTATAGTTTGAGATCGGTCGGGAAGGGTTTTCCGGAGATCTGAACTTTAGCTTTCTCTAAGCCGCCATCTTGACCGGAAGTCCCTTTAATGACATTTTTATGCCATGTCATCTGTAGTTCTTCCTTGGTTACACTTGACCAGAGTTGGAAATTTTCTTTCTATCACACATGTAAAAATAAAAGAATATTTTAAAATTTTATTAAAACATTTTGAATAATACTTTATAGTATTTTAATATTCATAATAGTATTTTATAGTATAGTATTTTAATACTTAGCATTTTAAATACAAGTATTAGTATTTTATATTGTATTTTAAGTATTTTGTTATAATTATATAACAATTATATTGTACATAAAATATTATTATATATCATGTAACAATAAATAGTGTTTTTAAATCATTTTTACTAAATAAATTTATATCCTTTAACTCACTTTAAATATAGCTACTGATGATTTTCCTGATGTATTTTTCCAGCATCCCACAATAATCAGCTAACTTGTTAAGACTCCTCTTGCCTTGGTATTGATTTTCCAGGTCATAGTTTTAATGCAGATGATATGGCCCAAGTATCATACTGATCACCTATTTTACAACAAAATGGAGTACATATGCTTTATTAACTACAGGAATAAATTTTTGTTCCTGAGATATAGGAGTTAACTTACTACTAACAACAAAAACTATTCTGATTGCTTACAAAGCATACTAGAAATTTAAATAGTTTACACTAGCATCAACAAAGTATAATTGAGAAAACTGCATTAGAAACAATAGTGATGTTTATCAAATGATGCCCTCTGTCTTCTGTACTGCATTTTTTGCAAAGAATGAGGTAAAGAAATTCTACCACTAGGATCAAATATAAACGCCTATTTGGCATTTAAAACTCTTTCCAACTTGATTCCAACCTAAAATTCCAGCCTTATACACTCCTCCTTTTCATGAACACTTTGGTCCAATGAAATTGGCCTTTTTGATGCTTTTCACACATGACACCCCATCTCCTCTCTACATGTCTTTGCACAAATTGTTTCTCACACCTGAAATGTACTCCCTCCTCACTTCCACCTTTTAGAATCACTGGTCTCTTTTAAAGCTCAGCTTATCTCTATATGAACTCCTCATTACATTCTTTGCAAATGTTCATAAAAGTAGGTAGGACAGTGGGATAAAGTGCCTGACCTGGATTTAGGAAGACCCAAATTCAGAATTAGTCTCAGCTACTTGCTGGCTGTAATAAATCACTTCACTACTATCTGTCTCAGTTTCCTCATCTGTAAAATGGAAATGAAAGCAATACCTATCTCCCAGAGTTGTTGCAAGACTAAAAATGAGATATTTGTAAAGCACTTTGCAAACTTCATAGTGCATATAACTCTAAACCATCATTGTTATCATCATCATCATCATCATCATCATCATCATTATGAACATTCTAATATAAGATTCCCAAACAGCTCATGAAATGTTTTTTGTTGGCATCAAATGCAGCAGTAAAACTAAAACTGCCAGCTTCTTTCTCTGTGAAGAACCTGTGAACCATCCTTTCATTTAGCTATAGCTTCTTTTTTCCCTTTGGCCTTCTGTTTTCTATTATAGACTATTAATATTCATTTTTTTTCATTCTAATTTATATCCCGTCATCAGTCAATGTCTCAAAGTGATCTTCTTAAAGCAAAGGAAGGTCTGACCATGTCACCTCCTGTTAAGGGTAAATTTTAGAGTTGTTGACTAAATATATTATATTAGTGGTCACCAGGGATTAAAATTCAATCCCAATAAAATAGTTAAGTCAGTTTGGGAATTTTATGGTGGTTTAATTACAATAGAAGGAAGAAATTAAGAAGAAGGAGAAGAGGGAAAGGGTATAAGATTTTCTCCGGCCTGGCCTAAGCCAAGGGGAGTTCAGAGACATCAGCCAAGGGGCCTTCTCAGAAGATTAAATCTAGCTCAGCTTCTGGCCACAAGGCCTCCTCCAAGATGAGGGGCCTCCTTGGAGGATAGTGACTTCAGGAGATCAAGGAAAGGGGAAGTCAACCTTATCACTCACCAAGGCCAATTCAGGGAAGATGCCTCACCTAAACCACACTACAAAGCTCCTCCCAATAAACTCCACTGTCAAGTCCTCCAAAGCTGCAAGCATGCCAAACGCCACCAAGAGAGCTTTCACAGTGAGTGACTCGAAATATAAAGGCAGTTCTTTACATCACTTCCTGTGTCTCACATGCACCAACGGTGGCTTAAGCTTGGCTTAGGACAGCCCAGGGTTCAGTCAGTTGTTTCTGATTTGTCACTTGCTAGCACATGCTGGTCATAGGCCATCCTCCCCATATTTAATCTTTAAGTGGGGGTGTATATATTCCTTAGTTGCTAAAATTCTAAAGACTAAGCAGGGTTGAGTAAATCTAAAATGCACACTCTCCACTCAATAAACTATAACATTTCCCTGTTGCCTCCAAGATCAAATATAAAACTCTATACCCATGATTTATGCCAATGAACACCCTGCTTTCATGAAATGCAGCATTTGAACAGCCTAACTTATGATGATATATAGGTTTAGGGGAATGGGATGCCAAAGGGGATTCCTGCCCAAGAAAGACCCCTGCTTTGTGATCCTTGGAACTTCTTTTAGGGTCATGATCTTAGATTTTTGAACAAAAGTCAAGGTCTAAACATGCCAATGTGAGATAACTCAGTTATTTACATTCAAATGGGAGGATAAATGATTGATAATCAGATCTACTATGATCCAAGAAAAAAGAAAAAATTAACTGACTTCATGGTTTGGGTAAGAGCTGATCCTAAATGCTTGCATTGTCATGTAGGTGAAACTGTGTTTTTGATATCAATCTCTAGAGTTCATGGCCATTCTTGTTTCTTCTCCTACTACCCTCCAGTCTCTCCCTACAGAGTTTAAAGACTAGTTTATACTTAAGAGACATCTGTAGACTAAGTAGGCATACAATAAAAAGTGTGTATGTTGCTGACATTTCAGGTTCTGAAAATTAAAGCAATCAAACCTAATCAGGAAGCCAAGGTTCATATCTTTGTCACTTAATAGTACTATAACAAGTCACTTAATTTCAGCCTCTTTGTATTTAAATTGTTAGTAATATTTGTGATAATTACTTCACAGAGTTGTTATGAGTATCAAATAATCTCTGATAGTTACTCTGTAAACTTTCAAGTGCAACTGACACATGAGCTAGGTGCTGCAGTGACTGGGCCTGGAGTTTATATCCAGACTTAGATACTTACTAGCTCTGTGTTGACTCTTAACCTCTATCTGCCTTTGTTTCTTCATCTGTAAAATGATAATAATAATAGCATCTAACTCTCAGGGTAATTGTGAGAACAAATTGAAATTTTCGTAAAGTGCTTTGCAAACCTTAAAGCATAATAGAAATGCTAGTCATTATTATTAACTCTATAAAAAGAAAAAAGGAAATCATCATGCTTTTTACCTGAATGTAAAATCATCATGCTTTTTCTCCAGAAAGAAAAAAAGACTTGTATGAAAAGTATGGAGGGGCAATGGGAAAGTACCACCAGTATTTTCTGACTGCCACTTAACTATATGACCTTAGGGTAAATCTCTTCACCTCTTGGGACCTCACCTATAAATGAGGGAGCTGGGCAAGGTAGAGGGATCTCCAAGGTCCCATCCAGGTCTACTATACTGTCATATCTGTCATGTTTAGGTGCATTTCCTATTCTGAAGGAAATGTGAAAGAATAAGAGAGAATAGCACTAGATTCAAGGGTACTCTGAAGCTAGTCCAAACTGGAAATTGATACATTTTCAGAGTTAGCATTCACATCTTAGAAGTTAGCAAACTACAAACAAAGACGTGGCTTATTGTTTTGTTGACTATGTGAACTTAAGAAAGCATTAATGATGATCAAACCCAAGTATCTACATTTTTTTCTGTAGAATCATTTTTTAAAACACAAATATTTCCCATAACACTGCTGGATTAGGGGACCTTCCCTTCCCTCCCCCAAAAAAGGGTCAGTGAATCACCTATGTTTTGTTCAAAAATAATAATAAACTGAATGAAAAATATAAACCATGATTCTCAATGGTTTTATGTAAATTGCA
The DNA here is from genome assembly GCF_027887165.1 of Monodelphis domestica. Lineage (NCBI taxonomy): Eukaryota > Metazoa > Chordata > Mammalia > Didelphimorphia > Didelphidae > Monodelphis > Monodelphis domestica. The sequence continues at coordinate 548,093,763 of NC_077227.1, read as the reverse complement.
CAATGTGTTCCCCAAGCAAGAACATCAGAACAACCTTTCTCTCCATAGGGAATCTATCTTCCAATTGGGCTACATATAATACTCATTGTGACACTTAAAAATACCTTACATGATCATGTTTACCTAGTTTGTGGCTCATTTGCTATTAATAATAAGGGACTCATTGTATTATTTTGGACATGTGATTCCACTGGTATATGGAACTTACATTGAGGAAACTCTACTAATGCAAGTCAGCATCTTCTCTACAAATTATATAGTCAGAAAGGCTCATTAACCAGTTATCTCAGTAAGGGCATTTATCAGGACTTTTGTAGGGGAAGAGAGCTTTTACATCTTCTATCCAGTCAAAAATTTCTTTCATTTTTTTTTTGTGATCAGCAAGTAAAAAAAGATAGTGGGGTCATATATTCTCTATACTTTTCAAGCAGTTACGTAACTGAAGATGGTCATCTGCTGTGGAAAATAGTTTACAGAAGTCTGCCTCATCCTTTGTTAGAGTTCTTTCAAGGATACTCTCAATGGCACAGACCTTTTCTGTCATAAATGTGTTATATAGATGAAAAAGTAGGTATGTAGGTTAATAGCTATTGCTGTCTTCTTGAACTTCCTTTTCTAGCGTTAATACAGTTTGTGATCTTTTCCGTGCTTTAAGAAACTTCTTTTCTTTGCTATATGCTGATTGCCTTTAAGATTGCATCACCTCCTGCATGGATTTCGTGTGTGTGTGTGTGTGTGTGTGTGTGTGTGTGTGTGTGTGTGTGTGTGTGTGTTTGCTCAGATCCAGTTCTGCTTCTTTATTTCTTCTTACACGCAATTTCTACTTCTTCTATAGCTGGTTGAACACTGCAGTTTTATATTCCAAATATGGTAGTTCTTCTGTCAATAATGATGAAAATAGAGTGTAATAGTAATGCTGCCTCATCTGTTCCATTTTTATTTCTATTTGTTGCCCTCCTGAATTTATCTATGAATGTTCTTGGAATAATCTAACTTAGTTGACTTTTAACTGCCATGTATCACTAGTCTCATTTTCTCCTCCACTGCTTTTTGTTTGAAGCAATATATTTAGTACTCTTTCATGCTTTCCTTTGTAATGTTTTGCAAACAAGGTTATAATCCTAATTACTTTATTAATAATGTTTCAGCAATTAAAGCCAAATTCCTTTTTAAGTGAAACCATGAATTTATTCTTAGTACATTTCTTTTAAGTTTTAATCAACAAACTTTTAAAAAATATATTCATATAAATGTACAAGAATAATGGTAATTTATAATATAGTATTAGTGCTAACACTGATGACTTTCTCCTCTCCCTGATATTGGCATAAAGGTGACCCTTCTGTGCAAATGAACCATGAGCTCCAAATAGGTCTTACCAACCCAGAAAGTTTCAAGTATATAAGCCAGTGGTGATCTGTGTCTGCTATCTGAGTCCCCAAAAACTCATTTTCATAAGTATGGTCTTCAGATGGTAACTTTTTGGCCCTAGTAGCTCATCCATGCTTGGAAAGTGGGGCCAGGATGGGTGGTAGAGAGGCAGATAGATGAAGGTTATGGGGTTAGGTGGGTAATGAGGCATCTCTTGTCAGTGAAAATGCTGTATACTTTCTTGGTTGGTACTCTCACTAGTATCATGTGTATACTTAAGAATTCAAGTCCTTTTGTTAAAAATGATTTTATAATTTCTAAGCCCTAGTGATGTACTGTGTAGCAAATTAAGCCCTGATTTAGTCAGGTTCTGATTCAAATTTTTGACCAATAGACCAGTATACTGTCAAGTTGAAAGGAAAGGCAACATGCTCAGTATAATAAGGAACACAAAGGCTAGGAATTTGGTGTTTCTACATTTGTTTTAGTTGTCTTATGAGAACATAGATCTTGACATGTGTCTTGATGAAAATTTTTCAGAAATAGAATTTGAAGGTAAATTTGTATAATGTTCTTTAATATAATATAATATATTAGCATAATATATCATGATATTAGTATATTATATATAATTACGATATAATATATATTCTATATTTTTATAATATAGCTTATTAGCATACATAAGCCATAATGCTGACATCAGGAGGCCTGGGTTCTGGTTCTCCATCTGCCAGTAAGTCTCTCCATATTCCACTAGACAAGTATGCCTCCTGAGGCCTCTGTTTCCTTAGCTCCAGTGTGAAAAGGTTTGCTTAAATTTTACTGTTAGATTCCTTCTAGTTCTATATAGCACCTATAATTCTATGTTCATATTGGAAAGAGTGAGGATTTTCTAGATCTGCTTGTAAAGAAGAGAAAAACAGAGAAGACTTCAGACTCTCTAGACCATTGAATTCCTGAAGTACGAGGGAATCTCCTTAGTCAAATCTTCCAGCAGAAGAGGTAAATTCCTCAAGGCCTAGGTTCCTAGTAATATATTTGCTACCTAGGTGGATGCTCATTAAATGCTAGTTAAGAACAATAACATAGTTTCCATACCCAGCCCTACTTCCCTGATCTAGTCCTGTTCCCTTGTTTTCTCCTTCCAATATGAAGGACAGGCATACCTCAGAAATAATCAGTTTCAGTTCAATTTAGCAATAAAGCCAATATCACATTAAAGTGAGTCGCACTAATATTTTGGCTTCCCAGTGCATATAAAAGTTATGTTTGCACTATATTGTAGTCTATACGTGTGTAATGGTATTATATCTAAAAAAATAATGTATAGGTTAAAAAAGACCTTACTGCCAAGAGATGCTAACCATCATCTGAGCCTTCAGTAAATCATAATTTGTTTTGCTGGTGAAGGGTATTGTCTTACTGTTGATAACTGCTCCAGGTGGTAGTTGCTGAAGGCTGGGGTAGCTGTATCAATTTCTTAAAACAAGACAATGAAGTTTGTGACATGGATTGACTCTTCCTTTTACTGAACACTTAAAGAAGCCATTGTAAGGTTATTAATTAGCCTGATTTTCAGCATTGTTGTGTTTCAGGGAATAGGGAGGCCCAAGGAGAGGAAGAAAGATAGGGGAAGGACCAGTTTATGAAACAGTCAGAATACACAGAGCATTTGTCATTTAATTTCACCATCTTATATGGATGTGGGTCATGGAATGATAACCTAAAAGATTACTGATCACAAATCATCACAATAGATACAATAATAATGAAAAAGGTTGAAATATCTCAAGAATTACCAAAATGTGACACAGAGATATGCCATGAGCACATACTATTGGGGAAATGGTTTTCTCAATACAGGATTGCCACAAACCTTCAATTTGTAAAAGAATACATTATCTGCACAAACACTAAAGCAAAGCACAATAAACTGAGATATGCCTGTAGAATGACACATCTGTAAATCTTTAAATAAACCAGGCCCAGCCAGCCCACTTTCCCCTTTGTTAAGGCTGTTCATTGTCAAGAACCAAAGCAGGACTAAACCATTTAAAAAAATTTTAGTCACCCTATATTGGTCAAAAAAATACATTTAGTTGACACTCTCTTCTATGTTCCATTTCTCCATGCATGTGAAAACAACAAAAGACCTATCTTGAGTAATGCTTGAGTTCAGACATTGTAATTCCACAGAGAAAGCTGAGAAGCAAATACTAATCAAAAAAGGAAATGAAATTTTCCATTTAATTCCAAAGGAATGAAAATAGAACAAATGATTTTACTAAAGAAAAATGTGCAGAAGTCTGTGAAATCTTAAATACTCTATAATAGCTCTATGATAATGCTAGGGATATATCTAGGCAAATGAAGATGAAGTCGATATGTTGACTTTAAGCTTCTGGATACTAATATACAGTTAGGTTCAGAGTACAGCTCCTGATCCTACTCTCTGTATCAAAACCTATAATGAATTCCACTCTGAAAATATTACTGAAATATTAAGTGACCTAAAAAAAGTGCTTGGAATATTTTTAGTTTTCTGGTTGACTCTACTTTATTGATATAAGCTGTTTGCAGTTTTAAAAACTATCTTGAAAGATAATGCATTAAAGAATGATAGCATTATTTTTAATTATTGATACCTGAATGTAGGGGTCAGTCATGCACCTTAGCCTACACTTAACAGATCTGATTCTCTTATATCTACATATCAACATACTGATGAAATCAACATCATTTACTTGAAAATCAAATGACAAGTCTTCATTGTATTCAGTTTGCTGCCTCTCTCTTCATCATGCAGATCATGCAATGTATCATGCAGCTTCCTTTAAAACTACTTTGAGTTCTGTATAGAAGAGCTATAAGTAGATGGGGGAAAGGGAGGAGAAAAATCAGACCAGGAGAAGAAACTTCAGCTTTTTGAAATGAAACCTACTTCTATAAATTCATTTTGAGGCATTAGTATCTCTGGGGAATTTTCTACCTAATCTACTGAATTAAAAGAACTTTAGAAGTAATATGATACTTAAATATATGAGAGGCATTCTCCTTTCTTTTTTAAATTTATTTTTCCCTGACTCATATGAAGCCCTTTTGTAATCTTTTTAGTCTGTAATGTTTCAAACTTATAAAATAGATGAAGAGAAATCACAGAAAACAGGGACATATTCAGGTCTTAAAGGTGATTCAGTTATATCAAGCACTTATCCATTCTTGTCCTAGGAAGGAAAGGCTAATGTTCAACAGAAGTCTCTCACTCAAAAATAATAATAATAATTCCTGGCAGAAAACATGCCACAATTTTTAGGGGTAAAGAGTGAAAAATTTTTCCAAAGCAAGAGAGTAGAGAACAGGTTAAGGACCCTTTGGAGATTAAAAAAAAAATTAGACTAGCATAGCAGGAATTAAAAAAGAAACTTGTTAAATGGAAAAGATGACAGTCCAATAAAGTCTCATTTTAATACCCTACTGTGGGGTTCCCAAAGGTAGTACTGGGTACTCAAAGGTACTACCAGAAGAACACAAGCTCTAGGGAGGCCCTAATAAATTGAAAAGCTTTCCCAAGAAGGTCTAGTGATGGAGCATATGTCAGGCATCCAAGGACCAGTCTAGTTGCATCTGAAGAAGCTCTTCACCCTGTTATCTTATATGGAGATAATTTTTCAGCCATAAGAGCTTGCAGTGTTCTCCTAAACTGTAGCGGGATTACTGTTTGGTTCAGAGAAGAGAGTATGCAACATCAATTAAGACACAAAGCTCCATACTATTGTACTCAAAGGAATAATAAACTGGAGGAATTCCATGCAAACTGGAATGACCTCCAGGAATGGATGCAGAACCAGGAGAACATTGTACACAGAGATTGATATACTGTGGTACAATCGAATGTAATGGACTTCTCTACAATCAGCAATGCAGTGATCCAGGACAATTCTGAGAGGCCTATGAGAAAGAACATCATCCACATTCAGAGGAAGAATTGTGGGAATAGAAACACAGAAGAAAAACAACTACTTGATCACATGGGTTGATGGGGATATGACTGGGGATATAGACTCTAAATGATCATGCTAGTACAAATATCAATATTATGGAAATAGTTCTTGATCAATGACACATATAAAACCCAGTGGAATTTTGCATTGGCTATGGGGGGAGGTGGAGGGAGGGGACAGAAAGAACAGGAATCTTGTAACCATAGGAAAATATTCTAAATTAATTGATTAAATAAAATTTTCCATGACTTAAAAAATAACTTAAATAAAATAGTCTTTGTTTAAGCTAAATAGTTCCTAGGTTAGTATTTTAAATTTAACTGAGTTTTCTTTTTTTTTTAATTTGAATTAATTTATTTAGTCAATTTAGAACATTATTCCTTGGCTACAAGAATCATATTATTTCCCTCCCTCCCCTCCCCTCACCCTTCCTGTAGCGCAATTTTAAAGGGTATTACATGTGTCCTTGATCAAAACCTATTTCCATGTTGTTGGTGTTTGCATTAAGATGTTAATTTAGAGTTCTCCTGGTTCTGCTCCTCTCACTCTGCATCAATTCCTGGAGGTCATTCCAGTTCCCATGGCATTCCTCCACTTTATTATTCCTTTGAGCACAATAGTATTACATCACCATCATATACCACAATTTGTTCAGCCATTCCCCAATTGAAGGGCAGCCCCTCATTTTACAATTTTTTTGCCACCACAAAGAGCATGGCTATGAATATTCTTGTACAAGTCTTTTTCCTTATTATCTCTTTGGGGTACAAACCCAGCAGTGCTATGGCTGGATCAAAGGGCAGACAGTCTTTTATCGCCCTTTGGGCATAGTTCCAAATTGCCCTCCAGAATGGTTGGATCAGTTCACAACTCCACCAGCAATGAATTAATGTCCTGACTTTACCACATCCACACCAGCATTCATTACTTTCCGTTGCTGTCATGTTAGCCAATCTACTAGGTGTGAGCTGATACCTCAGAGTTGTTTTGATTTACATTTCTCTGATTATAAGAGATTTAGAGCACTTTTTCATGTGCTTGTTAATAGTTTTGATTTCTTTGAAAATTGCCTATTCATGTCTCTTGCCCATTTATCAATTGGAGAATGGCTTGAATTTTTGTACAATTGGTTTACTTCTTTATAAAATTGGGTAATTAGACCTTTGTCAGAGGTTTTTTCTATGAAGATTGTTTCCCAATTTGTTGCTTCCCTTCTATTTAATTGAGTTTTCAACTCCTACTGAAATAAAAATTAGCTACAAATATTAAAAAAAAAAAGCCACAAAGCTCTGAAATCTGAAGTTTGTATAACAAGAATGGAGGAGAGTAGGGTTGAAAGCCCTATCCCAGATCAATCCCAGTGGGGTTGAATACTCATTCTTTTTGGGTTTCTAAAGAGTTAATTCAGGGAAATCTTCCTGAATTCTCAAAATCAGAGGCTAGTTTAGGCCAGACCCTAAACTTTTCATCTTTTCCCCTTTCCTCCCAAATGGTCCAATTTCATTGCACCTATTTCAGGTCATCCACAGCATCTGGTCAGGGGGATTTCTATTCCATTGAACTCACCACACCAGGTTTATCTCCTGATCCTTTCCTAGTTTTTCTGGCATAAGAAACAGAATTCTAATAATATTTACTGAATTCAAAATTACCTCCTTTCTGCTGCTTTTCTAGGAGCATTCATCCTTTCTCTTTTCAAGGTTAGGGATGCCATTTGCTCCCCTTCATTCCTTAGATGACTTTCTTGCTATTCAAAAGGCTTTTAAAAAATGGGATATATATCATGGGATCATACTAATTAGAAAGATCTCACTTTTCAAATGTAATTTTAATTCAGTATTTTGTCATCAACAAACATGGTATTGATTATTTCCTATTTCTAAGCCCTAGAAATATATGAAAGTATCTGAAAGTGCTTATAGTCTGGCATATATGATGTATAAACAGATTTTAAAAAGACAACTTAAAAATTTTGTAGGATATACCAAGTGACTAAAATTCATTTAAAGGCTATAAAAATTCAGAAAAAAAGGTTATCATTGAAGACTGAGGAAAATAATTATAAAAGAGTATGAAATTAAAATAGTAGTTAAGGGGGAATGTACAAAGCATGTTTGCTCGATGTGAAAGGATTGCCTAAAAAAAGAATGGAAAATAAGGGTAGAAAGGACCTCGAATGCCAGTTAAGGTTTTTGGAGTTATACCCTATGAATGGTATTAACAAGAGTATTCCAGTAATTCAGAAGAGAAGGAAATCACTTCAAGTGAAGCATTTGAATAGGTCTTTATCAAGGGCAAAGTTTTGTAACTGAGCTTTAAGGTTATACTTAGGATTTCTGTGGATAGAGGGAGCAGAAAATGGGAGGTTTTTCCTCAAGAGATAGTTGCCAGTCTCAGATGAGGCACTGAAATAAAGCATTTCACAAACATTAAGAACTTTACATATTTCCTCTAGTATTATTCAAGACATATTCAGTTTGGATAGACTACGTGGTTTTGTATGTAGGGAATAGTGAGAGGTAGGACTAAAAAAGTAGGTTTGGAACCAAAAAGTCTCGAATGCAGTAGGGAGCAGTTTGGACTTTGTCATTGTAGGCAGTGAAGGAGCCATTGAACAATTTAGGGCGAGGGTGTGATGGGAGCAGAGCTGTGCTGTAGGAAGTATACCTGCCACTGCTGCATAAAGTGACTTTGTGACTGGAGCCAGAAAATCATTTGAAAGATACTTTTGGAAATAGCCTAGATATAATGTAATGAATATGAGCTATAACTCTAACAAAGCAAATAGAGATACATGAAACAATTCAAGGCAAGTGTATTGATTAGGTATGAGAGGCCTAGGCACTGTACTCCTCTACATGTGGCAGGTACTAAATGTTTATTAAATTAAATTTAAATTCATCAAAGATAACTCTAATAGTGAGAGGTAGGGATGAAAGGAACAGGGAGAGAGGCAGCTACATGGCACAGTGGATAGAGTGTCAGAAGGACCTGAGTTCAAGTCCATCCTCAGACATATTGTAGCTGTGTGACCCTGGGCAAGTTACTTAACTCTATTTACCTAACACTTGCCCTTCTGTCTTAGAGTTGTTCATAGGTATGGGTTTTGTTTTGTTTTTTAAGGGGAGAGGGAGCACACTTTTAAAAACATGTACCAAGCACTATGTGTGCCCCATTTGGGGAGAAGAGGTATTTTTTCCCCACAGCAGTCCTGGATGACTTCTCAGATATGCTGTGAGAGACAACAAAAGGAAAAGTATGCTTCTTGGTTGCAAAGTTTAAAGTGGGAAAAGAAGAGTACCTCCAGTGATGGTGAATCTTCCTACTTCTTAGCACCTCAATGGGTGCCTTAGAATAGAAATAAGTTAATTCAAGAATGTTAAAAAAAAAAAAACAGACCATAAAAATGTAGAGTTTCAAGTACTAACAAGATCCAGGAAGAAATATTCAATAAGGAATTGGAGTTGTAGATGTGGAACTTATGAAGAAGGTAAGAGACAATTGAAGTAGCCTACTAAATGGTTTCCTCTATGTCTCCACTCTCTCTTCACTTCAATACATCATCATCATAGCTATCAAATTGACATTCCTAAAAGCATAGGTCTGACTATGTATCTATCCCACTCAAGAAATCCTAATCATTCCCAATTGCATCAATGATAAAATACAAACTCCTCAGTTTGGCATTTAAAGCCTTTCACATTTGTCTCATTAGATCTGAGGCACAGAAGTCCAAGCACAATCAATTTATTAACAAGGCTAGCAGTTGCCAATAAAAAGAGATAAAGACTCCCCAGAAGTGAGGATGCCTCTGGCAGCCAGAGTAGCCTTTTCTTATACAGTAAAAAGATAACCATTTCTATGAGGAGCTAAAAATAGTTTTATAATGAAAACTAAACTGAAACAGTAAATGGCCTATATCAGAGTAAGGGTGGGCTTACAAATGGTCTAATTCAGAAGAGGAGATCTCCAGGCTCCATGCCAATAGGGAAAATAGAAAATTAATCTGGAAAATCTGATGTTAAACAATTTCTAACTTATGACCAGGCAAGAACGTCTTATGACACTAGGGAGTCACCTTTCTCCTCCCATCTGGGGCTAGAGTCTAGGTAATAGCCCAGAAAAATAGGGAAGTTCAGTTCTTATAAACGCTTATGCTGAGGACTATTCAGTGAAATCTTGTTATAATCCATAATTAATTAATTTCCAGTAAGTTACTACAAATCTTAATTATTAATCAATGTCTGACTTTCACACATTTTTGCTTCCAGCTCTCTTTCTGGGGAATACACATTATTCCTTCTCACACACTGTGTACTCTGTGTTCTAGCCCAACTAGCTTAATTGCCATCTCCTGTACACAGCATTCCATCTCCCACTCCTTTGTCCTTGGACAGGTATGTACTATTTCTGAGATTTGTCCCTTCCTCACCTCCACCTCTTAGAATCTCTGGCTTCCTTTATCTCAAACCCCCACTCTCATCTACTAATGCTCCTCTCCACTAACTCCTTTTGTCTCTATTTTATGTACTTTGCATTTTTAGTGACGTATCTGGGTTCATTTGTATCCCCATACATTACACTCCTCAAGCACAAAGACCTTTTTGTTTTTATATTCTCAGGACCTAACATAATCCCTGGAACATAGTAGACATATAATATTATGGGCCAAATGAATGGTAGCCACAGAATTAGAAATTCAGGAGTTGGAATGACGTACAAAAGTCATCAAGTTCCAAATAAGCCTTTTGAATCTCCTATTAAAAACAAACACATTTTAAAAAATATATAAACTGCCTCAGATTCCTCTCATTCCCTGAAACATCTTCACTCTTACTACAGTTTCTTTTTAAAGGCCAATAAGACTAAATGCAACACAAATAAGATTCCATTTACATAGCATATATGTAGTACATATATGTGATCCACTTCATTATAAAACATAAACTTATATACTGTAGTCTCTCCTTTTTTTCCTCCCTGGTGGTTTTTTTTCTTCTTCCTCTCCTAAAAGAGTTTATTTCTGGGACTACTATACTATGAGAATATTGTCATCATGGAATTACATGATAGAAGGGAAAATGAGCTGCTGGTTATGTGGCAAGAGCAAGGGATGACAGTTATCTACTAATACACTGTTCAATCAAAAGAAAGCAGAGAAGGCCTCCAACACATTGAGTAGACTCCTTAAATTACTATTTGGGGAAAGGTGAACAAGAGTTGCATATTTGGGTCAGGCATGGATGAATTTCAATTTGTATAATTGAAGGAAACTCCTGAATCACTGAGTTTACAGATTCATTTTAAAATAGGAGCATTTCCCAGTGGATTAAAAACACAATAACTAATTAGGAATCTCAGCTTTACCCCAATGCTAACTACCGACATTATAGACATTGATTGGGTGAGGAACATAGTGGTGCCTGCATCTAAAATGAATACCTATTATCAATCAATTTTAGAGAATGAAGATGAGATACAAATTTTTGGCCCCATCACCACTAGAGGATCAGAATGTTGACCTGAAGAAGTTCTAGTAACAGTTGAAACTGTGGAAGTTGATAATGAGATCACCATGAGATAGGATAGAAGAAAAGGTTTGGACAAAATCTTGGCAGACTTGGGCAAGAAGATGATTCAGAAAAGCAGACAGAGGAGAATTAATCAGAGAGATAGGAAGGTAGTCAAGACAGAACAATGGTTTTGCCCTTGTAGTTAGGCTAGAAGTCATCATTCATTTGGCCAATGCCAAGTTTTTTTGTTTTGTTTTATTTAACCCCTTACCTTCCATCTTAGAATCAATACTGTGTATTGGTTCCAAGGCAGAAGAGTGGTAGGGGCTAGGCAATGGAACTTAAGTGACTTGCCCAAGGTGACACAGCTGGGAAGTGTCTGAGGTCAGATTTGAACCAAGGACCTCCCATCTCTAGATCTGGCTCTCAATCCACTGAGCCACCCAGCTGCCCCCCCTCCAACTTTTTTTTTTTTTTAATGCTTGAACTAACAATCTACTATTGTTATAATATAGTGATAGAGAATTCTCCGGTGATGAAACTCCTACAAATACAAGTTGATACTTTCTCTATAATGTCGAGAGATGTGGGGCATATTGACTTAGAAAGCCACAAATTAACATTAGTTGTTATGCTTTGAATGTTTATTTTTTAAAATATTTTCCACTTATATTTTAATCTGAGAAATTAAAAAGGGAACTTTAAGGCAATATATTTCATTTGGGCTTGACTTTCATTTGAGAATTTGACCCTGTTTAGAGAATTGAGAGATTAAATGACTCCCGCAGGGGTCACTTAAGTTAGGCAGGATTTAAACTCAGGTCTTTCTAGTTTTGATTGTACCTGTCTATCTGCTACACCATCCTACCTCTCGTATTAAGTTAATCAAATAAAAGCTTTTCTGAAGTTGTAAATTGAAAATTATAAAAATATTTTTCACATGTAAAATATATATTAAGAACTAATGGCTAGAAACAAAGTATTGAACTAAATATCAGAGTCTTTATCACTGTCAGCTAATGTAAAATCATGTAAAATTTTAGGTGACAACATACTTAATATGAGTCAATCATATAATGTGACTACTAAAAAGATATATTCTCTGAATTTGCATTGAAATAAGTATAAGGGACTTCCGGTCAAGATGGCGGCTTAGAGAAAGCTAACGTTCAGATCTCCAGAAACCATTCCCTACTGATCTCAAACTATATGCTCCTGGGGCACCAAAATTCAAAACGATCAACAGCATAGACCCTGGGAATCCTCCTCCTGGACCGGGACCTGGATCAAAAGGTATGGCCCCCCTCAAAAGCCAGAACCCGAGATCACTCAGACCTAAGGGGTAGGAGCGCCGAGTCCAAGGCTACAGAGGGAAACTTAGAGCCGAGATTGTAACCCCCTGGCCGTATCCTTCCATCCGAGTCCCAGTGAAAGTCACTGCCCTTGGACCTCCGGGAAGCCGTGGCCCCTTCCCCGGCAGAGAGCAGGGTCATCTGAAACAACAGCAAGCCTCAGGACGGGCAAGACAACCTCACCGCCAGCTATTCTGAAGGCAACTTCCGGAAAGCAACCCGACCCATTCCAGTCGAGGGGGCACCTTAGCAGCAGGGAAACAGAGAGAACCGGGGGAGAGTGTGGCCCCCTGGTCCGACCCTTCCATTCCAGTTCCAGTGAAAGTCACTGCCTTAAGGCATACTCAGTTCAACCCAGGGAAAGCTCATAGAACCGACAATCTGCCCAGGACTAAAGCCTCTGAACACCAGACAGAGATAAGAAAAGCTAATCCTCCCCATTCAGAGATGGCAAACTCCACAGAAGCACAGAAGCCCCCAAATCCCAAGAAAAATAAGAAGAAAGGGGCGACTTTGGACACATTCTATGGAGCAAAAATACAAAATACAGAGGAGATAAAAGACAATACACAAGAAAATGCTCCAAACCCTTCCAAAGGAAATGGAAACTCTCCACAAACCCATGAAGAATTTGAATCAGAAATGACCAAAAAGATGGAAGCCTTCTGGGAGGAAAAGTGGGAAATAATGCAAAAGAAATTCACACATCTACAAAACCGGTGTGACCAAACTGAAAAGGAAAACCAGGCTTTAAAGGTCAGAATCAGGCAACTGGAAGACAACGATCGTATAAAAGAGCAAGAATTAATAAAGCAAAGCCAAAATACCAAGAAATTAGAAGAGAACATAAAATATCTCACCGACAAGGTGACAGATCTGGAAAATAGAGGGAGAAGAGATAATTTAAGAATAATTGGACTTCCAGAAAAGCCAGAAATAAACACCAAACTCGACATCGTGATACAAGATATAATCAAAGAAAATTGCCCAGAGATTCTAGAACAAGGGGGCAATACAGCCACTGACAGAGCTCACAGAACACCTTCTACACTAAACCCCCAAAAGACAACTCCCAGGAATGTAATTGCCAAATTCCAAAGCTCTCAAACAAAAGAAAAAATCCTACAGGAAGCCAGAAAAAGACAATTTAGATATAAAGGAATGCCAATCAGGGTCACACAAGACCTTGCAAGTTCTACTCTGAATGATCGTAAGGCATGGAACATGATCTTCAGAAAGGCAAGAGAGCTGGGTCTTCAACCAAGAATCAGCTACCCAGCAAAACTGACTATATACTTCCAAGGGAAAGTATGGGCATTCAACAAAATAGAAGATTTCCAACTTTTTGCAAAGAAAAGACCAGAGCTCTGTGGAAAGTTTGATACCAAAAAACAAAGAGCAAGGAATACCTGAAAAGGTAAATATTAAGGAAAGGGGGAAAATGTTATCTTCTTCTTTTACTCAAACTCTCTTCTATAAGGACTACATTTCTATCAATCTATGTATACTAACATGTGGGGAAAATGTAATGTATAAATAGGGGGTAAAGAAAGACCAAATAGAATAATCTTTCTCACACAAAGATTCACATGGGAAGGGGAGGGGAAGAAAACTCCTATAAGAAAGAGAGGAAGAGAAGGTTTTTTACTTAAACCTTAATCTCAGGGAAATCAACTCTGAGAGGGAAAAACATCCAGATCCATTGGGATCTTGAATTCTATCTTACACAACAAGGGTAGGGAGAAGGGAAAATCAAGGGGGGGAGGGGGAGAGGAAAACAAAAAGGGAGGGAAAGAGAGGGGGGAGGGAGAGGGAACAAAAAGGGAGGGACTAAAAAGGGAAACATCAAGGGAGGGGACAAGGGGGACTGATTCAAAGTAAATCACTGGACTAAAAGGTAGAGCCGAAGAAGAAAAGGTTAGAATTAGGGAAGGCTATCAAAATGCCAGGGAGTCCACAAATGACAATCATAACTTTGAACGTGAATGGGATGAACTCACCCATAAAACGTAGACGAATAGCAGAATGGATTAGAATCCAAAAGCCTACCATATGTTGTCTTCAAGAAACACACATGAGGCGGGTTGACACCCAAAAGGTCAGAATTAAAGGATGGAGTAAGACCTTCTGGGCCTCAACTGACAGAAAGAAGGCAGGAGTGGTAATCATGATATCTGATAAAGCCAAAGCAAAAATAGACCTGATCAAAAGGGATAGGGAAGGTAATTGTATTTTGTTAAAAGGGACTTTAGATAATGAGGAAATATCACTAATCAACATGTATGCACCAAATAATATAGCACCCAAATTTCTAATGGAGAAACTAGGAGAATTGAAGGAAGAAATAGATAGTAAAACCATATTAGTGGGAGACTTAAACCAACCATTATCAAATTTAGATAAATCAAATAAAAAAATAAATAAGAAAGAGGTAAAAGAAGTGAATGAAATCTTAGAAAAACTATAATTAATAGACATAGGGAGAAAAATAAATAGGAATAAAAAGCAATACACCTTCTTCTCAGCACCACATGGCACATTCACAAAAATTGACCATACATTAGGTCACAGAAATATAGCACACAAATGCAGAAAAGCAGAAATAATGAATGCAGCCTTCTCAGATCACAAGGCAATAAAAATAATGATTAGTAATGGTACATGGAAAACCAAATCTAAAACCAATTGGAAATTAAACAATATGATACTCCAAAACCGTTTAGTTAAAGAAGAAATCATAGAAACAATTAATAATTTCATTGAGGAAAATGACAATGGGGAGACATCCTTTCAAACCTTTTGGGATGCAGCCAAAGTGGTAATCAGAGGTAAATTCATATCCCTGAATGCTTATATTAACAAACTAGGGAGAGCAGAGATCAATCAATTGGAAATGCAAATGAAAAAACTCGAAAGCGATCAAATTAAAACCCCCCAGCAGAAAACCAAACTAGAAATCCTAAAAATTAAGGGAGAAATTAATAAAATCAAAAGTGATAGAACTATTGATTTAATAAATAAGACAAGAAGTTGGTACTTTGAAAAAACAAACAAAATAGACAAAGTACTGGTCAATCTAATTAAAAAAAGGAAGGAAGAAAAGCAAATTAATAGCATCAAAGATGAAAAGGGGGACAGCACCTCCGATGAAGAGGAAATTAAGGCAATCATTAGAAATTACTTTGCCCAATTATATGGCAATAAATACACCAATTTAGAAGATATGGATGAATATATACAAAAATACAAACTGCCTAGACTAACAGAAGAGGAAATAGAATTCTTAAATAATCCCATATCAGAAAATGAAATCCAACAAGCCATCAAAGAACTTCCTAAGAAAAAATCCCCAGGGCCTGATGGATTCACCAGTGAATTCTATCAAACATTCAGAGAACAGTTAATCCCAATACTATACAAACTATTTGACATAATAAGCAAAGAGGGAGTTCTACCAAACTCCTTTTACGACACAAACATGGTACTGATTCCAAAACCAGGCAGGTCAAAAACAGAGAAAGAAAACTATAGACCAATCTCCCTAATGAATATAGATGCAAAAATCTTAAATAGGATACTAGCAAAAAGACTCCAGCAAGTGATC
The DNA here is from genome assembly GCF_027887165.1 of Monodelphis domestica. Classification (NCBI taxonomy): domain Eukaryota; kingdom Metazoa; phylum Chordata; class Mammalia; order Didelphimorphia; family Didelphidae; genus Monodelphis; species Monodelphis domestica. Next base: position 548,077,919 of record NC_077227.1, on the reverse strand, counting down.
AGAAGGATCATTCACCATGATCAAGTAGGATTTATACCAGGGATGCAGGGCTGGTTCAACATTAGGAAAACCATCCACATAATTGACCACATCAACAAGCAAACCAACAAGAACCACATGATTATCTCAATAGACGCAGAAAAAGCATTTGATAAAACACAACACCCATTCCTATTAAAAACACTAGAAAGCCTAGGAATAGAAGGGTCATTCCTAAAAATAATAAACAGTATATATCTAAAACCATCAGCTAATATCATCTGCAATGGGGATAAACTAGACGCATTCCCAAAAAGATCAGGAGTGAAACAAGGATGCCCATTATCACCTCTACTATTTGACATTGTACTAGAAACACTAGCAGTAGCAATTAGAGAAGAAAAAGAAATTGAAGGCATCAAAATAGGCAAGGAGGAGACCAAGTTATCACTCTTTGCAGATGACATGATGGTCTACTTAAAGAATCCTAGAGATTCAACCAAAAAGCTAATTGAAATAATCAGCAACTTTAGCAAAGTTGCAGGATACAAAATAAACCCACATAAATCATCAGCTTTTCTATATATCTCCAACACAGCTCAGCAGCAAGAACTAGAAAGAGAAATCCCATTCAAAATCACCTTAGACAAAATAAAATACCTAGGAATCTACCTCCCGAGACAAACACAGGAACTATATGAACACAACTACAAAACACTCTCCACACAACTAAAACTAGACTTGAGCAACTGGAAAAACATTAACTGCTCATGGATAGGACGAGCCAATATAATAAAAATGACCATCCTACCCAAACTTATTTATCTATTTAGTGCCATACCCATTGAACTACCAAAATACTTCTTCACTGATTTAGAAAAAACCATAACAAAGTTCATTTGGAAGAACAAAAGATCAAGGATATCCCGGGAAATAATGAAAAAAAACACATATGATGGGGGCCTTGCAGTCCCTGGCCTTAAACTATATTACAAAGCAGCAGTCATCAAAACAATTTGGTACTGGCTAAGAAACAGAAAGGAAGATCAGTGGAATAGATTGGGGGAAAGCGACCTCAGCAAGACAGTATACGATAAACCCAAAGATCCCAGCTTTTGGGACAAAAATACACTATTCGATAAAAACTGCTGGGAAAATTGGAAGACAGTGTGGGAGAGACTAGGAATAGATCAACACCTCACACCCTACACCAAGATAAATTCAAAGTGGGTGAGTGACTTAAACATAAAGAAGGAAACCATAAGTAAATTGGGTAAACACAGAATAGTATCCATGTCAGACCTTTGGGAGGTGAAAGACTTTAAAACCAAGCAAGACATAGAAAGAATCACAAAATGTAAAATAAATAATTTTGACTACATCAAATTAAAAAGCTATTGTACAAACAAAACCAATGTAACTAAAATCAGAAAGGAAACAACAAACTGGGAAAAAATCTTCATAGAAACCTCTGACAAAGGTTTAATTACTCATATTTATAAAGAGCTAAATCAATTGTACAAAAAATCAAGCCATTCTCCAATTGATAAATGGGCAAGGGACATGGATAGGCAGTTCTCAGATAAAGAAATCAAAACTATTAACAAGCACATGAAGAAGTGTTCTAAATCTCTTATAATCAGAGAGATGCTAATAAAAACAACTCTGAGGTATCACCTCACACCAAGCAGATTGGCCAACATGATAGCAAAGGAAAGTAATGAATGATGGAGGAGATGTGGCGAAGTAGGGACATTATTAATTCATTGCTGGTGGAGTTGTGAACTGATCCAACCATTCTGGAGGGCAATTTGGAACTATGCCCAAAAGGCAACAAAAGAATATCTACCCTTTGATCCAGCCATAGCACTGCTGGGTCTGTACCCCAAAGAGATAATGGACAAAAAGACTTGTACAAAAGTATTCATAGCTGTGCTCTTTGTGGTGGCCAAAAACTGGAAAACGAGGGGATGCCTATCAATTGGGGAATGGCTGAGCAAATTGTGGTATATGTTGGTGATGGAGTACTATTGTGCTAAAAGGAATAATAAAGTGGAGGAGTTCCATGGAGACTGGAACAACCTCCAGGAAGTGATGCAGAGCGAGAGGAGCAGAACCAGGAGAACATTGTACACAGAGACTAATACACTGTGGTATAATTGAACGTAATGGACTTCTCCATTAGTGGCGGTGTAATGTCCCTGAACAACTTACAGGGATCTAGGAGAAAAAAACACCATTCATAAGCAGAGGATAAACGGTGGGAGTAGAAACACCAAGGAAAAGCAACTGCCTGAATCAGCGGTTGAGGGGAAATGACAGAGGAGAGACTAAATGAACACTCTAATGCAAATATTATCAACATAGCAATGGGTTCAAATCAAGAAAACATGTAATGCCCAGTGGACTTACGCGTCGGCTATGGGGGGTGGTGGGGGAGGAAAAGAAAATGATCTATGTCTTTAATGAATAATGCTTGGAAATGATCAAATAAAATATTAAAAATAAAATAAAATGAAATAAGTATAAGGTTCAGATTGTGCTATAATGGAAAGCATACAGTTAGGCATCAGAAGACAATATTAGTCATGATACAAGCATTTGGTAGCTATGTGACCTTGGGCAAGTCACAGGACTTTTACGCTTCCAGACCTTAGCCTTTCCTCAAATACAAAACGGAAATAATCCTTTCCCTTTCCACATGAACAAGTTTTTGTAGTGATCACATAATAATATATGTGAAAGTACTTTGACATGCCTTAAGCACTCTCAGAAAGTAAGGTGCTGTTACTATTTATGTAAACTACTCAGACCACATCCAAAATATTACTCAGTTTTACTCAGTTCCAGGCACCATGTTTTAAATAGAGCATTGACAGTGCATAAGGCATCCAGGATTGTGAGAAGCCTTTAACTGTTGTCATGAAGAATGAAGAAGTTTAGCCTAGAGAAGAAAAGACATGATATTTTTCTTCAGATATCTGAAGGGCTGTCACATGCAAAGGGACATGGATTTATTTATGTTGCTCCAGAGAATAAGACTGATAGATGATAGTTAAGCAGAGGCAAAGATATAAGAAAAAACCTTCTAACAATTATAACCATCTAGAAATGTAGCCTTTGAGGTGGTGAGGTAACTTCCATCAGAGGAAGTATTCCAGCAAGGTGCCAAATGATCATCATAGAAATTGTTGACATGATCTTCTCATTAGAAGAGATGGTACTAGATTTCTTATTAAGGCACTTCCAATTCTATGATAACTGAAAGTTGATTTATAGTTTTTACGTGACATTAATTCTCAATAATCAACTCCAGTAATATTTGAATATTCAATATATGTGCTAGGTACGGGTCGAATGTACAAAGAAATATCTAAGGTACAGTTTGATTCCTAAGGAACTCACATTCACTCAATGATTCATATATAAACAATGTCTAACAGTATAAAATAATACATATTGTATGTGCTGTGTCCTCCTATAGAAGGTTAGCTCTTTAAAGACAGGCGTGATATCAGTTTCATCCTGGTATCCCCAGCACCTAATATGTAACAGGTACTTAATAAGTGCTTATCAAAATATTAATTGATTACCTAGCTCATTGCCAAATAAGTAGTATAAATATTGTGCCATGAGAATTTGAAAAAGAAAAAGAATACTCTGGTCTACAGTGGGCAGGGAAAGCTTTCTAAAAAAAGTTTCTTGAGCTAATCCTTGAAAAGTAGGTAGGATATGAATTGTCAGAGAAGGGAAAGAGGTGGTAAGTAGGGGGTGCAATTGCAGAAATGAGTGTAATATGTTTCGTTAGATTTGGTATAAAACACTGGCTAAAGCAGATGGTTTTATGGGAGTAAATCAGAGGTAAAATACAAAATAGAGGATAAAACAATATTGTAGCAGTGCAAAAGCTCTACAAGACTGGATTTTAAGCAGTAGGAAATCATTGAAGGTTTTGATTAGAGCATGATGACATGATTAAAGAAGTGTATTAAGGAAAATGATTTGGCAGTGGTAAGCAAAATTGATTAGAAGAAGAAAAAGCAACAAAAACCAGTTAAATAAAAACTTTATTACAATATGGTCAGATGTAAAGTTATAAGGATTGGTGATTTCAGTGGAAATAGAAAATAATGAATGGATTTGAATGAAAATATGAAGGAAGAATTGGGGTTGGGAGAGGGGTGACTCAGTCATTGAATATAGTGATTAAGAGAAAAGTAATAGTCAGAAATGAACTTCAGACTTTGAGTTAAGATGACTGATTCCCCATAGTTCTTTTCCATTTCAACCTCCTAGGAGGAAGGAGAAATTGCTGAGGTTTAGTAGGGAGAAGGATGACTTCAGTTTTAAATGTTTTGAGTGCTATCTAAGGGAAAATTTCAGTAGATAGTTGAAAATACACAACTGGATCTATTGAGACAGAAATTAGCACTGAAGATAGAAATCTGGCAGCAATTCATATGACTAAAATCATGAACAAAGATAATCAATAATCATTAAGTACCTCCTATGTACTAGGCAGAGTGCTTATTACAGATAACTTAAGAGAGAGAGACAATGTGGAGAAAAAAGACTTAGAAGCTGTGGATTAAACACTAAGAAACAGCTATGACAAACAGCTAGGTGGCTCTGTGGATAGCAGGCCTGGAGATGAGAAGTCCTGGGTTCAAATGTGGTAGATATTTCCTGTGCAAAAAGAAAATCCCAGAATTATAAAATTTTAGAATTAGCAGGGCCTGCAACATCTAGACTTAATCCTTGCCTGAAAGGAATCCCCATCCCACTATAAAATACGTGGCAAGTGTTCATACAGCCTCTGCTTAAATCCCTCAGTGAGCAGGAACTGACTACTTTCTGGGACAACCTGTTTTACACAGAAATACTGCTGGTTAGTGAGGTTTTTTGGCTATCGGGAAATTTGATTCTTGGCAGCTTCTACCCATTGCTTTTGGCTCTGCCCTGTAGAAACAGACAAAATAAATCTAAGTCCTCTTCCACTTGACTGCCTTTCAGATACTTGAAGACATCTGTCATGTCCCCCTTAGTCTTCTCTTTAGATTAAACATCCCAGATCTTGCAAATGGTTTTTTACCTGAGATGGACTCAAGGCCTTTCACTTGGTCTGGTGGTCCTCATCTGAATGTCCTCTAGATAATCAGTGTCTTTCCTATATTGTTGTGTATGGAACTGAACGCAGTGCTCCAGATGTGATCTGCCTCTTTCAGAATAAAGGAAATCTGGGTTTCATTATAATCATTAGGGTTTCAAGAAGGAAAGCATGGAAAAAGAAACTAATAATGTTAGATATTATAGGACTTTTTTTTTTCATTTCATAATATTACAGTCTTGAAGTAGTCATTTCTAAGAGATTCTGCTAAACTGAACTGAAATTCTTTGAAAGGAATTCATCACAAAAGCTTTAAGAATACTAGCAGGACAAATGAAGGGATTATTGTAAAAGGGGTGGAAGCTTTACAAAACCATTAAAACATATAAATGTGACATCTTATTGTTTACATGTTTATGTTACCCTGTGGACACTAGCTGTTGTTCATTAGTGTTCTTTGTGATACTATACTCATAACTATGAATCTGCATGAAAATTATGAGTACGGATAAATATTCAGGCTTCCTCGAAGAGGAGAAATGCACATATGAGCATTAGCAGTCAGGCACATGGGTGCCAGCACTCAAACAATCTGCTTCCCTCTTCTCCTCCAACTAGTCAGATGCACTATCAGCTTTTTAAAACATTTTTATCTTTCTCCCTGAAAATCAATGCTTCAAAGAGTTGATTCTTTCACTTAAAGATGATTTCTATCATTTATTTGTATATTAAGTAATGTTGACTCTAAGGAAGCAGATCTTCATTCCAATCATAGGAAATATTAGCAGTTAAGAAGGAATATGACGTACGTTTTACTAATATCTTGCATCAAAAATTAACTAGTTGTAAAAATTTACTGTCTCAGCTAAATTATCTTGTTGTAAGTTTTCAAAATCCGATTATAATAAATTATTATTTCAAATATTTATTTTTCCACATTTCATCATCACAGAAAATAAGGATGACCCGTGTTTTGGGTATATAAACAAGGGAGAGTGCTCCAAACCCAAACAAGAAGGAAATTTTATCCTCAAGTTTCCCTAGCATTTTTCCTCTCTCCTTTCCTATATACCTGTGTTCTATTTTGTATCAGACTCATTTGTGTACATGTTATATCCATTTATCACTCCCTTCCAGATTTTTTCAAACTTTCTTTTAATCAAAAACAGTATCATTTCTCATCTTAGTATATTTGACCATTAGACAGTGCCTTTCACATAGTGTGTGCTTAGTTAGCATTCATTGAATTGAACTGTTCCAACACCAACCCCATCTTGCTCCTTTTTTCACTGTCTTGTGTCTTTCTGTGTGTTATTTTGTTTAGATGGTTAGTTTCAAGAATTTAGGTCAGTTTTTGTTTAGGAGGTTGGAATGCTTAATGAGATGGGGATGGATGAGTAGAATTGAAGGATAATTTTTTCTTGATGACAGGACAAAAGAACTGTCAACTCATTTATGGCTCACCTCAGTTTTCTTCTAATCAAAATGCAAACAGCATGCAATCAAGTTTCATTATACTGAGACCACTGCATATTAAAAAAAGGCCAGTGGAATAAATTGTATAGAATATAGACTCTGATATAGCTAGAAAGAGACCTAAGAAATTATCTAGTGCAGCCTCATCATTTTATAAAGGAAAGAGAAGTTTAGAGAAGTTTAGTAATTTGCTCAGTATCATACAGACACACTTAAAGCCAGGACTAAAACCAAATTTTCTTCACGTACAGTTGAGGCCTCTTCATTGTTTCTACAAGTTGTCCCTTGGAACATGAAAGAACCTTGTTTTACATAATTCTGCTGCCTTGGAAGGTCTATATTTTAGTAAGATTTTCCCTGAATTAACTTCAGATCCTAGTTTCCATGATACATAGTCAGGAAGTACTTTGCATTAACCAGTGGGAAATGGGGGGGGGGGGGGGGGCTTTGAGATGTGTAAATATAAAAATAATAAAATAGGGTTAAATATAATAAATATAATAATAAAATGCCTTGCCCAAACACTAACTTTAATAACATTCATACATTAAGGAACTTAAATGACACATTGATTCTATTATTTAAAGATGAACATTTCAGGTAGTCTCAGAATGACCGATAAAAGTTATTAATCTTACACTGTTATATCACATATTTCTTTATCTTTTTATTTCAAATTATTTGCAGCCTTCTGTTTCAAAGGGGAAAACAAGGTCTATCTATGAACTATTTAGTGTTTTGTTTTATTAATTTTAATAATACCCATTAGTAAGATATCTACATAAAGGATTTTACAAACATATATTCCTCTAATAAGTGCAAGACATTGTTATTATGTGAGCTAATAGCTTCAGTCTCTTTATAAAGAATAATGATTGGTAAATGATTGGTAAGATCTTAAGAATTCTATTTCCTCCTACTTGATGTTCCAGTGATTTCGCGTTGTAATTTAATTCACTTTTAAAGTAGTTTGATGTAGTTTGAATGCTTCATTTAGTATGTTAACTGAACTATTTAATTTTTTTCAAATCAGATTGGAGACATAAAAATGGCTGAAAAGTATTTTCAAGATGTTGAGAGAGTATCACAGAAACTGGATGGACTTCAAAATAAAATAATGGTTTTAATGAACAGGTATATACTTAAAACCTAAATATAAGCCACATTCTTAGAACTCCTAAAAAAAGTTTTACATAGTGATTAAATAACAATAAAACCCTTTAGAGAGCTTCAATGTCATTCTCACTTTTTTTCCTACCTATATGTGTCAGGGCTGAGACTAGATGCAAGTCCTCAGATTACGAGGACTAATAGCACCTACCTCCAAGGGTTGTTGTGGGAATCAAATCATTAATACTTGTAAAGTGCTTAGTATAGTACCTTGCATATAATAGGCTTTATATAAATGTTAAAGATCTTTTTTATTAATATTAGTATTATCATTATCTTTCTTATCATTATAGCTACACTAGCCTGAATTAAAATATTTTCCTTTAGTCATGAAAATTGATTTAAAGGGTCCTTGTTCCTTTGGTGCTTTATACTATCTATCACTTATATTATTTCGATTTAATTGAATTTGCATAAATGTTTACCTTGACTGACATGCCATTTTGTTTCATGCATTTTGGTGTTCTATTGTTGGGGGATCTAATAACATATTCTTGTGTGCATATGTTTATTAAGATATGCTGTCATATATGGTATATAGAGAACATATAGGAATTGAAAATATAGACCAGACAGATATCAATTTTTATAGCAGAAAGTAATTTTAGGTTGAGTTCCTATGTGTAAATTAATGAAAGTTAGACTCACTTTATTTGCTAGCCAGAATGTATAAAATGGTTCAATCAACCAAAATGTCACTACCTCCGTCTGGAAAGCATTAACACCCAGACTGCTCAAAATTACACTTTGAAGAGCAAATGTCAGAAATGCTCATATCTTTAAAGTTATGGGTGGGGGGAAGGGGACAACATCACTCCATCAATTCTGTTTGATATATTATCATCTTAAGTTCTCAAAGTTAATTGCTTTTTGTGTCACTTATATTACAGAGCATTCCTTCATCTGGGACAGAATAACTTTGCAGAGGCTCACAAATTCTTCACAGAAATTCTGAGGATTGAACCAACAAATGCAGTGGTAAATTACCTAAAGAGAAGTATTTTCAGAAACCCTAGAACCCCAGACATATGACAGTACAACAACCTTTTATGAAGCAAATACTAATGTAGAACATTCTACTGAGTACTGGAGGTGGGGAGGAGGGAAGTAAAGGGGGAAAATCAAGAGTTTAGGGAGACTCTATGTCTGTCCTCAAGCACTTTTTCCTTCCTGAGGTAACTGTGATATATAGTATCATAAGAGAAGTACGTAAGAGAAGGATGGCATAGTCTTTGAATTTTGTGCATTCTGCAGATTCATAGAATCAGACTTAGAGCTGAAAGGAACATTAAAGACTGTCTAGTGGAGCCCTAGAGACCACTGGGTAAAACCCTAAGGACTATCGGGTAGAGCCTTAGAGGCCCTCGAAGCCATTGACTAGAGCCCCAGGGCCCACCAGGTGGACCCCTAGAGATTATCAGGCAGCGTCCCATTGTTTTATAGATAAGAAAACTGAATTCCAGAGATGTGAAGAACCACACCCCAAGTCCCATAGGTAGTCAAAGTGGCAGAAATGGCCTTTGAACTCAGGACTTCTGGCACAGCCTCTAGCTCTCTTTCCATTGACCCTGTTTAGTGGTACCTAGAATTGACTGGACCTGAATGTCTGCCCATTCTGGTATAGTAGATTCTTGTTTCCCAATCTGGTGCTCTCTCAGCTGGAGCCTGGGGGTCAGCAGAGGAAGGTTCAAATCCCAGCTCTGCTACCAAGTAACTGTAAGCCCTAGAGCTAATCAGTTCCTTTCTCTGAGCCTTAGCTTTTTTTCACTTTCTGTCAAAGACGCTGAATTAGATGACCTTTAAATCCCCTTCCTTCTGACTCATGTTTAATTCCACTTGCTTCAGCCAACTTATTTTATCTAGCTAGTGTGAGCTTTCTTTTCCATTGATGAACTTTTAAGCCTTCAGTACCCACTGACCATAGTGTTGGCCACACAAGCACAAAGTTGGAAACAAATCCTAGTACAAAACACTTGGGGTTTGGGAGAGGACTTGGCTATGAGAGAGAAGGAAATGGGTTTCTGAGTTAATTACAGAAGATAGCTTTCCAATTATTTCATTGGTCTGGTCTGATTCTGTGGTCTGTGTTCCGTTTCTCTAGGCTAATAACAATGCTGCTGTTTGTCTGCTTTATCTGGGGAAATTGAAGGATTCCCTCCGGCAGCTGGAAGGGATGGTTCAGCAGGACCCTAAACACTACCTACATGAGAGTGTTCTTTTCAATTTGACAACTATGTATGAACTGGAATCATCCCGCAGTATGCAGAAGAAGCAGTCTCTGCTTGAGGCTGTAGCTGTCAAAGAGGGTGACAGCTTTAACACTCAGTGTCTCAAGTTAGGATAGATCATTTAATTTTGCCAGTTCCTTTCCTGAAAGGCTAATGGTTTTTTAAACCAAAAAAAAAACTGTATATACTAAAGCTAATATATAAATGTTACTGTAACTGATTAAATAAAAATCTCTTGTATTATTATAATTTGGGAGAGTTGCCACGATGTCTAAAGAAGGTCTGGAGCAACCACCCAAGCTCTCCCAGCCTGACAGTTTATTGAACTTCAGCCAGCTTTCTCCCTGCAGCCCTGCCACTATTTTTTGGAGAAAAAGGAGGTAAACATACTATTAGACTGTTATTCATAGCTAGAGACAATTCAAATTATGCAGTTGGAGGCCTTTTGTTTACTCACTGAAACTAACCTGCTTCATTTATTTATTTCTGAATATCCTTAGAGAGAAGTTGAAAAATATAATACAAACTAAACTCAGTATATACCCAAGAATTCAAGGGAATGTATGAATAATGAAAGGGAAATTTCAAACACAGACTGCCATTTATCTTCTACAACTGGTAGTCACCTACTCCTGCATCCCCCTAAAACTAAAGACTTCAGTTTTATTAATCAAATTCTTTTTCGACCTCATACTTAAAACCTTGGGCTCCCAGACAAGTTCTTTAATCCAGGAAGAAGAATCCATCACTGAGCCTCTTCTCTTTTATACTTTATAAACTAGGTGCAGGGGAGTGAACCATATAAATGAAATACAATTTTTGAAAGTGAAATATACAAAGTGTTCAATATTTTAGTATTTTTATGTGTATATATCAATTGGGAGGCATTCTAAGACCAAAATACACATATGTTTGGGTTTTATTCCATTACTATGCTTAGGTCACTTTCTTTTTGAGAGTCCAGTATACAAAAAAGGCAAATGAGGGGATGGTTATTCACATCACTAAAGGATTCTTCACAATACAGAAGTATAATCCTCAAGGGCTTCTTAAATTAGAAGCATTTTAAATGATTTAATTTAAACAAACTGGTCAGAAATAAATCTGTTGCAAAACAAGGTAAACCTGTATTTCCTTTTGACTTGTAGAGGTTTTGGTTTGTTTGTATTTTTAATGCATAAATTCCTCAATACAGGTATCTGTCTGGAAAATATTTTTAAAGTACCATGAAATAATTTAGAGGAGCATCTCTTAACCTTGGTTCATAAGCCTATTTATAAAATATTTTTATAGCTATTTCAATATCATTAGTTTCCTTTGTAATAATTTGTGTTTTGTTTTATGTATTTAAAAACATTCTGAGAACAAAGAGTCCATAGGCCTAAGGAGTTTCCCTGGCAAACAAATAAAGAGTTAAGAAACCCTGCTTTAGAGACTGATTTTAGAATTAAAATGAAGAATATAAAAGAGACTGAGATTATACTATACTGAGTTTTGTTTTGTTTTTTAGTCTAGGCTTTTAGGGGGACAAAATTAGAAATTTTCACTTTAAAAAAGACCAAGTATCAGATGATATAATTTGAAGTCTTTCACCTTGAGGACTGTGCTTCTAATCTGGCCCCAGGGAATAAGAGATGGAAACTTCCCCTCTGGCTCAAATCTGGAACTAAATGGGGGAGGGAGACAGGCAGTCTCAAGGGGATTGGCAATGGATTATGGAATCTGTCATTTCTAGGTCATTGGTTCAAGACAAGAGGAGGTCAGTTGTGCATGAAAGTGGTTAATGTCTCATGGTTGTATCCTAGACAGAGCTGAAGTAAATTGGAAATATGAATCATAATTCATAGTAGGCAGTCCTCTACATCCTAGAAACCACTACCTTCATTCCCATTAATTGGTACCCATAGTGCGAGTGTCACTGGAGAAAGGCCATGCATTGAGTGGGTTCTATTGATCTGAATACCCTTTTAGACCTTCAAATGACTTCCTCCAATCAGAGTTATAGAACTAATGTAGTTTAAGGATGAAAGAATACACATTGCCATTCTTGGTGTGCTTTGATAACTTAAGCTTGGCCGATATTGTTTCTTACTTTTTTTTTAATGGTGGGGTTCTTTTTTCAATTAGTCTTTTTTTTTTGAGTCCTTACACATAAAGCAGAAACATCCTTTGCTTGTGTATATTCAACCAGTCTATAAAATGCTGCTATTAATATATTTGACACATAATTGTTTCTCTTTTTGAAATAGTGCATTTATGGGATACAATGACAATTATCCATACCTCTAGGAAGTTCAATACTTGAAAATATAAAGAATTTGCATACTCTATAAAATTCTAAACTTAAAACTCTATAAAATTCTAAACTTAAAATTTAAAAACATTAGAATTATAAAACCAGAAGTTTGTGGGTTTTTAAAATAATATTAACATTATCAGACTTCTAGAATTTTGAATTCATGAAATCTATAGTCATGATAAAGAGGAATTTGTAATTACAGACCTTTATTTATGGGGAAGTGTCATATTGTGAAGAGAGAACTGTTTTTTTAGTTGAAAGATTTGAATTCCATTTTTTTCCATTTTCTACTGATTATCTGTGTGGTCTTTGGGCAAGTCATTCACTTCTCTTTTATAGGCTAAAGGTTCCTCATCTGAAACTGAAGGAAGAGAAGGGGTACCCTAAATTATCTCTAAGGGGCCTTCCAGGTCTAAACCCTAAGGTCTTTCCCTGGCCCTCAAAAAAATTTAAAAACTTGATTTAAAATTCTTAGTTTTCCAAAATGTATATTTGATAGCTGAGCTTTCCAGTTTTTCCATTTTGCAAATGAGGAAAAAGATTCCGGGAAGTTTAAGAGACTTTCCCATGCTGATACAGCTACTATGTATCAGAGCATGGATTTGAACCCAATTCTCTTGATTCTAGGTTTCTGCCATTTCCACTATGCCTTCATGTTACAAGAAAGGTGGTTCAGAATGCTTAATGTTTTATGAAACACTCATGGCTTTCTTTACTGTTTACAGATTGTTTGAGGAGAGAACCCTTAAAAGAACCCTTAGGAAGTTAACAAGATTTGATAGCTGATTGGCTTTGTGGAGCAAGAATGAAGAGCAGATGATTCCAAAGTTTTGCAATCATCCAATGAAACTAAAACCACCTTTGGAGAACTCAGTATTACATAACCTAAGAAACCTGCCTCTTTGTAGAGCTCTGTACAGGTTCCTTGGAGGCCACAATACTTCCTCCTCAAACTCCCTTTAAGCCTCAAGTGGCTTTATTAGTTTCCCTCTCTCCCACATGATAAATTAGGCAAAGTTTGTCTTGACTCATCCATACTTTGTTTACCACTAAAATGGAGCAACTTGAGGTAGATGATGTTTTAAAGTTTTAAAGACTGTCATGAAGAAAGTGGATTATACTTGTTCTCTTTGGTCCAAGAGAACTAAATAATAATTTTCTCTTTTTAAAGAATTCTTAGAGGTAAGTGTAAGTTTCATTGAAGAAAAAAACAATAACTTCAGAAGTGGAATCAGCTGAACAGTGTGAATTTTTAAAAGCTAAATCAGATCTTCTAAAGTACAGTCTAAGTAGGGTGGAGTAGTTTTAAAATTCACACCAGGGACACATTTGAGTTCTGCCTCACATGAAGTCTTCAAGCAAAGGTTGAATTGGGTGACCACTTGTGTGGATAATATAAGTATTTTCTTAGGTATAGGCTGGCCTAAATGGTTTTCAGGTAAGAAATCTTACATTAAGGATGACAGGGGTTTTTTACAGTCCTTAACTGAAAAAACTAAGCCTATCTTAGGCTCCAGTTCATCTGTCTCCAGAGATAAATTCAGCTTCAGATCAGATCAGAAAGGCCTCAAAACCAGGAACCATACAGGTCAGTGATCACTAGTGGACTGGCTGCACCAGGCTGCTGGGTCTTATGGTTCTCTTGGAGTCTGAGACATCATTCATCTTGGTGCTTTCAAACACTGCAGCTTATTTGTTTGTTAATTTGTTCATTGTTGGAAAAAATTCTTATCAATCAGGTAACTGAACTCCCATGGTAGGTAGGCCTTGGCCAACAAATAATAACAAAGTGCACAAATTCCTGGAAGAAATTCTTCCCTTGGTCAAATTGAATGTTTAAATGTCACAAACACTGGCTGAAGCAATTGCACCTTTGTGATAAGCTTGAGAATATTGCAGACTCGCTTTTTTTATATGCCTACTACATTCTACCCACTGATTACCATGCACAGTAGACATTATACATGATCAAAAATAAAAGAGAGTAAAGTATCAACAATGCAACAATGCCAACCAATCCAAGCATTTCAGTAGCACTCAAGTTACCATAGCCAGATGTTCTCCATGTGTTCCTATCATAAATAACCAAAATACCTATATAAATATCCTTTAGAACCTTTGCTCTCTTTTCAATATTTTATTTTTTCCCAACTAAGTGTAAAGACAATTTTAACATATTTTCTAAAATTTTAATTTCCAAATTCACCTCCCCTGAGACAGGCAATTTGGTCTAGGTTATACATATATAATCATGCAAAATATATTTTCATATTGGGCATATTATGGAAGAAGATACATATTCAAAAAAAGTTAACCCACAAAATACAGTGGAAAAGTATGCTTCAATCTGCATTCATACTACGTCAGTTCTTTCTCTAGGGGCAGATAGCATTTTACATCCTATGTCCTTCAGAATTGTCTTGGATCATGGTATTACTAAGAATAGCCAAGTTTTCCAGTTATCGTACAATATTGCTTGTTGCTGTGTATGATGTTCTCTTGGTTCTGCTCACTTCACTTTGTATCAGTTCATGCCAGTCTTAATAGGTTATTCTAAAATCATCTTGCTTGGCATGTCTTATAAGCACAATAGTATTTCATTACAATCATATGCCACAACTTTTTCAGCCATTCCCCAATTGATGGACATCCCCTCAATTTTCAGTTCTTTGCCAACACAAAAAAAAAGAGCTACTGTAAACATTTTTTAACAAACAGGTCTTTTTCCTCTTTTTTTGATTTCTTTGGGCTATAGACCTTGTAGTCTGTATGGCAGGGAAGAGTGTATATGGTTTTATACTTTGTGCAGAGATCCAAATTGCTCTCTAGAATGTCTGGATTGGTTCACAACTCAATAGTATGTCAGTGTCCTAATTTTCCCACATGCCCTCCAACATTTATCATTTTCCTTTTCTATCATTTTGGCCAATCTGATAGGTGTGAGCTGGTATCTCAGAGTTGTTTTAATTTGCATTTCTCTTATCAATAGTGATTAGAGCCTTTTTTCACAGGATTATAGGTAGCTTTAATTTCTTCCTCTGAAAACTGCCTTTTTATATCCTTTGACCATTTGACCATTTATCAATTGGGGAATAAAAAGGGGTTCTGAGCATGATCTCCATGAACTTGTTTTTGTTTTTTAATATTTTGGTAGCTTTTTCAATATAATTGGGTTTTTATCATATATTTTTGTTTAATATTTTTAAAATTTTTCAAAAAAGAGACTACAGTTTTCATGAGACTGCCAAAGAGATAAGACAAAAGCTAGCATTTGTATAGTACTTTAAGGTTTGCAAAACCCTTTACAATATTATTATACTGGGGGCAGCTGGGTAGCTCAGTAGATTGAGAGCCAGGCCTAGAGACAGGAGGTTCTAGGTTCAAATCTGGCCTCAGACACTTCCTAGCTGTGTGACCCTGGGCAAGTCACTTGACCCCCATTGCCTAGCCCTTACCACTCTTCTGCCTTGGAGTCAATACACAGTACGGAAGTTAAGGGTTTTTAAAAAAACAAACTATTAATTGTACCTTCTCTTCATAACAACCCTGAAAGAGGAAGGATATTGTCCCCATTTTACAAATGAGGCAACAGGCATAGGAAATTATTTTCCTAAGGTTAGACAGCTAGTAGTTGTCTGGCTGGATCTGAGCTATTAATAATCCTTGGTCTAGAGTGTACACAATATGTTATAACAATTATAATAATAGATCTTTAATCTTTACCACTTGAAATTTCTTCAGTATTATTTCTCGAGTGTCACCTCTGAACTCTTAATTTCCAAACTGAATGGTCTTTCATTGATCCCCATCCCTCTTAATCTTTGCAGCATTTGATACCAGTTTCTCCTCTATATTCTTTCTACTCTTCATTTTCAAAACTGCTCTCTTTTGTTTTTCTTCCTACTTCTAAGCATCCCCCAAGGTTCTGTCCTGGGCCTTTTTTCCTCCCTACATTCCCTTATTGATCTCAGCTTCCCCAGGTTCAATAACCCTTTCTATGTTCTATGTATCCCAAAAATCTTTATCCAGCCCTAGTATCTTCTGAGCTCCAGCCCCTCATTGTCAGCTGACTTCAGTATTTAAATTTGATGTTTCATAGGCATACCAAATTCTGCATGTCTGGAATACAATTTATATTTCCAACAATCTCATCCCTTTTCTTTACACCCCTAGTACTGTGAAAGGCACCATCAACCTCAGAGTCACCAGCATTTGCAGCTTTGAGGACTTTCTCAGCTCTTCATTCTGAATCATCCTACATGTCCACTTAACCAAATCTTTTAATTTCTATCTTCATAACCTTGCTCCCTATGTTCCCTTTTTTCCATCACCCAATTCCAGCACAGTTCAGGCTGTAACAATTAAAATTAATCTCAAATA
Source organism: Monodelphis domestica (assembly GCF_027887165.1). Classification (NCBI taxonomy): domain Eukaryota; kingdom Metazoa; phylum Chordata; class Mammalia; order Didelphimorphia; family Didelphidae; genus Monodelphis; species Monodelphis domestica. The sequence goes on along the minus strand of NC_077227.1, from coordinate 548,061,280 downwards.
ATTTTGGTATTATATTTTAAGAGATTTATTAATGATCATTAGAAGTAAAGGAATAAAAAGGCAACAAAATAAAAACCATATGCCTATGGCTAATCTACTTGTTCAAACCCCCGAGCTCCACCACAGTCACCCACAGGAACCAAAGAGAGCAAGACCAGGAATCCCACTCAATATATCCTCTGTCTACAGGAAGTATGTAACAACAGGAAGTCAGTGGGTTCCAGGGAAATGCAGTTTTTACAGTAAAAGATTTCCAATTACACATTACCCCCTGAGATCCAGTGGAAGACTGGTCTCTTCAATGGATCTTGTAAACATAACCAACTTTTAAATTACAATCTAAAAGGGGAAAAGAACAAAACCAATGCATGCTAGGTGCATTGACAAAAAGCCAATTAGAGGGCATTCCCCTTCAGCATGAGTATACATACAAAACAAATGCCCTCAACCCCACACAGTTCAAATCACCACATCCCAAAATTTTATCTAGATCTTCTGGTATAGTGTGTGGTCTATGCAAGCATCTTCTTGTCTCCTCCAAACAGTTCACTTTCTGGATTCTGGGAGGTAGCAAGTTTCTTATCCTAAAATTACTCTCAAAAGAATTTAAGCTTTGTATTATCGGATAATAATACATTCCCCCCTGAGAAAGATGTTGAAAAACACAGGGATCACTTAGGGATGCATGGCTGAGTTATGAAGTGTATGAATTATATGGATGAAGTATATGAATAAATTAGCAAGAGAAATCAAAAACATCTAAATAAAAGATAAAAAATAACTTCTGGATGAAATACAGAATATTAAAATCTTATGTGTAAAAATTCTAAATAAAGGAAAATAAACCTATAACAGGTCCTTGAATCAGGGCCCAATTAGTGATTTATGTAATTAGCACCCAATCAGTGGCCAGGACTACAGAAAGTTTGCCAAACTATGAAAGAAAAAAAGGGACTAGATTTCAGCAGCAAATGGAAGCCAGGATGGCAGCTAAAGTGAGGTGCTTGATAGAATATAGCTCAGGAAGTCTGGCTTCTTACATATGTCAAAATAGCTTCAACCTCAAACCCCAAACAAGTTCAAGTCCTCTTGTCTTGGCTCAAAATTACATCAATCCCACTGGGATCTTGTCTCTTTAACCTTTGTGCTCTTTAGGCACTATGCAGGTAACTTTTTGCCTCTTTAGAACTGTACAGTGGCTCTTTTTGTATACTCTTCTTCTGGAATCAGACAATCATTAAACAAAGTTTCATAATTTTTAAACAATGAATGACATTTCTATAGTCTAAAGCTTTTATGGATATTCATTGACATTAGGGCAAATGTATTTTGAACTTATATTACTGCAAGATAAAAAAATTAAAGAAAACTCAGTACTAGTGATGTGCTTCAGATACAAAAAAGAAGAGAAAAAATAAATAACACTATATTGCACATGCAAAGGAAAACAATAATAAAATGTTGTTAAAATGAAAATATATATATAGCTTACAATCAGTGACACACTGTGTCAGCCAAGGAAAGGTAGAATACAAAGGATTCTCACCCAAAGAGTGAGATCCATTTCTTTTTCAAACAGCCATGAATCACTGTGTGAGCACAAATGATTTTCAAGAAGTATCAAAATCCCCAAAGTTATAATAGCCCATTTAATGACAATAGCAAGCAAACCCACTATCATTATGATTCACATGAATCTGCTGTGTGATATTTTTTTTAAAAAACTTTAGAAACTAATGGATACTTGTCACAAGTTTTTCATGTGTAGCAATCTTTCAACCTTGGCTGAGATATATATATAATCTATTACTAGCATCATTACAAAATGTGGCAGAGGAGCCCAGAAAAGACACAAACTTCTGTACTGTTGATGTTGGGTCTAAAAACGTCACCAAGAATCTAGATCATTCTGGTGGAAGGGTAGAGTAAGCTGAAGAGTTACAAATGGGAGATGCTCCCTCTTGGGAGCCATCCAGGGGTATCATACCATAGGAACAACTACCCAGCTCCTCTGGTATGAGACTGTGATAGGCTCACTCATTTACATTTTTACAAATGTGAAGGTGGGGATTATAATAGTGCAATCGCACTTCACTTGAGCTACTAAATGGACCCTTTACCTCTTGTTACAAATAACTCATAGACAGGCAAATGATTAGTTAGAGCTATTTTAAAAATCTAAAAATCATGTCTGTAGACCCTTTAAAATCAATTTGAGATATTTAGCTCATTAAGTTCTCAAAAGATTGTCAGCTAGGTTGACGGAGTCCATCCATCATCTCTGTAACAATTTAACAAAGGCAAAATGGAAGAAAAGGCCATTTAGGCAACATGTGATCTTAATGGATCTAGTAATGAGGATTTGGGCAAGATGTTCATGGGCTTATACACTGATATTTTGTTCAGTATAGTTATAAGGGAAAGATAGAATATATCTAATAGCTAAAACAGTAAATTAAAATAAATCAGTGTAACAATAGTATTCAGATTAATATATGAACTTAAAACAACAAAATTAAATCTTAAAGCAGACAATCAGCAAAATATAATAAGATACAGAGACTTACATAAAACCATGGAGTCTGAAATGGCTTAAAAATTTCAGCTCCAGACTTTATAAAGTTCCTTTCCTATCCATTTGGATTTCTTTTGCCACACTTCTGGGATCTCCCATAGTGAAGGAGAGTTCCTCACTGAAAATAGTTTAGAGGAATCCCAAATTGGATGTATCTTATAAACTGGGCAGGCCCAAATGGCAAGGGGTTTTAGGGAGATTAATTTCTCCCCTGAACTTTAGGCCAGATAATCACAAGGACCAGTGCACCCAGGAATGGTAGGAAGAAAAGGCATCCTAAAACTGGGAGCTGTTAGAAATAGGCAATGTACTGCTCTTTCATAGAGTGAGCCATGCTTGCAATTTTACTTGCTGTTTGGAAGAGTAACCTTCCTTCCCCTTCCCCCTTGGGGTAAAGGGCTAGGGAGCAGCTTCCTTCCCCTGCCATGTGGACAGGAAGTTAGGCTAATTGTTGCCTAAGAGAAACCCGGGTTTTTACCAGCTGCCTGGAGATCAGCTCCAAGGATTCCCAGCTTGTGTGTTCTAAAGAAGCAGTTGCAGCAATCAGCAGCACAACAGGAACAGCAACAGCAGCCAGAGTCAGAGGCGGAGCAGGAGCAGGAGTCAGGGATCAGGAAGATCAAGAGGATCAGGAGCAGATAGCTGGGGCAACCCAGGAAGCTGGATCCACAGCAATAATGACAGAGGCAGTAGCAAGGAACACTGGCTCAAACAGATAGGTGTGAGAAGAGGCTTATCTCTTCTCTGCCAAGAGTCCCAGGCTAAGTCACTCAAAGAAAAGTGGCCGGCAAGAAATGGGAAAGAAAAAGCAGCAGGAGCCGGGCAGCAGCTCATAATCAGTTCAGAGTTCTCTCGGAGTTAGCGAGGTGGGAGTGGGGGTACAAAAAACCATGGCAGGAGAAATATGGCTTAAAATTTTAATAATTCTTTCTCCAACTTCAGTGGTTGCCATCATTGTAAAAATGAAAATTAATTTCAAATAATTTCAATTTTATATTTTAAGAGATTTATTAATGATCATTAGAAGTAAAGGAATAAAAAAGTAACAAAATAAAAACCACGTGCCCATGGCTAATTTACCTGTTCAAAAACCCCAAGCTCCACCACAGTTGCCCACAGGAAGCAAAGAGAGTGAGATCAGGAACCCCACTCAATATAGCCCCCTGTCTACAGGAAGTACATAACAGGAAGTCAGTGGACTCCTGGGAAATGCAGTTTTTACGGTAACAGATTTCCAATTATACAAGGCCCTTATCACTTCTCAGCTGGACTATTAAAGAAGTCTCCTATTTGGTCTCTCTCCTTCAAGCCTATCCACATTCCACTATGCACATAGCTACCAGTGTGATTTTCCATACACAAAAGTCCTATCAGCCCACTTCCTTTATTCCAGTGGCCTCTAGAATAAAATAGAAGCTTCTCCATTTGGCATTTAAAACTCCTCATAATCTGGCCCTTTGCTACCACACATGATTTCTCTTTGCACTCTATGATCCATCATATCTATGTTCTTACACCATGCTCGTGTCTCACTTCCATGCCCTTCTTCTAGCTGGCCTGCTTAACATTCTTGCCCTCCTCACCTTTTCTCAGAATCCCTCTCAAGGGCTACCTTGTATATGAAAAGGTTCAAGGGGAGTTAGTTGGCTAAGAAGATTGAGAACCAGGTATAGGGACAGGAGATCTTGGGTTCAAATGTGACCCCAGACACTAACTAGCTATGTGACTGAGCAAGTCACTTAACCCCCATTATGTCTCTTCTGCCTTGGAATCAATACATGGTTTTGATTCTAAGAAAAGAAAGGTTTCATGACTTTACAGTTGTTTTGTTAGTGGCCTCCCTCCTAAAACAACTTGATATTTATTTTGCCTATATTATGTATATACTTAGAGTACGTGTATCCCTCATTAGAATGTAAATTCCCTTAAAGCTATTATCTTTATATCTCCACACCCACAATAATTAACAAATCCTTCTTTAGAAGGCTTTTTAACATGACCTGAATACCAAGTTACATGATCTAATGAGGCCAAAACAGACTTCTTCCCCCCACCCCTTCTACAATCACTAAAGTTACCCTGACAGCAACATAACCAGACCTCTTCATGTCACAGTTCTCCTTGAAGCTTTGGTTTGTGTCCCACCTTAAAGAACATTTAAAAAAAATAAAGATCATGAAATTATGAAGAATAAAATGAGCAGAATCAAGAGGACATTATATGCAGCAATAGAAATATTATTTGAAGAACAACTTGTGTAGGCCCAATTTCCAGAGAAAGAACTGACAAATAGAAATAAGACAATTAATTAATAAGTCAATATACATATGTCATTTTGTCAAATGATGCCTTCTCTGATGGGGGGTGGAGGGAGGGAGGGAGTTAACTGGGTATTTGAATGTAACAAATTTAAGTTTAAAAAATGATAAAGGGAAAGGAAGGAACCCCGGGCAAAAAAATGTTCTATACATTGTTAGGGTCACTGTGTCCATTGTTTTCATCACCAGTGATCCCTATTGCAAAATCGAATGATCTTCCCAGTTCTCATCCTTGACCTCTAGTACACTAGGTGTTAGCCACTGCCTCTTTCTGGGTTTTTGGTGCACCATTCTGGCATGTTTCCATTCTCATATTCCACCCCTATGTCTGGGCATCTCTCCAATGTTCTGTCTTACACCCTTTCCTCTCCCTACACTGAGACGTCACCAGGTCCGTTGAATCCAACTGTCATCTCTATGCAGCTAATGCAGGAATACATGTATCCAGCCTTCATCATCACCCTGAATTGGTCAACATCTCCAGCTATCTACCTGACATAGCCTCTGAGTGTCCCATAGGCATCTCAATTCCACATGAACAAGAACTCATTGCCTTTCCCTTAAACCCACCCCCTTATAACTTTTTTTTATTTTTTATCATGGATATAATTCTTCCAATGACCCAGGTTCAAACCAGATAGACATTCATTAACTGACCTGAACTTTGACTCTCACTCACCTCCCATAACCAATCAATTATCGGGTCTTGTCAACTCCTTCTTGCTATCACTCTTATGCATCCCCTTCTCTCTATTCACCTGATGACCATCTAGTCCAGGCCTTCATCACTGTGGACTGGTGCAATATCTTTCTAACAGGTCTCCCTTCAGGTAGTGTCTCCTCTTCCTAATCAATACATCTTCCACAAAGATGCTGAAGATATTCCTAAAGTACAGGCTTGATTATATCACTACTGCTCAAGAAGCTTCATTGACTCCTATTGCCTTTAGGCTAAAATACAACTCCTCTACTTGACAATGTGGCTTCAGCCCATCTTTCTAGACTTGTTTTTAAATAATTTACTACACATTACTCCCTCTCACCCTTGATGCTCCAGGCAAACTGCCTGGCTTTTCTGCTCTTCATATATGACACAGATATTCCTTCTTACATTTTGGTGCCCTCTTAGTGGAATATTCTCCACACACCACCACAAACCCCTTACCTCTGTCTTAGAACAGCCATAGCTCCCTTCAAGGCTCAGCTCAGGTGCCACCTCCAGTGAAAGGTCTTCAGTGTTGTGCATTTCTGTCAACTACTCTCAGGTGTTCTATTTAAGGAAGGGACCTAGGGCAGCTACCTCATCATTTTCCATCAGGCTGCCCTCCTAGACTTCATCACTCTCCCCAGAAACTCATCTTTCAAGGTAACATCCATTATTAAGTTTAAAAGTCCTCAGTACCACCTGCCCCTGGGGCCCCTCTTTCCTTCTGACTGCAACAGAGACCTCCTAAGTCTCAGACTCTCCATTTAAGGAGGGAGCTTTGTATCCTCAGCACTTATCATAATGCCAGGCACATAATAAAGGCTTATTGAATGTTTATGGACTGAAGCATGCCCCCATTTATTTTCCCCATCACTTTTTTGTGTGCATATTTTGTATTTGCTTTTCTGTAAACATGTATCCCCACCCCCAGTTCATTTCTTTTACTTGTATCCCTAGAATCTATCAGTGCTTAGAACGTAGTAAACACTTAATAATTCCTTGTTTTTTGACTCTCTTATTTTATATGTGAAAAAACTGAGGCTCCAGTTAAATGGCTTTCCCATGATTAGTGATAGAGTAAACCAAGTTCTTCCAGCTTCTAGGCCAGTGTTCATCTTTGAGAAAAATCTCATTGATACTTGAAATCAGGAACTTTAGGCACAAAAATTTTTGACAAATAATCATGGCAGCAAAACTGCCATTCTAATTTTTTAGGCACATTATGAATTAATTCCTGTCATCAACAAACTCTAAGATGTCTGACGCTTTTTTGGTTAGGTAATTTATGAGATAATGAACACATGTAAAGGACTTGGAAATATGCCTTTGTGCCAACATCACGATTAATCTAGACATTAAAGATCAGTCATGGCAATTAAAAGAGAAAAGGAACTATTCAACTGGCCACCCTCCTCCCCTGCTCCAGCCCCGACTGAGAAAAGGGCTGATGCAGGCAAAACTGGCCTTAACTAAACATGTAACAAGCACTGACCATGCAGGCAGCTACCCTCTGAAGATGATTTTGGAAAGGCCAAAGTTCCCCTTGTAACAAAATCTAAATTTTTATCTGGGAGGAATGAAAGCAAGACACGTTGAGTGCCCACTTTGGACTGGGTGCCAGAGATCTCAAGGATGAAAAATCTTTGCCTTCAGGGAGCTAGTACCATCTTATAACATGGAATGTTTTAATTATTTAATATGAGGAATCATCATTGAAGAAGGAAGATATATCTAGTTAGAAAAGGATGTCAAAATGGAGGTGACATTTAACTAGAGCCTTAAGAGATGAGTACATGTTGGAAGGTGAGCATTCCAAGATGGTGAGCATTCCAAATATAGGAAAGAGCATGAGCATGAGCACAAAGACATTTTGGCCACACAGCATGCAGTCTGGAATGATTAAAATTTAGGGTCCAAGGTAAAAGGTGGGGGAAACAGGTGAAGAATAGATAACACTTCAGGGATAAGCCCAGGGCATCAACAGTCTTGAATGATGAGTGAAACTAAAACATGAACTTCCACATGTTAATTAAGGAGAGCATGAGCATGTAGCAATCACATTGAGTTTCCATAGATAGCATATATAAGAATAAACCTTCAAAATGTGCTTCCACATGTAGAGGAGGTAGGAGCTTGAATCTGTTTTTGTTTTCTTTTGTTCTGTTTTGCCTTTTTTGTATACCCAATGCTTAGGGCAATTTCTGGCATATAATAAGCCCTTGATAAATGTTTTTCAACTGTTCCAATGGCATTTATATGTAATAATGAATTCCTAGAAATAAGTAAATATGAGTGCACACATACACATATATGTGTGTATTTTTGCTAGTGTAGAAATTATGATGATTTATGTCTTCTCTCTCTTGTAGATTCAGGGATTTCTTCCACACACAACTCAGTTCCCTTAAATGGGAATAATGCTTCCTGTCTCTCTAGGGGCCAAATCTCTGCCTGTCTCTTTGTCTTTGTCTCTCTTCTTATCCCTCTCCCTTTCTCTTTCTTTCCCTCTCTTCCTCTTCCTCCCTTTCTCTGTCTGTCTATCTGTTGGTCTGTCTGTTTCTCTCTTCCTCTCAGTATTGCCTTATACCAGAAAATAAAACATATTACCTTTGAATGGATGTCAGTGGCCACTTTTTTATGTCATATAAATGAATAAGTATATAAGTAAATAAGAGAGATAATGCTATTCTGGAAATGTGAACAATAGCAATGAGTCAAGAGAAAAGAAATGCTTATAAAGATAGGTAAAGAGGACATAAAACTATTTCCATTTTCTGATAACATAATTTACTGGGAAAGTCTGTGAACCTTAAAAATTCTTAGACCCTACTTCATAAGGTTGGATTGTGAACCTTAAAAATTCCTCATTGCGACCATTCCCCATTTGGGCAGTGAAAGTAACTTAGATCAGGAATGTGAGAACTCTACTTAGATCAGAAATGGGAGGACCTCTACTCCAGTACTTAAGCCTGCTTTAGGGGGAAAAACTCCTTGCTGAACAATGAAAAGTACTTAAACCCATACTTAAGCCATGCCTATTTTAGGACTAATACAAAAAGGGTGCTAAGTACCTATAAAGGTCAAGCAACTTGTGAGCTTACAAGGAGCAAAGAGGTGAAAACTTACTCAGAGATTCTAGTCTACTCAGGTGTGAACTAAGAATGGTCTGTCCTTTGAAAAACATGATTGGTAGATGGGAGAACTTAGGGGAGGTGACATAGGAGAAAATTCCCTATATAAGGACAGAACCAGTCTCTTGAGAAAACAGTCTCTAAAGAGGCTGTTGGGAGAGAGCTCTGGAAACAGGCTCTTGGGAGAGTCTCTGGCTGGAACTCCCTCTAAGGAGACTCTGTCTCTCCCGGGTCTCTCTCGGGACAGTCAGCTGGGAAGTCTGAATTGCAGCTGGTACCTCTGATCACTAGAATCCTTGCTTGGACAGATCTTGTGGTGAGTGATTAAAGATTGACTGATCTCTCTCTTAAGACTCAGGTCTAGGCCATGTTGACTAAGGCCCTTCATACTTATTCCTCTTTTATTCTCTCTCTCCTTCTTTAATTCCTCATTGTATTAATTAATTAAAATCTCTATAAAACCCAATTGACTTGGGTATAATTCATAATTGGGAATATTTCCCTGGCGACCACTTTTTTTTTTAATATAAAAAAACATATTTCTGCGGTCACAATTCACTCATCCACTCTTTAACTACTACAATTTAAGTCTTCCACTATTTTAATCACTACAGTTTATGTCCTCAACTATTTTAATTCTTACAGTTTATGACAACCAACCATTTTAACTCTTACAAGTCCTAGGGAATTAGCAAAAATCACTAATTGAGACAATAGCTTCAGCAAAGTTTTAGGCTACAAAATAAATCCTTGAAGGTCAACTACATTCTATATGTTAATACAAATTTCATGAAGCAATGGTAGAGGAAATCTATTCCAAATAAATACAAGATGCATAAGGTATCTGGGGATCAATCTACTACTAAACACTGAAAAGATGTGCATAAAATCAATTCCAAAGTGCTCCTTTAACTAAAAAAAAAAAACCCAACAATTTACAGTGTTCATGGCAGGGCTGTGCCATTAAAATAAAAATTACAATCTTATTAAAGTTAGCTATACTTTGAATACTCAGTCACTCACATTATCAAAAGAATGCCTTATAGAATTTAATAAAGTAACAATTGACTTGAGAAAAGAGAAGATTTATGATACCAAGGCAAATTATAGAAAAGAAACAGCATATTAAGAATCCAAATTGTATTATAAAATAGCAGTCATCAAAAATAGATGTGGAATGTAAGCTTATACACAAGCTAATTTTGACCTCCCCTTTCACGTATTCTACAATCTGGTGGTGACACAGGCCTCCTTGACATTCCTCAAACAAGAAATTCCATCTCCCAACTCTGCATTTTCAATTGCTCTCCCCCATGCTTGGAATGTTCTCCCTCCTTGATGCCATCTCCTGGCTTCCCTAGCTTCTTTCAAAGTCTCAGTTTGAAAATTCCACCTTATGTAAGAAGCTTTTCCTGATCTCCCTTAATAGAGCCTTTACAACAGTGTCAAAAAAATAAAAATAAATGGGAGTAAAGAGGTTAGATAG